>NC_140255.1:4743905-5153905 GCF_949987555.1 Borostomias antarcticus | reverse complement strand
ATACGATTGTATCGCGATGATACGTTGCGATATGATACACATCAAGATACATTGCAATACTTAATTTCCTGAAAATGTTTTTTTTTTTTTTTTTTTAACAGCTGAAAATACAACTCCATCCCCTGCTCCCTGGGGATGGTCCTTGCAGACAAATGTTATTTTATGTATGGGTAAAGGGCTGGAAAATCGATAGTGTGACAGAAAAAAATATCGCTATACTCAGCTGTATCATTTATTTTATTTTTTTGCACAGCTGTGATGACCCCGTTGGTCTAGGCGAGAAGTGGCTCCATCATAGGTTTTGACAATTCCCAAGTGACCAGACCACGGGTTGTCATGTGCGAAGAACAAAACCTGATGACGGTAGACTGTAGGAACAACAATCTGATATACAGCCTTCCAATCACTGGCTAATTCGCTGTGAGAAACCCATTTCCTCATTAGGAGACCATTGTCAATGAAGAAAGCAGTGTTCTTCTGTTTTAGCTCTTTGCTCTCAACAACAGAGGGAAAACACTTCGAGAGTTGAGTCAGTTTTCTGAGCACACATCAGCTGCTCCCGTGTAACAGGTAGCCGCTCAGCTACAGGGGTGACAGCTGTCAAACCAGATGATGTCATCACAGGGTCAGAGTGCATTTCATCCTGAGCTAGAACGTGAACCAGCGCAGAATCGCTCAGATTAACCTCACTAGCCTTTTTCTTGGCTTGCGCACACGTCACGCAGGGTACACAGTGGGAATGGGAGTACTGTCATCTATCTGGGGCCCTTTCCGAATCCAGCTCCTCTTCCCTCGCCCTATGCACTCCCCTTCGGTTTGCGCGTTCACGCGGAGGCCGCGCCATATTAAGTGCCATCCGAAAACAATTAGCGCAGAGTGGAAATGGCTTATAACACCCTCGGTAGCGAGTCTGCACCGATGCAGGCTCGATTCACATGTGCAGCTGTGTTTATTGTCCCAAATGGAAGACGCGCCGTACAAATGTAAGTTCCTCACAAATTATACGACATTTGCATTGTATTTTGCATCAAATTGCACTCTCCAGTTCAGAAAACGGTAGATTATGTTAATTTGATTGTAATGTAAACTGGTGGATATTTACCGGGACTGTTGTTCAGACCAAACAGCTGACTGAGAATGGAAAATGAGAAGTTGTCCACAAAAAAACGAAACAGCACTAAAGAAGCTTGGGAGTAAGTATTAGCTATTTATTTACATAGGTTTAGTCCATGAATGGCCTGCCACTCACCACAAAACACATATTTACACATTTGTAATGTAGACTCAACCAACAAGCAACATTTCAGTGAGATATAGGCCAAGTGACTTGTTTTTAGATAAATGCATCTTCTTCCAAACATTAAGCAAAGTTTCACTTGTTCCATTGACAGATTTCACTGATTAGGCCTACAACCAAAAACACCTTAATGTTTAAGATTCCTTGAAAGAAGATTAATTGTTTTGAATGGGTGATTGTATCCCATTACTAGCTACAATACTAACTACATCACTAGCTAGGACCTTGAGATACAGAAAGGCAGCCTCAAACCTACCTGTGAATCCTCTGTATACATTGATATTTGTCCTGCTATGCAATGTATGTATATCAAGTAGTGTACAGAAGCTGGTTATCCTGAAACAGGCTTGTTCTGACTGTTGTGTTGCTTCAATGACTCAGTGTGCTACTAACCGTTTTCTGTCTCCCCTAGTGTCTCTCTCTCTCCCTCCCATCCTCTAACCAGGTCCAGTGTCAGCTGTGGAGCTGTGGATATCGTAGTATTTAGTATACACACACACACACAGACACACATCAGTCCACATCCGGCTTAGGCCTGGACCTGATGCTCTTAGCCTTTCTTGCTCCGAAAACTTAATTTAAACTTAATTTAATATTATTTATTGTTCTTTAAATGTTCTTAGCCATTAGACAAATATATTCCAGGAGCCTGCCCCAGGTTGCCTGTTTCAATATCTGTGTGGTCTGTATGGCTCTATGTGCTACTAACCCTGTTCTGCCTTCCCTCTCCCTAGTGCCTCTCTCTCTCCCTCCTATCTTCTAACCATGTCCAGTGGATGCCCCACTGTCACCAGCAGACCTCCCGAAGTCCGATAGATACCCCTGTGTCTACTGTGGATGATGTAGCATGTCCGTAGAATATTCTCTCTCCTATGATGCTTTTAGCCTCTCTCACTCTGAAATGTAATTTAATGCAATATATTGCTTCATAAATGTTCTTAGCCGGTAGACAAACATACTCCTGGAGCTTGCTCGATCACCTTGTTGAGAGGGGTCAGGGAAGAATTTTTACAGCTCACTTATCTGGCCCGCGGGTGATTACTGTTTTTTTGCTTCCCTCTGGAATATGTAGAGAGTGGGTCGTATGCCCACCTCCCTTGTTCTCTGTAAAGCGCATTGTGTTGCCTCTGGGTATGAAATGCGCTATACCAATAAAGCTTTGATTGATTGATTGATTGATTACTAGGACTTGACAAATGATGTGTAGGCCTACTTGGTAAGATGTGGAGTGATTGGAGGGGTCACACAGCACTCATTCTGACCAAAACATTTTAACCATCTTCCCGGACATATTTCTTAACAGCTTCATCATAAAAGAAATGAACCTGGAGGGTCAGGCAAGTCCAAAACAGGCCTCAAAGAAATGGGTGAATTTAAAGAAATACACAGTAAATGTGTTTCACATAAAATGCCACTGTCTGCTTTAGGAGCCGAGAGCTCCACCAACTGGCTCTGGGACTGACCAGAGAGAGGAAACCCCTGCTACTTGGAGCTTCTATGATGTCATGCATGAGGCAGTGGGGTCAAAACCATCTTTGACTCCACCTGTCCTCATTGCCTCATGCATGTCGAACCCCACCATCAAGGCCAGTCCAGATCCATCTTCCCTCCCGGGCACATCCAGGTCCAATCAACCATCCCTCGCAGGCACATCCACGTCTGATCAACCATCCATCCCAGGCACATCCACATCTGATCAACCATCCCTCCCAGGCACATCCACGTCTGATCGACCATCCCTCCCAGGCACATCCACGTCTGATCAACCATCCCTCCCAGACACATCCAGGTCCAATCAACCATCCCTCCCAGACACATCCACGTCTGATCAACCATCCCTCCCAGACACATCCAGGTCCAATCAACCATCCCTCCCAGACACATCCACGTCTGATCAACCATCCCTCCCAGACACATCCACGTCTGATCAACCATCCCTCCCGGGCACATCCAGGTCCAATCAACCATCCCTCCCAGACACATCCACGTCTGATCAACCATCCCTCCCAGACACATCCACGTCTGATACACCATCCCTCCCAGACACATCCACGTCTGATACACCATCCCTCCCAGACACATCCACGTCTGATCAACCATCCCTCCCAGACACATCTAGCGCGTCCTCACTTGAACCCCCCCCTCCCCTGCCAAAAAAGACAGGGGTCCATTGATGGGGGTTAATAATTTTCAGTTGTGATCAGTGATGCCCAATTTTCAGTTTTCAATATTATTTTATTTTCAATAAATAAGAATTGTGGCAATACCTGTGTATCCTTTATACAGAATCTGGAGACAAATATGTGCAATCTCTGGTTGTCATATTAGTGGTATAGTCTGCAATCTAAACTAGCCTATACTTCAGACCACAGGTGAACACAGCTCTGGAAAGGATGAGATCACAGCAAAATCCTGGTTTACCATGTATGGTTTACTATTTATATATGTTTTTGAGTAAGGGCACTTTCTATATACTACTCTTCCCCAAAATTTAGAATGTCAGACATTATTTGCAGAAAATGACAAGAGGACAAACACAGGTTCATACGGCCAGCTTGTGCAGTTTTTACGGGCTTGTTTTAATAAACTGTATAGCAACTTTCATCACAAGAATTGTAGCCCAAAGTGCTTCATACCAGTGAAGATGAAATGAGCATAACATGGGCTTGTTTTAAATCAGGACAAACAAAATCAGGCCTGCTTTCAGGCCTGCTTTGTTTTGATGCAAATAAAAACAAAAATACAAACAAAGAATACACTATTACAAATAATCGTGCTGAAGCAGCTGCGGTGGAAAAATGACAATTATTTTATTGACGATAGGCCTAATAATAATAATGAATGAGGGTAAAGGTGAAATGAATAGGTAAGAGTTCTTAAAATGATGTTTATATATAATTTAATGCCTTGGCCATGTTGTCATTTGGATATTTCCACTTAGGACCTAGATAGGCTATCTGATCTAGGCAATTAGTAGCCTATTCTAAACAAATTTTAAAAGAAAAAAAAGGTCTGTTGAAATAGAACTGTGAGCACAGCAATTTACCATTAGCAGACAAAAGACATACCTTTTGCATGTGCAGAACCACTAAAAGGCGCCTTAAACGTCTACGCCTTCGGGCAGATCTCCTCCTCATAAGCTGTAACAAGGAAGATATGAACGATGTCGCTACCGCTGCAAAGCGCTGTTGACGCGAAACTATGGTAACCGTTGTGGTTTGTGTTTCCTGTTTCCGCTGGAGTGAGGGGAGTGCGTCCCTAAGGTTTTTATACCCTACACCCTAATCAAGGGAACTACATTCAGCTGTGAGGGGACTATAAAACGGAGTTCACTCGGTGACTGAGTGTGAGTGGGGAGGGACTGGATTCGGAAAGGGCCTGGGTCTGAGTAGCCTTGACTATCTCATAGTCTAAACTCTCCTCTAAGGATAACGTTTTCAGAACCTCCTGAGCCTTGCCAGACAGCTTGCATCGTCAGAAACCTTGGGGTCATATTCGACACAGACCTCAAGTTTGACAAGCAAGTGAGATCTGTGGTGCAATCCTGTTTTTTCCAACTGCGCACAGTATCCAAAATCAAGTCCTTCCTCTCCTCCAGCGACCTACGGAGGGTCATACTAATGCTCATCTTCTCCAGACTGGACTATTGTAATGCCCTCTATGCCAGGGTCACCGACAAGACCATCCACAGCATGCAGCTACTCCAAAATGCCGCTGCCAGGCTGGTGACAGGCACTAAGATGAGGGAACACATTTCTCCTGTCCTCTCCTCCCTTCACTGGCTCCCAGTGAAGCGCAGAGTGAAATTCAAGATCCTCACGTATATCTTCAAAGCCCTCAATGGTCTCGCCCCAGCTTACATCAAAGATCTCCTGGACCAACCTACCAGCTTCAGGCCTGCTCGCCGGCTCAGATCTGACAACCAGATGACCCTGAAGGTCCCAGGGTCAAAACTTGTCACAAAGGGAGACCGTGCATTCTCAGTGATGGCACCTGGGCTATGGAACAAGCTTCCTCTGAACATCAAGTCCGCCACCACCCTGGACTCTTTTAGAGCACAGCTTAAAACTCACCTCTTTGTCACAGACGATCTATAATTTATGTCCTTGTCTTGTGTCTTAAATGTAGTTTCATTTTGTGTCTCTGCAGTCCTTTGTTTTTGTTTGTCTCTTTTTGTACCCGGGCTGCACCCCGGGCTGATGTAACAGTTGGTTGGGGGGCGCATTATAAATAAAAATAACACAACATAACATCGCAGCATTAACGGCCATGCCTCCTTAGGCCAATGCAACGCAGTTAACTGTAACTGAAGCGCCTGTCCCGCTACTGTGCCTCAGACTGAAGGCGAGCGATGCGCAGGTCCTTCACGGCCTGCAGACCATCAGAGCCACCAGAATCATCCGCAGACCATCAGAGCCACCAGAATCATCCGCCGGGGAGAACGGGTCGTACCTCGGAAATGTACGTGGCGCCCGAAGCGGGACATGAGACACCGCTTCACACTTGGGCACTGTCAGAGGAGCACCAGGCTCCTCACCCTAAGCACCTCCTCAGGCAATGTCACATGCAGAGCCGTTGTGTCCCAAACAACTTTGCTTCCGTCATTTTATCTAACACAAATTGTTTGAGCACGGCCTTCACCCGTGACCGGGACACGGTCCACTCTAAATGGTCAGCTATACTATATAAATCCACCTTCCTACAGTTATTTAAAGTATCCAACGTAGGTTCCTTAAGGAACCTCTCTAAATCAAAGCCAGTAGCCATTACCACCAATAACACAACAACCGCTGCCCAACTACCACACTATGCGTTGCACCAACACCACACGAACAACACACCAATTAGGGACCCCAGCCAACGCCGAACGGCGGCCAGGAATCGCGGACAAGCCCCCAGTTATGACCCCGTTGGTCTAGGCAACGGGACCTATAACTAGGTGTGTTGGCAGTGGTGAAGGAGGAACACAAAGTGAAACAGAAACCAAGGGTAAAATAGGAATTTAGGATTTATTCCTATATAATGCAACAAATGGTAATGGTAAATGGACTGCACTTATATAGCGCTTTTCCACCTTAGTGGCACTCAAAGCGCTTTACAATGGCCTCTCATTCACCCATTCACACACACACACACACACACACACCAATGGCGGTAGCTACCATGCAAGGTGCTAACCTGCTCATTGGGAGCAATTTGGGGTGAGGTGTCTTGCTCAAGGACACTTCGACATGTGGACAGTCGGAGCTGGGATTCGAACCACCGACCCTTCGATCACTGAACGACCCTCTCTACCAACTGAGCTACAGCCGCCCCCCCAGGGAGCCAAGGGAACAATGAGCAGTGCCAAAGGAAATAACTTAGTAAAACTCCAAACTAGTCTACCTATCCCATGACAACTAAGCTATCTAACAAAAAGTACATGGGTGTATATAACAATAGGACAGCCTGCGTGATGGAGATGTATGCCCATGGGCAGCTTACCTGTCCCCTTTCCCCTGTGTGGCTTACCTGTCCCCTTTCCCCTGTGTGGCTTACCTGTCCCCTTACCCCTGTGTGGCTTACCTGTCCCCTTTACCCTGTGTGGCTTACCTGTCCCCTTTCCCCTGTGCGTTGATAACTGAAACAACATACAAAATATGGCTAAAGTATGGATAATGATAATGAAATAGAATTACTAAACAAAATGGCTATACTGAACAAACATAGGATACTTACCACTAAGACTGACCAGGCCAAAACAAACACAAGACTAAGCAAACAAACACGGCTGACAAACAAAACACACTTCACAACATATTGAAAAGGAGTCAGCTCCAGAACAAAGGACAGGTTGGGGTAAATATAACAGAGAGGACACAGATGATTGGACGCCAGGGACACCAGTTGATTGGACACAGCTGCACGGAATGAAGAGACGACGAAGGGGAGGGGGGAACCAGCAAGGAGGCGGGACACATGACTGAAGGAATGGGAGAACAGAAGGGACAACAAAACACAGAGCAGCACTATGGACACACCTGTGGCCATAACAAAAGCCCTAACAGTCTGTCGAATGTCTGATTATTGTAGCTTCTCCCATAGCGGTAGGCTGTGGGACAACAAGAGAGCAGAAGCCTGAATATGCTCCCCCACCCTCCTATGATCAGTCAGGCTGGGCTGTGAGATGCTGGTCACTGGATGCCATGCTCCTTTGGAGCATCATCGCTGTTGACATGGAGAAATAGACTTGTGCTTTTGGGTTCCCGTCAAATTGAAGAAAAGCAATCTACAGCGCTTGAATAATTTAACATTGAGTTTCACGTGGAAAGAATCTAAAAAGAAAAAAGAAAAAAAAAACAGCGACCCAATCCCCCCCCCCCCCTCTCTCTCTCCTTCTCTGTCTCTCTCTCTCTCTGTGTCTGACCATCTCAGAGGCCGTGGGATGTGCTACAGGCTGCTCTGGCTTCTACTTCATATGACTAGGTATACAGACACATACAGAGAGGAGAGGAGGGGGAGGGGAGGAAAAGAGGGAGAGGAGAGGAGGGGGAGGAGAGGAGAGGAAGGGGAGAGGAGGAGGGATTGAGGAGAGGGGGGGGGGGGGTGGAGGAGAGAGGAGGAGAGGAGAGGGAGGAAGATAAATCAGCAGTCCAGCAGGCTGTGGTGTGTGCAGACACCTGGTCTCCATGGAGACCTAAAGTACCTAATACCTATACAGTACTACCTGCTGCTCCTGAGGGGGTGGGTCAGAGGTGAAGCTGCGCTGTAGTTGGTTGGAACCACTGTCTCTTATGGTAACATCACCAAAACAGAACACTGTCTCTTAACATCACCAAAACAGAACACTGTCTCTTAACATCACCAAAACACAACACTGTCTCTTAACATCACCAAAACAGAACAGTCTCTTAACATCACCAAAACAGAACACTGTCTCTTGACATCACCAAAACAGAACAGTCTCTTAACATCACCAAACAGAACACTGTCTCTTAACATCACCAAAACACAACACTGTCTCTTAACATCACCAAAACAGAACACTGTCTCTTAACATCACCAAAACACAACACTGTCTCTTAACATCACCAAAACAGAACACTGGACCTCATTCCTGAACATTTTATTAAGTGTCTTCTTAAATGTCTTCTTACAAACTTCGTAAGACCAACCCTAAGAAAGATTCCCGCCGGATTCATGAACACGTGGAAATGTGTTCCTAAACCGCCAGTGTTCTCAGCTGTGCTCCCCCAAATGAGGAATGCCACTGCTTCTTAAATTGAATGTGCGTTCTTGTACACCCGAATTTGCACACATAAACGCCCTGCCAGCTCCTTACTACAGGGTCATGTGCACACAGAATCCCGACAGTGCAGAAAAAGAGGTTCTCACTTGACATGATTAATGTTCAAGTTCATGTGCAAATTTGACGTTTTATTCGTCACATGCAACATACCAGTAAAATGAGCAGTGCGATGTTTCTCAGATGGTTCTTACAACGTGCACACTAAGCTTAAGCAAGGTAAAACAACACAAAATAGAAACAATAGAAAACAAGACGGTATGTGTACTTTTAATACAAAATGCAAAATATATAGTCTACATGAAAGGGATGAGATGTGCTGAGAGCAGAGTAGGCTACTTGTGGATCTTGATATGCTCTATCTATATTATATAGGACCATATGATATATTTTAGTTATAGATATTCACATGTTTATTTATAGAATGTAGATGTGTCCATTCTGATGACTATAAGGTGCTGTTGTGCTGAGTCTGAGTATAGCGACTGAGTTTAGTGCTTATTTATTTATTCACTGCCATTTGCAGTGTTTGTGTAGTGCTTTTATTTATTTTAGGACACCACGATGCCTCATAGAATCCTGACTATAAATGTGAAACGCAATTGGAAATTATACAAATATTCTCATATTTATTACCATTATTATTATTATTATTATTTTAAGGCTAGGATGTCTGTAGAATTGATGTGAACGCAATCACCTCGGATTTCTCATGAATTCAGCCCTTGCGAACGGGCGCACTCCAATCTGGCCTACCTACGACTGCATTTCCACGTTCTTAAATCCTGTTCTTAGATAAGAACAAATCCCAGATAAGAAACTATTCAGGAATGCCAGAATTGTCCCGGGAACTTCGTAAGTGGAGTTAAGAAGAAATTTCTTCTTAACTTTTTCTTAACTGCGTTCAGGAATGAGGACCACTGTCGCTTACGGTAACATCACAAAAATAGAACGTGTGTGTGTGTGTGTGTTTGTATGTGGGTGTGTGTGTGTGTACGTGTGTGTGTGTATAGTTAGGTCTTAGGTATAAGTCAGGTCCTCTGACTTCCCAACACTCGACCACCTCTTATAAACACCGCTTTAGCCAGCTACGCCACTGAAAAGCTAACTTGATTGCACGGATGGGCGGTATTTATCCTGAGGAGTGAGTTGAACCAATTCAACTTCGCTACATACGAGTACAGTTAGTGTGGGTAGCTATAGTGTGTTCTTGTGTGTGTGTGTGTGCGGGTGTAGTTAATGTATGTAGCTACTGTATAGTGTGTGTGTGTGTGTGTGTGTGTAGAGTTAGTGTGTGTAGCTAGTGTGTGTATAATTAGAGTGTGTAGCTATAGTGTGTGTATATGTAACTGTGTTGAACTGGTTAAACTCACTCCTCAGTGTAAATACTGCCCACCCACGGCATGAAATTGCTTGCTTTTTGGTGGTGTAGCTGACTAAATCTGTGATTATGTAAGCGTGGGCAAGTAAGTGTGTGTGTGTGTGAGTGTGTGTGTGTGTGTGTGTGTGTGCGCGCGTATAGTTAGTGTGGGTAAATAGTGTATGTGTAGAGTTACTGTGTGTGTATAGTTAGTGTGTGTAGCTACTATGTGTGTATAGCTAGTGTGTATAGCTAGTGTATGTGTATAGTGACTTGTGTAGCTAGTGTGTGTGATTGTGTGTGTGTGTATAGTTAGCATGTATAGCTAGTGTGTGTGTATATACATGTAGAGACTGTGTGTAGCTAGTGTCTGTGTACAGTAGTTAGTGTGTGTAACTAGTATGGACAGATAGCATGGCAGAGAGTAAGGTACAGTAGTAAACAGTGTGCTCTCAGTAGCATTGCCCGGAGTCTGAAGTTTAACATAACAATATCATAACATTATTGTGACTTCGGGGCCCTGTAGCCAGCCTGTACGAAAGCACTGCAAACTGACCCTGTTATCGACAGCAACCAGGAGCTGGGAATGGGCAGGAGAGCAACTGGTCAGCCCACAGGCTCAGAGGTGAACTCATTATGTCTGTTTATCTACTGGAACCAAAACAAGCATCCATTAAACAACAATAACAGTTCACTCAAAGCTTGACCCACAGCCTCAGAGAGAAGCGCCATTTCAGCCATTTGACATCCATTGTAGCCAATCAAAACTGGAGTGGAGGGCAGAAGAGAGAGAGGGAGCGAGAGAGAAAGAGAGAGAGAGAGAGTGATGGTGTGTGAGAGAGAGAGGAGAACACTATTGAGATGAGGAGAGATAGAAAGAGATAGTGGAGGAGAGGTTGGGGCTAAGAGAGAGTGGACGAGAGATAGGGGAGAGCGGGGGAGAGATGAGGGAAAGAGAGAATGGAGAGAGAGAAAGAGTGGGAACGATGACAGATACTGTAGATGATAGGGACTGAGATGGACAGATCTGGTGGAGATGAGAGAGAGAGAGAGAGATGGGTAGAGAGGGAGATAGAGATGGGTAGAGAGGGAGATAGGGGGAGGGGAGAGTAGGGGAGAAGAAAGGAGGAGAGGAGGCCCAGACCTCAGCTGTCAGTGCTTCCTGTGCAGGTGGGGCAGGAGGACTGCCAACTACCCCCTCTTCTCACACAGACATCCATGTATCTCCCTATAATGGAACTTTTCACCAGAGAGAGAGAGGGGCGGGGGTGGGGCGGGGGTGGGGTGGGGGTGGTTGGAGAGGGCGGGGGGAGAGAGAGAGAATTTGTGGACTGTGGAGATGATAGAGGGGCATTGGAATGAAGTGTAGTGGCAGAGAAAAAAAAACAACATCTACACAGCCACAGACAGCCGACTGACCGACCGACCAACCGACCGACCGACAGGCAGACAGACAGACAGACAGACAGACAGACAGACAGACAGACAGACAGCCAGCCAGCCAACCAACCATGACAGCCAGCCAATCAGACAGCCAGACAGTGAGTAATGCAGTGATCCCACAGTACAGGGCTGCAGTAGCGAGCTGTTAGCGCGTAGATAAATAAGAGTCTCTGGGAGGAGATGCAGGCCCTCCCCCTGGTTTCATTAAGCCTGCCCCTGGCTTCATTCAGCTTGCTCCTGGTTACATTAAAGCTGCATGAGTTACATTTTTATAGTCATATATTCACATTTTTGTTATTATTTTATGAATTGGCTTAAGCAAAACACGGTGACCCGGTGACATGAGACCGTATGAGAACCTGTGAATTGTACTAACTGGTATGCTGGCAGGAAGTCTTGTCATTGCAAGGGGAGTGATGTGTTTTGCATATCACAGTATCAGAAAGACAACACTTCCCTCTGTGAAATCTGCAAAGCAGCCATGGCTGAATCCCAAGCAACTGATACCAAGGCAAAAACAAGATCTGCCGAAAGTTTACAATTGAAAAAGGACTAAAAGAGACACGGTCGGTGTCGGTGTCGCTTACAACAGATGGCGATAGGCAATGTCATGTCATATCACATCTTTACAAAAGGTTTTGCAATGTCCGTATACTTTACTAATACACAAAAAATGTCACTCAATGTAATGTACCCGCGTGCATATACAATAAAAGAAATGAGACCAATATGAGTTACCTGATTTGAAACCATCATTCCAGTCCATAGAAGTAGGCTACTCCAGTCTGCTCCAGGCGTGTTTGTGTTTTTATACATTACAGTGACTGGAATTGTGGTTCTTAAAACACGGTGCAGTTTTTATCACTACTAGACAGACCACCAAAGTGCTGATTTATCTCATGCCCCTGGTTTCATTAAGCTTGCCCCTGGTTTTATAAAGCTTGCCCCTGGTTTAATGAAACTTGCGGCTGGTTTCATTAAGTTTGCTGTCAATCGAGAGGAAGAAGAATACTGCGACTGACACCTGTACCCCCACACATCTCTCCTTGGATTCTGTCACACCTCAGAGACACTCTAAGGATCCTTTCACACCTACGTTGGTTTGTCCGGACTTTCCGACTTTCCAGTTTGATCCGAACCAAATTGACACGTGTGAAACCTCCTGGACCACGGTGCGCGGGTCAAAGACTCGGTCTCTGGTCCGACCTCAAGAGGTGGTCTCGGTTCGAACCAACCACTTTCGGATCAAACAGACACACGTGCATCCACAAACCAATCAGTATCAAGTATAGGGAGACGCACCCCCATGCAAGCGATGAGGACATAATGTAGGTCTGCCACCAAAAATCCTTTGGTCCGCTGGTGTGAAAGCGAAAGTTATGGAACTTATCAATAAAAAATAACAAATGTGTTAACGCCAAACGGGATTCTGGTTCGGACCTTGGTCTAGACATTTAGGTGTGAAAGCGCCCTAAAAACCCTCAACACACCAATCACACCTGAAGATTCTGCTCAAACGCCAGGCTTGGTAAAGCGATGGTTTGCTGAATGTGTTTGACAACTCAGAAAAAGGTTCTATTCAACTCCCAGAGAATGATGTGGAGTGTGCATATATTCACACCACAACGGCAGTGGGTTCCCATATGAATAGCAAGCAGAGGCTGCAGTGATGTAGCAATCTATTGCTGGGACGTAAACATACATTCTCTCCCTCTATCTTTCTCTCCCTTCTCTCTAACTATCTCTCTCTCTTTCCCTCTCTATCCTCCCTCTTTCTCTTTCTCTCTCTCTCTCCCTCTCTCTTTCTCTCTCTCTCTCCCCACCCCCTCCCCCACCCCACTCTCTCTCTCCGCCCTGGGCAAGTGTGATCTCTCCCCTCCCTCCTTCACAGACGATGGATGGATGAGACAGAGAGGAGAGAGGCTGAAGGCTGCACTCACAGATATGAATCTCTGGTGACGACAGATGAATCTATACCTACATGGCTGCTATCCCTGCGTTCCTATGCTGCTGGCACATTAAGGGATGGTTGTGAGGAGGCCAGAGGGCCTTTGCAACCATACAGCTGGGCTCCCCAGGGCCGTGTTCCAGTGGGGCCCGTGCGTGTCATCTCACTCCCGCACGGCCTTCTGGTCTGTATTAACACTGGCGAAACAAGGGGGCATATGATATGAGGGGGGTAATGAGCAACATACTCTCTCACGCTTACTTTCTCTCCCTCTCCCCCTCTTCTAAGATGCTTGAGGATTCTTTGAAAATGGACTGATGAAGCTGTACTGCATTATTCCATATGAAATTATATAATAGTGTATTATTATATCATGAAGTGTTGTGTTGTATATTGTGTTTGTATTGGTAGCCTTGTGCAGCCACAGTGGTCAGTGTGCTGAAGAGAGGCAAAGACATGTTACCGAACGGACCTACCGGGCCCAGGGGCCCAAGAGCTCAGGGGGCCCTTTCTTGTCGCATAGTCAAAGGACTTAGTCATTCCTGTCAATAACAGTGCTCCAAAAATCCTGCTGAAAAACTGAAGCAACAGCCTCAAATTCACTTTGAAGACGTCACAAGAAAGAAACTATCATGATCCCTTTTAAGTCAGTGTTTATCTATCGTACTTTAGAGGGGGTGAGTATTCTGTGCAATATTGGCCCTTCAACTGTTTTTGGGAGAAATCAAATAAGCAAGTCCTCCCCACAGAGTTGAGGTCGCTTGAGGTAAAACCGAGCTGAGTAAAGCTGCTTTTATTGTGAGTTTTCTCAAATTATATTCAAATTGGATGCCGTCTCATTGGACAAATTCAAAAAGGCGATGCATGAAATGGGTGCAGGGGCCCTTTACGTGTCTGTGCCCAGGGGCCCGTCATTTCATAATCTGTCTATGAAGAGAGGGAGTTTTCAGTGGACCAAGATGCTGCAGCTTTCCAGAGAGTCAGTAGCTAAGTGGTTTCACTAAACGGTATTAAGTAAGTACAATTTATTTGGTATAGCACCTCTCACAGACACACAGTCACAAAGTGCTTCACAGATAAAAGTACAATGAATTACAGAGACAGCAATATTGAGATATATAGTACAAGTGCAATTAAATTATAGAGACACTGAATAAACATAGAAATATGGACTCACACGGCTAGGCCTGTCTTAATAGATGGGTCTTTAGCTGCCTTTTAAAAGTGTCCACAGAGGCCACAGTTCTTAAATCCTGTGGAAGGGCATTCCCCAGATTAGGCTCCACAGATTCAAAAGCTCGGTCACCTTTTGTCTTGAGCCTAGTGTGGAGTACAACCAATAAGCCCTGATCGGACGACACAGTGACCTGCAGACAGGGCCGCCGTGCGCCTAGCCCAGGCCCGGGACAAGGTGATCTCGCCCGGGACAAGGTGATCTCGTAATGTGTTAAAGGTACCCCGAGGAGTTTCTTTTTGGTTACGAAACAGTTTCATTTTAATGTGGGTGAATCTACATTATCCACACTTGTTTATGTGTCCATTTTCGACAAATGTCATTTCTTGTAGACCTACCTATGTAGTTTATTTTTAGATTATTATTTCGTGGTTGGGTCGTCCAGAACGTCCTTGGAATGACGAAACGATTTACTGCAGTAGCCTACGCCGCCGACAAGACGAAGAATAATTTAAATATGACCGTTATATATTGTCAAAAGTAACGTTACTAGTAAGACCTATGTAATGTGGTCGGTGGCCATCGTTCCGTCTTCAAAACACCCGGCTCAGGCTGCTAAGGTTTACGACATTGTGTGGGGAGGCTCATGGGAAATGTGGTCTTTATGGCTACCAACTTGTTTACGTTTACTGCGCAGATAAATACAACCATGCAGGCTACAGATCACTTACATCCAAGGATCGCAAAGGAAATAATATTTTGTTTTGTCAATAAACAAAAAAACATCAGTTCCAATGTTTAATGAACGAAAGACAAGCGCCGAACGTTTCGGGTTGCAAAGTTATTGATGAGGTCATTGAAGTAAATTTTCTCTCTATGGAGAGTATTGGCAGGCCGTTTAACCTCTCCTGTGACATTGTCGACTGCAAGTAATTTTTTTATCAGTTTCAGTTTACTGAAGGTGCGCATGCCTCCAGAAACAGTCACTGGCAGAGTTAGGAAAATGCGCAACAAGACGCAAAGGTCTCCAAATATACTCTGTAGCTCCATTTAGTATATAGCATTCAAAAGGTCCAAAGGTCCGAGAGCGTCTTCAAATGTCGCACTGTAGATAGTATTTACATGGTGGATTTGATCTTCGAGTGACTGTGAGAGATCATTCTCGTATTTCGCGGACAGCTTTCTGCATGACGCACTGATATTGTCTTTGGACATGTTTCTACATTTCCATAAAACACAGAACTCCTCGCAGATCTGCTTAACTGATGTGAAGCGTACACCTAACTGGGAAATTATGCTGTCCACAGTGACATTAAACACTTTATTTCTGAATATAGTTGCTTTCCTCTATTGCATCATGCTCTGAATCTGACTCATCAAAAAAGCGCTTCCTCTTCCTCTTTCTCTGTCTCATTTTGAACTTGGTTTCGATGCCCATGGCCCTGGCAACAGCAGTTGCCTCTGTCAGAAAACTGCCCATGATCCGTACAAGCGGGTAATCTCTTCCTCCAGTGCTTTTATAATATATATTTATAATTATATATAATATAATATTATTTGCTGCCTGAGAGCTTGATGTTAAACTTAAGACGGACCAAACCATTTTTGCATTGGGCTACAGGGAGGGGACGTGGATCTGTTCTTGACCACTATGTCAACGAAAATTATCAATATAAAATATAACAAGCTTTTATGTGACTGAAAAATAATCTTAAATCTTCACGGATATTTATTTTTGACGAAATATTCCAGCAGATTATTTCAATTTAGAGGGTTCATTTTGGCCCCCCCCTGATCTGAGGCCTGGGACAACTGTCCCCTTTGTCCCCCCCTGTCGGCGGCCCTCCCTGCAGGACACATATGGCTGGAGTAGGCCACTAATATATACAGGTGCCTGGAGGGCTCTATATGTGATCACAAGGACCTTGAATGAACAGGAAGCCAGTGTAAGGAGGTTAAAGGAGTAGTAAATGGAAAATGCATGTTTAGCCCTGTTTTAAGGTTACTTATGATCATATACAATGGTTCAGATCAAAAAGTTGACAAAACTAGCACTTTTGAGAAAGTCTGATAATTGCTACCACCGTTTAGGTCACACAATGGATGTGGGTGGGCACCGTGAAAAATCTTTCAAAAACATGTTAAACTCTCGATTTCAAAGACAAGAAGCTCACCGAGGGGGTAATTGGTGTCTGTTGGTGTTCTGACATCAAATTCGCCGCAAAGTATGAATCCTGTAGGGTTTTATTGATCATTTTATGAAATCCATTGACTTGTATTGAAGTAACCGTTGTAGATGTGTAGATCAATCCGCAGAGGGGATTCAGTAAGTGGAACTACTTCAAGGCATTGCGCGAGATCGGAATCAGCTCAAGCGGAGGTTTACACGTATGTGCTGCGACTAAATAGTTCTATGCTAAATATTTAAAAAAGCCTTTCCAGATGAACTAGAATCTTACTTTATGGCGAATTATATGTCAGAACGCCAACTAACACTTCGGTGAGTTTCTTGTCTTTGAAATTGAGAGTTTAACATGTTTTGTGAATGATTTTTCACGGTGCCCACCCACATCCATTGTATGACAAAAATGGCGGTAGAGCAATTATCAGACTTTCTCAAAAGTGCTAGATTTGTCAACGTTTTGATCTGAACCATTGTATATGATCATAAGTAACCTTAAAACAGGGCTAAACATGCATTTTCCCTTTACTACTCCTTTAATATAGGGGTGATATGACATGACCTCCTGGCCGAGGCATTCAGGGATGACTTACTGAGGCAGGTGAAGATTGACTTACAATAGTCCAGGCACGATGAAACAAAGGCGTGAATAATAATTTCTAACTCTGAATGGGATACGATGGACCTCAGTTTTGCAATGTTTCTGAGGTGCAAAAGTCATGTACGTGACAGGGACTTTATGTTTATTGAGGTGCATTGGTCAAAGAAAGTGCTTGGTCAAAGAAAATACCAAGATTTCTTAGGCTTGAGAGAACATTCAAGTTTAGGGACCTCATACAATCGCTAGCCCTGGAAACAGTCTTATCAGCATTCAACTGAAGAATGTTACTGGCCACCCAGTCCTTAATTGCAGACAGGCACTCATGCAAAACGTTGAGTTTGTCAATCCTGTCAGGTTCTGAATATAATCTGCATAGTAGCAGTACTTAATGTCTTTATATTTACTAATAATTTATTCTAGTTGGAGCATGTACAGAGCAAACAGAATCAGACCCAGAACGGAGCCCTGGGGCACACCACAGGATAAGGCAGCGGACTTAGACTTAAAAGGGCCGGTGGCAACAGTGGAGTTCTTATCTGAGATGGAGGAGAGAAACAAGTCATGGAGCTAACTAGATTAGTTAGGTCTTGCCGGGAGATGGGAGAAAAACAGCTCAAAATGGTCTGCCGGGTTGGGCAGAGAAGGAGGGGGGAGGAAGCGGGAGTGGTTCTAGACCTAACCACCAAACATGACAGAAAAGTACTGCAGTCATTATCTGAGAAAATATGTATGGCAGTACTATAACCATAAGTTTAACCATGTTTATCCTGAAAACAGCTGGAGAATAGTCTATCTGTCTGACTACCTGTCTGTCTTGTCTGCCTGCCTGCCTGCCTGTCTGTCTGCCCAATATTAAGACTCATATTGTGGTGGTCTGTGAAGTGATTGCAGGCATACTCCACCACAGCACTAAAACATACTCCACCCATAACACTAAAACGTACTCCACCCATAACATAAAAAACATACTCTTACGCTAAAACATCCACCCACAAACACTACAATATACCTTAGTCCTCTTTCCATCCCTTCTCCCTTCCTCATACATCCTTCCTCTCCTCTCCAGCCCCCCCCCCCTCCATCCTTCCTCTCCTCCTCATCTCTCCTCCCTCCCTCCCTCCCACCCTCCATCCTTCCTGTCTCCTCTGGTACTCCTGACGGTCCATGTGGTTGAGGTGAGGTGGTGTGCTGCGTGACAAACGTGTGGCCTGGTAGCCTGGCTGTAATGAAGCCCCCCCCCCTAGCATTACAGCCCCCCCCAAGCCTTCCTAGCGCCGGGCCTGACATGAGTATGAGGGATCCTCCCAGGCCGGTCAGGCCACTCTAATGTAGCAGTTCTTCCATTAGGAGCCAGCACAGCTTTTAGGCTGATTACTTACAGGAAGAGAGAGAGAGAGAGAGAGAGAGAGAGAGAAAGAGAGAGAGAGAGAGAGAAAAAAACCTCCTCACAAACGACCTTCAGAGCCCCGCTCCCTCCCCACCCGTGCTCCATGTGAGTGTGCAGGCGGACACATAACAACACATACACGCATGTTGCACGCACAAACACACACACAGACACACACACACACACATTGAACACATACTGTACACACATCTTAGTTGTGGGCTAGTTAATATTCCATGGGAGCAGTACAGGAACAGTGCAAAGCCATTTCTCATTTTACATCATCATTATTATTAGGAGAGAGGAAGAATGTGTGATCAGTATGTTCAATTAGAGCCTGGGAGATTCCAGAGAGATACGAACACATGAGATGAGCTAACGTTCTTTTGAAGTCCATCAACTGTTTGAAACAGGAGAGGACAGGGATGAGAGAGAGGGGATAGGCAGATGAGAGAGAGAGGGGGGAGGGCAGAAGGGGGAGAAAGAGAGTAAAAGAGAGAGAGGAAGGAGAGAGATATTTAATGTTTTAAAGACCAATCTCTGCCTCCACAGCCTCTGGTCTGCTGTTAGATTAATAGACACAAGACACACCGGGCAGCCATTTTATAGAGCACCACACGCACATGCCATACTGTAAACACACCACTAACGCATACACCACAAACACACACACACACACACAGGGATGAATTCACAAAGGGATGCTATACCTGTGCAAATAACCCCACATATAAACTTTGCTATTTGCAAAGCACTTGCAAAGGGATACCGTGCTAATTGCATGGCCATCTATGTGCGTCTGTGTCATTTGCGGGTATGTAAATCAGGTAATATACATACATTAAGCAGAACATTTGGCTCTTTCTATGCAAATGAGCCTCATTGCAAAAACAGTACAATTCACAAAGATGGGCGCTAACTGACATACACAGTTATGGTGAAATTATTTGTGTCTTCAGAGAGTTGGTGGTAATTGAAGGGCATTTATAAGGGGTGTCATGGCCAGCCTTTCAGGTGATCATGGCAAGGAAATCACTTTTTGATTTAAGCAAGACCAAAATCATCCGGAGATACAGATTTCTCGCTCGAGGCAACCACACTAACTAGAAAGTACATTTCCTGGAGAAAATGTGAGGTTTGCTAGCTGCTGCAGCTGTGTGTAACAGCTACTGCTAGAACTACTATGGACCAGGCAATCTCCATGCACCCACCGTGCATCTCTAGCCCACTCAGGGGCTGAATTGTGGCGTCCGTGACGTGGACAGTGGCGAGACTCCGCCCCCTCAGGTCAGAGCTGGTTGGGGACAGTGTACCCCTCTCCGGGCCACCTACCCACCCACACCGGTGAAGACCATGTGTCTCTAGCCCACTCAGGGACTGAGTTGTGTGGCCCGTGGCGTGGATAGTGGCATGGTGGTGAGACTCCGCCCCCTCAGGTCAGCTTGTTGGGGGCAGTGCAATGACCTCCGGGCAATCTCTATGCACTCACTGGCGAAGACCGTGTGTCTCTAGCCTACTCAGGGGCTGAGTTGTGGGGCCTGTGGTGTCGATAGTGGTGTGGTGGTGAGACTCCGCCCCCCTCAGGTAAGAGCTGGTCGGGGGCAGTGCAATGACCGGGCAATCTCCATGCACCCACCGGCAAAGTGTCTCTAGCCCACTCAGGGACTTGGTTGTTGGTTCCGTGGCGTGGATAGTGGCATGGTTGGGAGACTCCACCCCTTCAGATCAGAGCCGATCATGGAAAGTGTACCCCTCTCCGGACCAATCACCTGCCCCCACCTGTGAAGACTGTGTGTCTCTAGCCCACTCAGGGGCTGAGTTGTGGGTTCCGTGGCGTGGATAGTGGCGTGACTCCGCTCCTTCAGGTCAGAGCTGGTCACGGACAGTGTACCCCTCTCTGGGCCACCCACTTTCCCCTACGGGTGAAGACTGTGTGTCTCTAGCCCACTCAGGGGCCGAGTTGTGGGGCCCGTGGCATGGATAGTGGCGTGGTGGCGAGACTCCGCCCCCTTATGTCATAGCAGGTCGCGGACAGTGTAGCCTTCTCTGGGCTACCCACCTGCCTTCATCAGTGAAGGCTGTGTGTCGCTACCACACTCAGGGGAGGTGTGTGGGCTGTGGTGTGATGCTACCACTGCTGTCATAAAAGTGTGTCTGTACCTTTAAGAGATCCTGCTCGTGTCCCCAAATTCAAATCCCAACTGACACTCTGAGCAGCCCTTCATTCACTTCAATGATAAGGCATACCAGATTCAGACAGCTCTCTCTCTCTCAAAAAGTATAGATGTTACACCTTAGATATTGATACCGTATGAATCCTGGGAACTTGATGAACATTTTCATGTATAATATGTCTGTGTAGCATAAAAACTGTAGCCATGGTGACAAGTTAGAAAAAGGGTAAAAATGCTAAATTAGCAGCTCAAAAGTTAGAGTGCAGCACCATACGTTTCAATGGGGAGCGCAGTTGCTGAACAAATCGTCATACTGTGAAAACTATAAGTCACACAGCTTAGAGACTTACATTGTACGAATCAGCACAGTTGTGTGAATGTTTTGATGTATAATATGTGTATGAGCTGTTAAAACTGTAGGAGTGCCAGCAGTTTACAAGATGTGTGAATATTTCCAAAGCAACAGCTGCTACCACTCTAAAAACATAACTGGAGGTGTTCCCTATTCCATTTCAAGTCAATGGGGAATTTTAATTCATGCAGCAATGAGGAAGCACACGATTCCCGATGAAGCCGGGATTTGACATATGACTCGTGTGTGTACCGTTAGAACTGTGGGAGGAATAGCGTGGCAAACTTTTGGGGTTGCTCTAGATCCAAACCAACCAAACAAATAAAGTCGACCAAGTACTAGAGTGTGTTGCCCTTCGGGGCAATCACTCTAATTATGTTGTATGCTTTGTTAAGTGGAACCAGGTCAGATTTGAGTGCAGTTTGATATACAATGTCTCAATAATCAATCATAGGAATAATAAGTTGAGTGACAAGTTTCTTCCTAACACTGTATGTAAAGCATTTTCGGGATCGATGTAACATATAAATTTGAAAGTTTACTTTACGTACTGTATGATCAATGTGAGGTTTAAATGATAAAATCGAGTCTAACCATACACCAAGGTATTTAATTTGATCAACTTTATACAAAGGGGATCCATCATTACAAGTTCAGTCAAGATCACTTTTGTCAAATTTGAACATTTATTATCATGCAGCATAAATACATAGCATATGAATTTTGCCGGTGTGCTCTGTCCGGGGGGGTCCCCTGCCTTCCACCGACGTGGAAAGCGCGTTAGCAGGGGGAGGCAATCTAGGTGTTCCCCCCCTCTGGGCCAGCTTGGCCCAGAGAGCCAGAAAGGGGGAACGGCATCTAGCCCCCTGCCTCCATGACGATCAGAGTGGGCCGCGATCGGGAAGACGCTCGGAGGTAACTCAGCCCACTAAGACCGTCAAAGAGAGCCACAGGGGGACTGCTGTACATTATAGTCCCTGGCCCCCACGGGCCGACGCTTCGTGGGTTCCGAGGGAGATACAGCCTAGTGTCTCTGCCTCCATGGCGACCGGAGGGACCGCTGGATGGTCATTCGGAGATGTTTCGGCCCACGGTCACCACGGAGAGCCACGGAGACCAGCTAGTGTCTACTCTGGCTTCCACTAGCCGACGCATAGTGGAATACCAGAAGAATGCAGCAATACCCCCGGACAGAGAGCAACGATGACAACAGAGACGACATCGACAAACGCAGGCGGAGCAGGGGAGGAGGTGGGGCGAGCATGCAATGCACAACCAGCAGTAATGGCAAGCGCGAACAATGACATGTTTTGACAGCTTAAATACATGCGCTCTAGTGAGCTGAACCAATGCTATGACAGCTGACAGTCAGCTGGTGCTGGCGTCATGCGTGACTGATTAACCTCTGCCGACTACCCCAGCCGTGACGTTCGTGCCTTACGTTACGTCGGAGACTTCATTTATAACACATTAAACAGGCATGGATTTAAGTTTACGCCTAGTATCAAAAATCATAGTATAAGACTTTGTTTTGTTGAGAAGTCGGTTGTTATGCAAAAGCCAGTCTTGTAGGATATTAAAATCAGATTGAAGAGTAGCTTGAGAGAAATTGTATCTAGATGTGTAGTGTATATGACTGTATCACCAGCATAAAGTGGAGCACAACAGTTACTGAAGATGGATGGTAAATAATTTACATATATAGAGAAGAGAAGGGGTCCCAGCATTGAACCTTGAGGCACACCTCTCTGCTGAATCAACAAATCAGAGTGTTTACCGTGCAAGACAACACATTGTTTCCTACTATGAAGGTATGAGTTAAACCACATCATTGCATTTTCAGAGTTTATCAAGCAGCAAGTATCGATCAACAAAATCAAAGGCTTTGGCTAGGTCAATATTACATACAATACATACTATAATATATTGACAGTTAATATATAGGGGGATATATTTGCTTTGCATAGGGGGTATGCCTACAGAAAATGAGAATTGGCTCACTGCCAGTGAAAATATTTTTAGACTGAGCAATATTAGAGTTAGAAATTAAAAAGCGGTAGTGTGCTATTTTGGACATTTAGCCCCATTTGTTGTCTGTCTACCATGAACCTGAAACATAGAGACCATGATTTCACTAATCGTTCCAGTATTGTATGGACATTTTTTGGTGTCTTTATTCAAATTGCAATGCATTTTTCAATTGGCAATTCAATATTCTATTTCGTCATGCAATTTGAAAATGCAAATTGGGATTGCATTTTCATTTTCAACTTCTGTGTGCATTATTTCACTCAATATTAAAATTAAAATGCAATCGTGTGATGTGAATCCGTGTATGGTTCGTTCTTTGGTTTTTCTGTTTCAAAACGAAATTGGAAAAACAAAAAAACGAGTGAATTTTCGTTTTTCCGTTTTGGTTTTAAAACAAAAAAAGAGAAAAACCAAACCGAGAAAAACCGAGATGATTTGGTTTTGTTTTTCAAAACGGAAAAAACGAAAAATCAGAAAAACAAACGCTGTGTGGTTTGTTTTGGTTTGCGTTCGGTGTACGCTCGGCGCATATACCGGCTGCTGCCGAGTGGGCGTCATCTGCCTGTCATCCATGGACTGACTATGAAACGTGCCTAACCCCCGAGTCGCTCTGGCTCCTTCCGACCGTAACACATCTAGAAATCACCAGGGGGGTGGTTATTCTACCTACGGCTCTGGGAACAAAGGGTGCTGTTCCTAAATAAACTAGGTTGATGCACACTTTTGGCTTCTTCGATCAGTCCATTTTGAGGCAGCATTCCAGGGTGCTGAACCGATCGACACATGCGTAGCCTACAGCATTCATAATTGGCTACATTGTTTATGGAAAATACTCTTTTACATTCTAAGTGCCTTATATATATTTCATATATTTTCATTTATGAATCACCAGTGACAGGCCTACTTGTGTTCCCCACAAAAGTGCCATTGCGCACGCAGCAGAATGTCTGACTCTGAAAACATCAACTGACGCAAATAATGTCCAATAAATAATGTCCTTAAATAATTAAGCTGTCGGACGGCGGTACACCTGGACCAAGGTAGACCTTGTAGTGCATATTTTTCGGTGTTGTCCCCACTGGACCCGCTCGCGAGATGGAACAGGTTTGACCATGATTATTCTGCAACCATCCCTTATTTGAATGGACATACAGTATAAGATACAGTAGTTCATCCCCATCAAATGTGTGCAACTACCCCCGGATCATTATATACAATAGTCTGCATTAACCGATAGCCCTAGCTGTGCGTAATTGGATGTGATTGCCATTTGGATAGCTGTTGGATAGTCTGTCATCACACACACGAGCAACGGGGAGTTGGTGCATTGGGTATCAGGCCACCACGGTTGACCATGTATTCATACTCTATCATATGGGCCATTTTTGTTGCCTATACATGTTGTTTGTTGTGCCATCTTGAATGTGTCCTTTGCTATTATTTCTAGCCTACCTGTCACATTGTCCCGTGCATCTGTGAGCTGTTGATATTTGGTGGGCATGGCTTCGACTCCTGCTCTCCATGCATATCTCAGCGTTTTCCCCATTATGTTTGTTGGGGTCACGGCATCATGTAATGTTATTTCTTTTTTTTTTCCATTTAATTTATTTTCCGATTTTTTATCAGGGTTATTGGACATTATTTGCGTCAGTTGATGTTTTCAGAGTCAGACATTCTGCTGCGTGCGCAATGGCACTTTTGTGGGGAACACAAGTAGGCCTGTCACTGGTGATTCATAAATGAAAATATATGAAATATATATAAGGCACTTAGAATGTAAAAGAGTATTTTCCATCAACAATGTAGCCAATTATGAATGCTGTAGGCTACGCATGTGTCGATCGGTTCAGCACCCTGGAATGCTGCCTCAAAATGGACTGATCGAAGAAGCCAAAAGTTTGCATCAACTTTGTTTATTTAGGAACAGCACCCTTTGTTCCCAGAGCCGTAGGTAGAATAACCACCCCCCTGGTGATTTCTAGATGTGTTACGGTCGGAAGGAGCCAGAGCGACTCGGGGGTTAGGCACGTTTCATAGTCAGTCCATGGATGACAGGCAGATGACGCCCACTCGGCAGCAGCCGGTATATGCGCCGAGCGTACACCGAACGCAAACCAAAACAAACCACACAGCGTTAGTTTTTCTGATTTTTCGTTTTTCCGTTTTGAAAAACAAAACCAAATCATCTCGGTTTTTCTCGGTTTGGTTTTTCTCTTTTTTTGTTTTAAAACCAAAACGGAAAAACGAAAATTCACTCGTTTTTTTGTTTTTCCAATTTCGTTTTGAAACAGAAAAACCAAAGAACGAACCATACACGGATTGATGTGCAATTCCATTTTCATGTACCAGTTAGTATGGAAGTTTGAAATGCAGTAAGGGATTGCATTTTCATTCTCATAAAATGTTTTTGGCCTCTTTATTCAAAGTGGCAATGCAAATGGGATTGCATTTTCTTTTTCAACTTTTGCATGCATTCTTTAACTCAATATTAAAATTAAAATGCAATTGTGTGATTTGCATTTACATTTTCATGTACCTGCATGTATTGAAGTTTGAAATGCAATAAGGGATTGCATTATCATTATCAAGGAAGGTTTTTGGCCTCTTTATTCAAATCGCAATGCATTTGCACTTGCATTTTCAACTTCTACTTGCATTCTTTCACTCAATATTAAACTTCAAATGTAATTGTGTGATTTGAATTTCCATTTTCATACACATTCGCTGACAATATGAGAATGATAATGAAAAGCCATTTGACATTTCATTTTCAACGTCAACATTTCATTTTCACCGACAACGTGCACGCTTTGATGGTGTCAAAATTCTAATGGAAATGCAATACGGGAACCCGCCCTACTCTGCTTCTGATTGGTTAGTTGTACTTCGCTCTACTGTTCGAGCATCCCGTTGTGGCGGGTCGAGGGACGTCGACCTGTAAGGCCTCCGCTGCCTCCAAAGCTTCCCTGAGCAGACGGGTCACGTTTGTGTTCTGGTGCTGGTTTGCCATGATCACTTGGTTTTGACCACGAGCGCCACTGTGGCCACTATTTATAACTTCCATATCAATATGGTCCTGCCCCCAGAGAATGACTGACAGGCTGGTAGAACATAATGATAATGAAAATGCAATTGCATTTCGATTTGAATTTTGACACCAACAAGGTGTGGCATTACTTTGAATGAAATGTCAAATGGCTTTTGTTATTTTCAGCGAAGGTGCATGAAAATTGAAATGCAAATCACATGCATTATGATTTTCAATATTGAGTGAAAGAATGCATGTAGAAAATGAAAATGCAATCCCAATTCGCATTTTCAAATATGTCAAAATAGAATATTGAATTGTCAATTGAATAAAGAGGCAAAAAATCTTCCATGAGAATGAAAATGCAATCCCTTATTGCATTTCAAACTTCCATACATAACTGGTACATGAAAATTGAATTGCAAATCACACGATTGCATTTTAATTTTAATATTGAGTGAAATAATGCACGCAGAAGTTGAAAATAAAAATGCAATCCCAATTTGCATTTCAATTTGCATGACAAAATAGAACATTGAATTGCCAATTGAAAAATGCATTTCCATTTGAATAAAGACACCAAAAATCTTCCATAGTATTGAGCTAGCTGCATTTTTATGCAGGCTCTCACTGGGCTAACATAGAAGTCAATGGGGCATACGTAAATGCGTTGGAAAAACTATGATAACATGGTTTCCTGAGATGGGAAGCATAGGGTGTAATCTTACCAGTCTCAGTATGCTCTCCTGCGAAATGTATTGCAATCTGAATATTTTTGAATGTTTGGCATGGACATAAGCATTCCCCTGGCGCTTGTTTTCACTGTTCCCATAGAGGACTATGTGCAAGTGATGCCAAACACCTAAAAATGTTTGGATTGCAATACATTTCACAGGAGAGCACACTGAGACTGGTAAGATTACACTCTGTGCTTCCCGTCTCAGAAAAGCACATTCATCATAGTTTTTCAACGCATACGCCCCATTGACTTCCATTGTAGGCCAGTGAGAGACTGCATAAAAACTGCAGCTAGCTGCTCGAGAATAAACTTTTCATCGAATGTTTGCTCATAGGCCTAATAATCTAGGCCTATTTGTATTTTTGGTCACAAAGGTGGCCAAAGGCACAATTATAGCCTTTTCCTATCAAAAAGATAATTCGCTCAAACTAGATGCACATCTACAAGTTATTGCGACATGTTTGATGGAAAAAGAATTACATCAATTGAGTGCCTTATTTAATATGCTCGCTAGTGGTGGATCAGTGAGAGATGATTTGTTTGAAAATCTTATGGAAAATGGCTTATGGACATGTCTGCCCTCATCTGCTCCGTGAGCCAACAGCTGCCATATCAGTCCTGAGTAAATTGCACTCAACTGCAATACTGTATGGGCGTGTTTGCTGTAACGTTATGCCAGAAATACTGAACCCACGCGACCAGACGGGAGGCAGAAAATATTTTTTTTTAAACCAGAGGGTTCTTTAATCCACAAAAGTACAAGTCCAGAATCCAAAATCAAAATGATAACCAAGCAGGGGTCAGGCGATCGGCAAACACAGTCCAGTAATCCGTAATCCAAGTCTGTAGTCAAAATCCAGAAGTGGGGGGGTCGAGGAATCCGAGTGTCAGTCTAGAGGTAATGGCTGGCAATCCGCCGCACAGCACACCAGGTCACAATAAACTGAGCGAAGATCTGGCGAAGACCATCGAGATGACCAGGGTTCTTATAGGGAGATGAGTAGGAGATAATTGGTGTCAGCTGTGAAGATCCCGGGGAGCCAGCCATCAGTCAGATAGCCATCAGCTGCGACGGGCGTGAGCGCGCCGGGCTCGTGCAGAGGTGGATGGTCGCGCCGGTGAGGGCGAGTGAGAACCACGTGCGCGCCGAGCCACGCATAACGTGGGAACGACGCACGGATGGTGAGGGTGGAGGCACGGGACCCCAAGACTTAACAGTAGAATATCATTAACGCAATATATTTAGTGAATAGGTCCTTAAGACTTAACACAAGGTTAATGGTGCTATTAGCAGCTGCAATCCCTTCTTTGTGAATGCACCCCTCACACACAACTATTTTCACATTGTTGAACACAGTACATAGCTAATAATGTAATTTGTATTATGTAGCCTACCTCTATTATCTTGCCCTTTGTACTTTGTCTATTGGCACATTGTTGAACACTGTGCATTAGTAATATAGACACATTGTGATGCCTCTATTTCTTTACAAGATTTTAAGTGTAATGTTTACATCTTGTTTCTGTTATTTTGTTTTAATTTATATATGGAGCAGCTGTGGATCAAGAGGTAGAGCGTGAGGGAAAAAGAGAGATATTAGACTGAGAGAGGCAGAGACAGAGAGAGAGGAAGAGAGGAAGAGACAGAAGTCCCTTGAATGTTTTTAAGGCAGAGGTACAGGAAGACAGATAGAGAGATGCACTGAGAGGAGAGATTAGGTGGAGCAGACCAGGGCCCTGTACTTTGAAACAGGATTACGGGGTTAGCGCGATAACTTCAGGTTCAAGTCTGGTTTATCCGTATCTAGGGATGGGAATTGATAAGATTTTAGCGATTCAGATTCCATTTTCGATTCAGCTTTATCGATCCGATTCCTTATCGATTCTCATTGGTCAAAAAAGAGTACAAACAGGTTTATTAACATGAATTTTCTTTTATATATACTTTGAACATGCCAATTACAGTGCTGTTTTTTAGGTGTATTCACCTTGAACTAAAAATAAAACTAACATAAACAAGTCAATATTTTTTTCTATAGAAATAAAGATAAATAAAACATGAATTATTTTGTTGAATTTTAAATCCAATTAAAGCTGCAAGCAGCGTTGTGGGGGTCAAGCTGGACGCACAACCAGCGCATCAAAGACAACAAGCAAAACATGTCAAAAGTCAGACATGGTTGAACAGGATTCGATCTCTGTACCTGTTGCTTGCAAGGCCGAAATGCTAACCACTGTGCTACGCAGGATATTGCGAAGGTGAATCACCCTAGTCCACAAGGCATGTGAGCCTTCCCTAACCCCGTGAGTCTGAGTCCTGAGCACTTAATTAATGTCACCTGGTAGGGTTGCTTCCTCTCGGTAGAGTGAGAGGGGGGGGTGTCGTTGTTTAAATTGGCACACAGCGAAAAGTATGCATAGCATAACTCAACTATTTACTTCTTCAGAATCCAGACAATCACGTGAACATTTCCATGTATAATATGTCCTTCGGTCTTCAGTAGTGTAGGAGAGGTGAAGAGTTAGAAACAGTTAGAGATTCTAGAGCGAAGAGAGATTTTCTAGAGTGTGGCTCCATTGATTTCAATGGAGGGGGGGGGGTCATTATTCGAACTGTCACAGAGTGAAAAATATACATCGAAGAGCTTAGCTTTTTTGATTTTATGAATCCCAAGAGTCGTGTGAACGTTTTGATATATAATATATGTATGAGCTGTGAGAATTGGAAGAGGGATGGCAGTTTAAAATGCGCCTTTCACCACTCTGAAACTGGTGAAATTGTGCAGAAGACAAAAAGTGTTCCTTTCATTCTGCAATCAAACAAATGAAGTAATAATGAAACCATGGGGTGTTTTGAACTCAGCATGAGCCAGGGAATCCATTGCTACCATAATTTTGAAGATTGAACATACAGTTCAAAAGTTACTGGCATAAACACAACTCCAACTTTGACACGCTGGTGGCGCTAGAGTGCACGAGATGTCAACATGAGGCTTGGTGACAGATGTCATGGGTATGGCCTGGATGAGTGTGCCAAATGTGGTTTTGATAGATTAAAACATTACTGAGATATGACCCCAGTTCCTGTTTTGCAGCTTTTCTGCCAAATTTGATTGGCTGTCACGAGCGAACGCAATGGATAATCAAAAATCCCTGTACATCCTTTGTAGACATTGGTGTATAGATGACATCCACCGATTCTCGTGCAAATTGGTGAAAGTTCCTAGGAGGAGATACATTTTAAGGGTTTTGCACATCATTCAAAATGGCGGAGAAGCCAAGATGGCCACAATGACGTCATAGAGTGCGTTGAATCCGGCTTGAGCCAAGGAATTGAAGGACACCTGAAGTTTGAAAATTGGACTTGCTGAAGAAAAGCTGCATGCATAAATGCACCTCTTACTTTGACACGTTGGTGGCGCTAGAGAGGGTGAGGTGTGGACATGAGACTTGGTGAGGAGGGTCAGGGCACTGTCCCGAATGAGTGTGCCAATTTTCATAACTTTCTACCTTAAGATTCTATGGGCTGCCATAGACTACAATGGCAGAGGAATAATAAATAAGAAAAGGTAGAAACTTAATGGAGGCCTACGCAGCTTCGCTGCTTGGCCCCCAATAACTGTGTAACATGTTACTAGTAGAAATTACAATGCTCCTTCCATTTAAAAAGGGTATATGAGCTGACAAAAATAAAACTAGCAGCGGCAACTGACTGGCAGTAACACAATAGACGGGGACTCTGGAGGAGTTTAACTTTGACTACACTAACGTTAGCTGCGCTGCTGTTGTCAAGAACGTGACATTCCTGCAAAGTTATCGCATGCTGTGTGGCCAAATGTTTTTGCATATTTGTAGTATTTCCCCCCCTTGATGATATAGGTTTTTGCAAGTATTGCATGTGGCCGTGTTGTCATCTTGTTGTGTGAAATGTAACCACACTTTCGAACGTTTATGCCTAGACGACATGTTGCTGGATTCTTCTACCGCAGTCTAATAAAACAAAACAAGGCAGCGTGGTGTGACGTCATTGTGCATGCAACGACAGGATTCGATAGCAGAATCGTTAAGGATTTTGGCTAACGATTCCAAGCGAACTTGTGCGTTTACAGCCCCAGCAGAAGCTACGCACATGCGTTTTATTGTCTTCAGTTTAATGTAGGCTCTGCTGTGGGTGATGCGGAGAACCAAGTAGCCTACATTTTTTATTTCATTTTCAAGTAGCCTATTGTGATTTAGTAGCCTAGTAGACTAGCTTCCCGTTCTTAGGAACAACATAAGCCTACATTTTTGTTTAATTGTTATAGCATTCATGCCAATAAATGCCATACACTGAAATAGGCTACCTTCTTTTCGTAGTTTAGCCTACTTCTCCACCTCGATCTTCACTTTTTCCATCTTAATATTTTGTATCTTACTATTGAGTTCTAAACTCCTCTTGTATAGAGACATCACATCACTGTCTGCTCCAACCTGAAACTAATCAAATAAATTATAGCCTACTTGGTATATTTAAGCCTCCCTTGCTCACAGCGTTGCAGCTGAATAGGCTACAATTGCTTTACACGGCATATGGCCCAATTATAGAGATAGCACTCGTGTTCATGAGGATATTGATAAAACACATTCACAGCATTGGTAATATTTTGTCAACTTTCCTTCCTGCCTTTGACAGTAGCGACTGTGTTGCGCCTGGATAATATAGTTCATATTTCTATAATATTGCTACTCTTGTGTAAAATGCGGTGGACGGAGCTTGGAGCATGGCCATGTCCGAATACCCATACTAAGGTTGCGATTGGTCATTTCGTGCAAATACCTCCCCTTTTACTGTGAACACGCTCATGGCTAGATTGGACCAGCTGTGTAGACTTAATGAGTTGATAGCCACGGTTGTGGTACCGTTTATCTGTGATTGTGGTTGTTTGGTTTACTCAAGTGAGCTAGCGAAAAGTTATCCTGGATCTGTTAAACTAGCTTCGTAGTACAGGACCCAGGGCCTGAGTAAACCGGACAACCACAATCACGGTAATGCTCATGTTTATTTGTATTGTTTTAGTGTTTTTATCACTTACTGTCCAGATAAATAGATTTAAACAATTTTCTTGGGGGGCCTAAGACTTTTGCACAGTACTGTACATACCTGTGTGTGTGTGTACTGTACACGAGTGTGCACTCCAGAATATGTGTGAGCGTGTGAATACACAGATCAAAATATTCCTCCAGGAGCCCGTCAGAAAGGGCAGTGCGTTAGTGGAGACGGCGTGTTCCTGCCAGGTGGGCACTCTGGATTCATCTGATTACAGATTCAAACTGAGGATCTGAGCGCCTTCAGGTCCCGCTCTTGTTTAGGTTGTTGTCGTGGCAACAGAGGTACCCAACCAGCTTTCATTTCCATATCAGAGGCTTGACGGGGGAGAGAGATGGAGGGGAGGGGTGGAGGAGAGGGATTGAGGAGAGATGAAAGACATTTGTGGGAGACGTATGGAGGAGGGGTGGAGACAGGTGGAAGAGAGGGATGGAGAGGTGGAGGAGAGAGGTGGAAGAGAGGCATGGAGGAGAGATTTCTGCAGGTCCTCTTCAGCCCTAGCCCCAGTCAGCCCTAACCCTAACCCTCTCCATGTGTCTCGAACCCTAACATGACCCTAACCCAACCAGGTCGCTAGGTAGGAGGCGCTACATTCATCCCTGTAAATTACGGAACATGCTAATCAACAACAACCTAAACATCGGTATCCACTAGGACACAATAGCATAAACACTGATATGGTCAAGTTCAGGACTGGGGACTCCATTATGTGAATACTGATAATGTACCAGCCTTAGTTCCAGCAAAGGCAAACACACACACACACACACACACACACACACACACACACACACACACACAAATAAACAACCCCTTCCCTTATAGCTGGCCTGATGCAGTTCACATAAGGGGAGAGATGGTGATAAAGAGAGAGAGAGTGAGAGAGAGGGGAAGATAGAGAAAAGAGGATACAGATTGCTCCCCAGGCACCACATGCCCACTTTATCTTAAGACCAGGTACCAAATCACACACACACACACACACACACACACACACACACACACACACACACACACACACACACACACACACACACACACTATCTCTCTACTCCTACCTTCAGAGTGGTGTGAGAGGGTGAGCAGGCTCACGCAGGAGGCTCCTATTCCAGACCCGAACACAGTAATGCGGTTGGAGTCGCCTCCAAAGTAGCCGATGTTCTCCGAGATCCAGCGCAGGGCCTGAATCTGGTCCAGCAGGCCATAGTTCCCCTTAGCGGCCTGGTCACCTGTGCTCAGGAACCCTGCACACAAACACACACATATACACACACATTAGATTACCAATTGTCCAATCAGAATCTAGTATTTCAGAGTGCCATTTAATAAAGCAGATGTACTGTTCTGTATGATTAACAGATATCCATGATCAAACACGCCACTGCTGTCTGCAATGTTCTCAAGCAAGGCTGGACAATAATGTACGGTCAACCAGTGACATGACTACTGATGACTACCTGCAACTTGAGAGGTTAGCTGCCCCCTCCATCTCCTCACACCTCCTTCCATCTCTCCACACCTCCAGGCCCCCATCCCTCCACCCCTGAATTTATCCACCTCTCCACCCTTACTTCCTGTCCACCTCTCCATCCCCTGAGCCTCTCGGCCTTGGAGCAGCTGTGAATCTCTTGACTTATTGGAGTACAATGTTGGTCAAATAATGTGTGTGTGTGTGTGAGTGTGTGAGTGCGTGCGTGCGTGTGTGACCGCACGTCATCTGGTCGTTATAGGAAATCGATGCTCCCACCTTCCCAGAGGCCCACACATCATCAGGGATATTGAGCTGCTAGGGTGACAACCATCCCCATCCAGGAAACTGGACCAGGAGGGAGGGGGGCGCAGGGATATTAAGGGACATATTGATATTCCAAAAAACACCACAGTAAATGATGATCTCTTTATATCTCTCCATAACTCGTCGATCTTCTAGTTGTAGAGAATTCATACAGCTATGTATGTACAGGTACATCTTACTGTGTCTCTATATCTCAGCCATTACTGCTGGATTAATTACATCCCCTGTCACTGTCCACATCTCAGCCATGAAATTATATGATAGAGTGGGTGTGTGTGTGTGTGTTTGTGTGTGTGTATTGGACAGTGAGCATCTCCTGGGAATGTCGGATTTCATGTTAACACATTGCCATCTTAGAGGCTGCCTCTAGGGTCTAAAAGCTCATGACACGCACACACATACACACACATACACAGCTACACATACTCACACACACATAGACATGCACACACACACGCAGACAGAGAAAGAGAGAGAGACAGGATGTTTTTTGCGTGCCTGTGTACATAGGCAGCTGATTGCCTGTGTGGGTCCATCTGCCGCCGACCCTGCCTCCACCTCCTCCTGCCCCTCTGTGGCCTCACACACAGAGGGTGGGCAGGGGAAAGGCCAGGGCTAATCACCAATAGGTCAGCTGCTGTGGCACAGGAAGTAGCAGGAGACACATGGAGCAGCAGATGGTTGAGAAGGAGAGAGAGAGAGAGAGAGAGAGAGAGAGAGAGAGAGAGAGAGAGAGAGAGAGAGAGAGATGATTTGAGGGGGGGGGGCAGAGACAGAGAGAGTCAAAATGGAAGACAGAGAGGGAGAAATAGAGAGGGAAGCCCAGTAGTGTAGTGGAGGGAATACCCACTTCTTTATCCACAGATACACAGTCTGCCCATTTCTTATCCATCCAAGGCCTGTGGCCCTTCTACCCACTGCATGCACCCCTCCCCTGCAGCAAGGACCTCAACACAGCAGCCACATATGCCCAGGCCGTGAGCAGATATGGTCCAGGCCTAAACCCTAGGAATAACAACACTGGATACTATGACTCAATCATGGTCCAGGCCTAAACCCTAGGAATAACAACACTGGATACTATGGGACATCCTGGAATTTACAAGATCTGAGGTTGTTTGCTTCTGGCATAAAGAGCAGAAACCCAAAGCACAAATACTGACATTGTCATCCTACAAGAGACATGCTAGAGGAGATGGCCCACCTGGCTGCCCTCTGGGCCACAAGAGCTGGTGGGGCCATCGACCAAACTCAAAGTTGTGAAACAAGAAAGAGACTAGGGCTAAGCTAATTTGGTATAAATCAGACCTAACCAACTCTATTAAATTAATCAGAACAAGAGCTTTTTACATCTGGTTAGGAATAAGGAAATTAACTCAACCGAGAATCCCCATACTTTAATGATGACAGCAGCTCACTCATTTCCTGGCCCATGGCCACAGAAAAACAGAATATATGCCTTCCCTATGGTGAATATATGCCTTCCCTATGGTGAATATATGCCTTCCATATGGTGAATATATGCCTTCCCTATGGTGAATATATGCCTTCCCTATGGTGAATATATGCCTTCCCTATGGTGAATATATGCCTTCCATATGGTGAATATATGCCTTCCCTATGGTGAATATATGCCTTCCCTATGGTGAATATATGCCTTCCCTATGGTGAATATATGCCTTCCCTATGGTGAATATTTGCCTTCCATATGGTGAATATATGCCTTCCATATGGTGAATATATGCCTTCCCTATGGTGAATATATGCCTTCCCTATGGTGAATATTTGCCTTCCATATGGTGAATATATGCCTTCCATATGGTGAATATATGCCTTCCATATGGTGAATATATGCCTTCCATATGGTGAATATATGCCTTCCATATGGGGAAAAAGGATTAGCAAATCAGAAATCAGATAAAAGGTATTGAATAATCAATAGAATCATACCACTTCTGGGAATACTAAAACTTTATTTTAAATTATCCTCAGCTCCAGGATCTTTCCCAATGTTTTTTATTTATTTATTTAACCTTTAACCTATTTACCCAGGCAAGCAATTAAGAACAAATTCTTATATACAAAACCAGCCTGGAACCAATATCTGGAACCAAACTACCATGGGATATGCACAACAGCAATCTGGGGAACATCCTCTCAGCTGCAATTTACTCAGTAAAAACGATGCCGTGAGAAAATGTCTTTCTACCAAATCTAATCATACGGAAGAATGTATTCACCCTGATACCCCTTAAAGTTAAAGTTAAAGTCCCAATGATTGTCACACACCTGAGGTCGTGAAATTTGTTCTCTGCATTTGACCCATCCCCTGGGGGAGCGGTGAGCAGCAGCGGTGCTCGGGAATCATCTGGTGATTTAGCCTCCCAATTCCAACCCTTGATGCTGAGTGCCAAGCAGGGAGGCAATGGGTACCATTTTTTTTAATAGTCTTTGGTATGACTCTGCCGGGGATCGAACTCACGATAGATGCTCTTGTCTCCAACCACGGAGACAACGGAGGTCTTCAAGCGAGACCTCAAGACGTACCTTTTCGACCTAGCCTACAATCACTAGCTAGGACCTTGAGACACAGAAAGGCAGCCTCAAACCTACCTGTGAATCCTCTGTATACATTGGTATTTATCCTGCTATGCACTGTATGTATATCAAGTAGTGTACAGAAGCTGGTTATCTTGAAACAGGCTTGTTCTGTTCTGATAGCTGTGTTGCTTCAATGGCTCAGTGTGCTACTAACCGTTTTCTGCCTCCCATAGTGCCTCTCTCTCTCCCTCCTATCCTCTAACCAGGTCCAGTGTCAGCTGTGGAGCTGTGGATATCGTAGTATTTAGTACACACACACACGTACATAGACACACATCAGTCCACATCCGGCTTAGGCCTGGACCTGATGCTCTTAGCCTTTCTTGCTCTGAAAACTTAATTTAATGTAATTTATTGTTCTTTAAATGTTCTTAGCCATTAGACAAATATATTCCAGGAGCTTGCCCCAGGTTGCCTGTTTCAATATCTGTGTGGTCTGTATGGCTCTATGTGCTACTAACCCTGTTCTGCCTTCCCTCTCCCTAGTACCTCTCTCTCTCCCTCCTATCTTCTAACCAGGTCCAGTGGATGCCCCACTGTCACCAGCAGACCTCCCGGAGTCCGATAGATACCCCCGTGTCTGCTGTGGATGTCGTAGCATGTCCGTAGAATGCTCTCTCTCCTATGATGCTTTTTAGCCTCTCTTACTCTGAAATGTAATTTAATGTAATGTATTGCTTTATAAATGTTCTTAGCCGGTAGACAAACTCCAGGAGCTTGCTCGATCGCCTTGTTGAGAGGGGTCAGGGAAGAATTTTTACAGCTCACTTATCTGGCCCCCGGGTGATTACTGTTTACCCTTCCCTCTGGAATATGTAGGGGTGGGTCGTATGCCCACCTCCCTTGTTCTCTGTAAAGCGCATTGTGTTGCCTCTGGGTATGAAATGCGCTATACAAATAAAGCTTTGATTGATTGATTGAACCAAGGAAGGCCTACAGCAACACCTAGATATTCTGCAGATATTCTGTCAGACCTGTGCTTTGACAGTGAATCTCAGTAAAACAAAACTAATGGTATTCCCAAAAAAGCCCCAGCTACCAGGATCACAAATATACATTTTATCTGGATACGGTTGCCCTTGAGCACACAAAAAGTTGAACCAACATCAGCATCACAGGTAACTTTATAGCTGTGAACACCCTAAGAGACAAGGCAAGAAGGGCCCTTTAAACCATCAGAAGGAACATACAATTCTAATTAAGATCTAGCTAAAAAAATACTTGACTCAGTTATAGAATCCATCTATGGTTGTGAAGTGTGGGATCCACTAACCAACAAAGATTTTACAAAATGAGGAAAACACCAAATTCGGACTGCATACATAATTCTGCAAAATCAGCCACCATGTTCAACGTCAAACACCAAGTAATGCATGCAGAGCAGAACTAGGAAGATACCGACTAATTCTCAAAATCCAGAAGAGAGTGTTTCAATTCTACAATCACCTAAAATAAAGCGACCCTGACATCTTCCGTAGCAACGCCTTCACCTACAGGGGGTGAATCTAGTCCCCTCGACCACCTAGTTCTGGGGCTCTGTTCACAAACACAGGCAGACTCCGCAGGACAGCAACACCATTAGACCAAAACATATCATAAGAATAAATATAATAAATAATAATAATAAAAAAAATCAGAGACAGCTGGGATGCTTTTTGGCTTTAATCAGAGTTCACACTGGTTGAATACCTGACCACTGTGACTGATCGCCCGCCTTCTGACTAGGGATGGGCATGAGTGCTCGAGTACTCGTTGTTGACGTCAGTACTCGAGTAACCATGGCGAGTAAATGTTTCACTATGAAAAAAAAAAGCTTAGTTATTCATGCACCTGCGCACTGTGCTTTTGGCTACCTGCGTGAGGCTACTCACCTCAGTCGCAACATGTCTGCTGCTTGTAAAAGTACAGTCTGGAAATACTTATGGAAACTTGCTTATCATAAGCAAACCAGCTCAAAGCAAACCAGCTCAAAGCAAACCAGCTCAACCACATGCGGTTAAAGCACAACGAAACAATGAATTAGACGACTGGACAACAACCTCGAATCACATCATTTGCTAGCCCGGCTAGCTCACGATGATGCGACGCCAAGCGAACAGAAAAGATAAGTTAAAGAACACAGTATGTCCACTGTGACGTTTGTTCTTTAATAAATGCAATTGGATTGAATGGCTTAAATTGTTGGTTGTTTATTCATATGCAAATTCGCTATAACGAAATACGTCGGGATAATTTCTAAACAGTCGGGCACGTTTACTTAATCGGGCACATAGCCTACTGTAGGCCTACTTCGATGGCCACGGACCTCCCGGATTTATTTTTACGGTAGGCTACAGAACAGCGAGTACTCGAGTACTCGTTCATTATGAATATAGAGTACTCGAGTATTACAATAACTGAAAATGCCCATCCCTACTTCTGACTGGTACAAAGAACCACATCACACCGGTGCTGCTTCCCTGCACTGGCTCCCTGTTCGCTTCAGGATTGACTTCAAAATACTGCTCCTTGTTTTTAAGGCATTGAATGGCCTGGCCCCTCAGTACCTACAGTAGCTGAACTTCTCCATGTTCACACCCCAGCTAGAGCACTGAGGTCATCAAATGAGCTCCAACTGGATGTCCCAAGGTCTAGGCTCAGGACTAAAGGCCACCAAGCTTTTGCAGTGGCTGCCCCGATGCTGTGGAACAGCCTGCCGCCACAAATTCGGTCTGCCCCGACCCTAGACATGTTTAAATCACAGCTAAAGACTCGCCTGTTTTCACTGGCTTTCTAAGGCTAGTTAAGCCATACATCCCTGGCCCTGGTATGACTGTGTTGCTTTTAAATGGTGCACTTTTATATTCAGTATTATTTGTATGTATTCACTGTTTTTATTTTATTTATACTGTAAAGCACTTTGGTGCAACTTCGGTTGATTTTAAATGTGCAAATGTACAAATTTTAAATGTGTGTAATATAAATAAAGTTGACCTTGACCTTGATCCAAAATTAAGAAAATCCTTGACTATGTACAAATTCAGTGAGCATAGCCTTGCTATCAAGAAAGGCCACCATAGACAGACATGGCTCTCGAGAAAAGACAGGCTATGCTCAGACAGGCTATGCTCCCACTGCATACACAATAAAGTGGAAACTGAGCTGCGCACACACACAATTACACACACACTCAAACACAAACACACACACACTCACACACAACTCAGACTGGTTCTACGAGCCTATACAGCGGCCAATATCAAAGTTCTGTCAAACGGTGCACTCGAGATATAACTAGTCGCCGCTGACACAGTCAATGGACCCATAGGTGCATAGACAAAATCCAGTAGCGGAGGGAGTGGGGGGGCCAAAGGGGCGCCCGCCCCGGGCCCAAAGTCCTAAGGGGCCCACCTTGGGCCCAATACTGAACATTCATTTTTGTTGTATAGTTGAATATCTTGAATAAAGTTTGTGAAAATCTGAATTTGCTGTAAAAATTAACACTGCTAGCCTACTTCTTTATCCATGGACCCACAGCGACTTCTTTAAACACCACTAATGTAAAAATGGTAACATTCCTGCTACAGTATACCCACTTCTTTAGTGAGTACCCTACCATATACCCAGCCTATATAGACTAGCGTTATATGAACCTTCTGAAATGATAGGCTACCTTTTGGACAAAGTTGCCTCAATAGGCTTATCATTTAATGCGAGCAGGCTAGCCTACTCAAATTTTTTAATTATTTAAAATGCTCATATCCCCAGGTGTTTCACTCTACTAATTACTTTAGGTTAAATGATACAATGTAGCTAGCTACCTGAAATGCTTCCCTTTTCACTCGGAAACTTGAACTCTGTCCGAATAAGCAGGGACAACATCTTCAACAAAGTTGTCAATCCGTGCTGCTGCAATGCTATTTTCAGCAGTGAGAGCAGCATTTCATCATCCTCATCTTCAACACAATGCAATTTAGCAATTTGCTCTACACTGACCATATCCTCTTCGGCCATTGCTTCCTCAACCAAAACATTTTAGTGCTGAGTACTGTATTTTTCGTCGCCATTTTTCAAACTTAACAGCAGTTGCTCAGCGCCGTTAGAGCAGAACGTTAAGAGGTTTAAAAATGTGCTCAGTGCTCAAAATAAGCATTCTAACCGTGAGTGCTCAGTTACTTAATGCACCCATGGCTTTACATTACATTTACAATACATTCATTTAGCAGACACTTTCATTCAAAGTGATTTACAATAATGGCATTTAATGTAGGTAGTCAGTGTACTACTCACCAGAACTGACAATGACTAATAACATAATCTAGTGTTAAAGCCAAAGTGCAAGAGTAGCAAAATCTAAAATACAATAGGTACTTAAGAGGAAGCATCCTGGTACTGTGTTTATTCTACTAACGTTAACCTACCGTTCGTTGTTCAGGGAGACTGGTTTGCTAGCAGCCTGTTTCATTTCCATGCATCAACTACGAGAACCAATCAGTGGCTGCCTCCTCACTGGGGAGTAGAACAGCGGTTAGAACGAAGTCCCTGATTTTGCCCGGTTAAAATGTAATTTCTGGAAATCGATGTGGATGGGGAGTGGTCCAGACTGATCTGTGGAAATCAGAATGTGAGCTCACGTGATCAGGATGGTGACGCCAGATGTTGCCATATTTTTTTTTACATTGAAACTGCTAGATTCCGTCTATCTGGTAGGAGGAGCAGCAGAGGCAGTAGGAGATGATCGCAAGATAATAGACTTCAGAGATCTCCGCCTCCAAAAGTCTGGAGACATCTCCATTGAAAACGGTTGCTAGAACAGCGCTGAAAACCAACTCAACCAATCAGAGCCACTGCCTACTTGCCAAATTGGAGTGGAGAATCCAAACAAAACATTCACCGCCCCATTACGAAGGACAGGCCTAAAGACGTTGGTTTGCTTCTGCAATGCAGGTTTTTTTCAATCTCTCAAATTATTCCCACCCGCTTTTAGCAATGAAACCTCGTCGAATGTCTTCAGTATCTGGTTGAGCACAGTGTTTAGCAACTGACTCACAAGTCTAGAGATTGGGCTATTATCTGCACATGTCTTCATATGGGGAAGTGTGTGTGTGTGTGTGTGTGTGTGTGTGTGTGTGTGTGTGTGTGTGTGTGTGAGAGCGCGCACACATGTGTGTGTGAGTGTGTGTCCTAACAGAGATATTGTTCATGCTTAGATCAGTGCTGTGACAGGTCACAGGTAGGCCAGGTCACACCTGTTCCCTTGTACCTTTATTGCTGGACTGCACAGCACACACACACACACACACACACACACACACACACACACACACACACACAGACAGACAGACAGACACACACACACACACACACACACACACAGGGTTGAGAGGGGAGCGAGAGTGAGAGAAAGTATGGGTGAGAGGTTTTACATCCTAACAAGCAAAGCCGTGCGTGTAACCACATAATGCATTTCCATGCCTAATCATCTTTTATCAATGAACGTGTATGAGCATCTGGTTCCAGATCCGATCACTCCCCCACTCCCCTCCTCCACCAGGGTCAGGCTCAACACGGATGTCCGTTCGCCAGCATTGATATCTCTGTATTGATTATGATTTAAATGTTTAAATGTCTGTTTCCCATATGAGGGTGTATGCCATTAACATTGTCTAAAATGAGACATCTCCCTCCTGTTCCCTCTCTATCTCTCTCTTCCTCTCTCTCCTCCACTCTCCTATCTCGGCTGCTCCTGCCAGATAATGGCATCTGTGTGAAGTGATGGTGGAGGGGGCTGGAGGGAGGAGGAGAGGCCGGAGGGGGGGGGAGAGGGGGAAGAAGAGGGGTAGTGCTCATTATTGAGCTGAAGAAGGAAGTCAGGCAGGGACAGATGGAGGGAATGAACGTTGAGTAGGGGTGGGAGAAGGAGGATCAGAGGAAAAGGAGGAGGGTAATAACAGCGGTGACGCAATGATGGGGAACTTTTGTCCCTCGGGCACTCCCTCTCTTTCTCCCTCCCTCTCTCTCTCCCTCTCTGCCAGGGACTCTCTCTCTCTTTCTCTCTCTCTGCCAGGGACTCTCTCTCTTTCTCTCTCTGCCATCAACTCTTTATTTCTATTTCTTTCTCTCTCTCTCTCTCTCTCTGTCAGGGACTCTCTCTTTGCCCCGGTCTCTACCGAGGACTCTTTTTCTCTCTCTCTCTCTATTCCCCCTATTTCCTAATTTCTCTCTTTTTCGCCTCCTTTGCCCCTCTCTCTCTTTCTCTGAGGGTCCCCGTTAACAAGGCTGTCTGTGTCCCTGCTCTCCCCTCCTCCCTCTCTCTTGCCCTCTCTCTGGCTCCTCTGTTCTCTTCCCTGGAGGAAGAAAGGGCCCACACAGACTCAAGTCTTGACAGCCCCCTACGAATCTCCCACTACAAAAGAGCTCAGACTCCCCTCCCCTTTCTCTCTCCCTCCATCCCCCCTTTCCCTCCTATCCCAGGCTGAATGGGTGCCTCGGGGGTGTGGATGGGGAGGGAGGGAGGTAGGGAGGGAGGGCATGGGGCCACATAAAGAGCCAGTGTGTCAAAGGGGTGATGAGCGGGGGACGGCCCTGCAGTACATCTCCATCAGGGAGCCATTCCCACAGGACTCTGCCCTCCGCTCTCCCTCCCTCCGGGCCTCCTTCAGGTATTAAACAAGACGTGTAACAGGGAGGGGGTGGGAGGGTGCGGGGTAGGTAGGAGGGAGGTATGGTTGGGGCTGGGAGGAAGCCATGGTTGGGCGGTGTGAGGCTGAGGGGTGAGAGGGTGGTTGGTGAGAGGATGAATGAAGGTGATTGCCACTTGGACCACGGTACTATTCCACTGCTTACAGCGCACCGCCCAAAGACATGGCAGGATCAGAGAGGGAAGGAGGGAGAGAGAGAGAGAGAGAGAGAGAGAGAGAGAGAGAGCGAGAGAGAGAGAGAGAGAGAGAGAGAGAGAGAGAGAGAGAGAAAGAAGAGCTCCTTTATCTGAACACTGAGGCCTATTCACCCTCTGCCTCATCCCCTGCTTCTAGTGGACAGAGGAGAAAAATAAAGACTTCAAGCCATAAAACGAGAAACAAGCACATTTAACTAGCTCTGCAACCGTGAGAGTCAGGCTGCTGCATTTAGCTCTCCCTCTCTCTCTCCTGCTGTCTTTCTCTCTCCCTCTCACCCCCTCTGTCTTTCTCCCTCTTCCCTCTCTCTCTTTCCCCCTCCCTCTCTCCGCATCTTCTCTCTCCTGTTCCCTCTCTCTCTCTGCCCCTGTCTCTTTCTGCCTTCCTCTCTCTCCGTCTCTCCCTTTCTCTCTCTCTGCTTTGTAATTGTCAGTCCTTGTCTCTCAGCCAGGCAGTGGTTTGATGTGCATGAGTAGAACATGCAGAGCGACCTCTATCCTGGTATAAAGAGACTCATGCAGAGCGACCTCTATCCTGGTATGAAGAGACTCATGCAGAGCGACCTCTATCCTGGTATAAAGAGACTCATGCAGAGCGACCTCTATCCTGGTATAAAGAGACTCATGCAGAGCGACCTCTATCCTGGTATAAAGAGACTCATGCAGAGCGACCTCTATCCTGGTATGAAGAGACTCATGCAGAGCGACCTCTATCCTGGTATGAAGAGACTCATGCAGAGCGACCTCTATCCTGGTATGAAGAGACTCATGCAGAGCGACCTCTATCCTGGTATGAAGAGACTCATGCAGAGCGACCTCTATCCTGGTATGAAGAGACTCATGCAGAGCGACCTCTATCCTGGTATGAAGAGATTCATGCAGAACCATTAAAGCCAGCAGACTTTGTCACAGATCAATAATTAAAGATAATATCAGAGCCCTCAACCCCCCCCCCCCCCCCCGCCTCTCTCTCTCTGTCTTTGAACAGTATTTTGAGTACTCGTCTCACAATGGAATGGTACAAATTGAATAATAAAATTGCTAAAATTGCTGCCAAAGTCCTGAAACAGCCCTGAGCAACACACAGCTCTGAAACCACCCTGAACAACACACAGCTCTAAACACAGCTCTCAGCTAAAACCAGACAGACCACAGACAAACAGATGGACAGACACAAATAAACAAACACACACTCATGTACACACAGACGGATAGTGCTTTTCTCTGGTCTCTGCAAGACATGAGATGAAGTCTGCCAAACAGACTGGCTCCCTCATATGGGAAACCTATTTGTGCGCAACAAAGCTGGGAAATACATATGTGACAGCGGCTGGTGATTTGGTCCGCAACTCGGCAAATCCCGAAATGCGCTAGGGGGCAAAATAACTAAAAAAACTTTTTTTTTTGTTTTTTGTTTTTTTGTGTATTACCAAAGTTGAAGTTGTGAAGAACCTACTTACTATAACAGACAACAGTTTTAGGTTCACGAAATACGTTTAATTAGTCTGCAAACTAAGCTAGTTTTTAGCTGATTTCGAGCTGGGCTTGGGGGCGGGCAGATCGATTAGCATGATTTGTTTTCATTGGCTATTGCTTCCGGGTTCTCCGCCCCCCACCCTGCCCATAAGAACAGCACGCCGTCTTTGTTTACATTCAGTCCCAAGTTTAACCATGGATGCTACAGCTTTTGCTAAAGCTCTGAACAAAGATCTGCTCAACGCCGCTCGACGATTCGACAATGGAGAACTTATGGATTCGTACCTAAAGGACTACATGGATGTTGACGATGGTACAAACTCGGAATGTGGTAGTGAAGATGAAGACAATGCTTCTGATCTCAAGCTGGAAGTCGACGAAGATGGAGAAGACGGGGATGACATCCAGGACATGGAAAGAGTTTTAAGAGCAATCGATATTGTTACCGTGAACATCGACTGTGAAGCAGAAGAAATGGACAGGATCAAAAACTTTGATTGCAAGTGCCAAGTGAGACGAAAGGAGAATTCTGCTGTGGCTCCTACCTCTTGCCTTCGCAAAGTGAACCCTGAATTGGTTTACCGGTCGAGACTGAACATGGCAGCTAGAACTCCAGGAGAGCAGGACTCGTTCGTACACGCAGTTTTGTACTTGATGACCTGTGATACAGAGATGACTGTATCAACAAAGCAGGTGGCTGCCAAACGAAAGTTGTGGCGAACGACGTACCTGATTCACACGACTGTTGTCTGCCGCCAAGCATTCTGCTTTTCTATAGGGTAAGCTATCTTTATACTATCTGTGCTGTTTACATTTACGTTAGTCGTTTAGCAGTAGCTCCTTTCTAAACAAGTGACTGAGTCTAGCTAGCATAACAAAGGCACTAGCACTAACTAACAAAGGCTAGCTAGCTAACGTTAGCTAACACGCTAGTTAGCTGAACTAGCCCTTTGTTCCTAAACTAGCCAGCGAGGCAGCTAATATCTAGCTAGCTAGCTAGCTAGCTAGCTATATTATAGAGAGAAACAGAATGAGAGAGCATGAGAGGTATGTTAGTCTGACACCTTTGTTTTTTGTTTTGGTTACAGCATGAGCAAAAACAAGCTCCAGGCCATAGCCCAAGACTACCAGGAGAATGGTGGACAAGTGCGAGAAAGGAAGAAAGGTCCACGTACAAACCGCTACTTCCTTAAGAAAGAGGACATCGAACGAGTTGTGACGTTCATCGGCAACTACGCTGAAGACCATGCCATTGTCTTGCCTGGCAGACACCCTGTCACAGGGATTAAACTGCAAAGTTGCTGCCATCCAATGTCTCCAAAGCTTCAGTGTGGCGGCTCTACAAAGATGCTGTGGAAAAGCTTGGTATGTAAAAGTTGGATAAATACATACATATTTACATCCTATGGTTAAATACATACATATTTAATTCAATATCATACTAATAAAATATTATTTATTTTCAGAACACCGTGTTGTTGCTCTGGACACCTTCAGACGGCTGTGGAAGTCATTGCTCCCTCACATAGCAAGCACCAAACCCCGGACAGATCTCTGCTGGCAGTGTCAGAGCAACAACTATCAAGTTTACCGAAGTGCCAACCTGCCTGACAACGTGAAATCAGCCAAGCTGAAGAAGCAGGAGCAGCATCTCAACCTTGTTCTACGGGAGCGGTCACTCTACAATGACATGAAAGCTGCATGTGCCAAGACCTGTGAGGATTTGCAGCTCTCCCTTGGCCCCTCCACACCAGGCAGCAAGAAGATCACTATGCACTACAGCTTTGATTTTGCACAACAGGTGAGAATACGTTCATCCTATGATGAGTGTGTTGTGATGTGATGTGGTATGGTTAGGGTTACATGTGTGTTTTTGATTTTCAATGCATCTCATCTTTTCCTTTTCTTCCTATTTTTTCCTTTGTCTCTTAGGTTCACTTCCCTTCTGACCCTTTTCAGCCAGGACCCATGTACTTCTTAACTCCTCCTGTGCAAGCCCCACCCGGACTGGACATGGCCAGACAGACATATCTCTTTAACAAGATCAGAGAGTTCTGTTCTGATGAGGGATGAGACATCACATGTCCCCCGCCAAACTCCACAGCAGCTCAGAACAAGACTGTCCGCTTGTAGATTCACTGCAGATCATCAGGACGGACAGCACTGCAGGAGAAAGGCCACAGCCTTTTCCTGTTTGTATACTGAAGCATTGCTTGTTCTCTTGCACAGACTTGCGCACACTTGCACAGACTGCATTGTTCGAATATTGAATACTGAGCCGAGTACTGTTGTTATTACCTTGAGTATTGAGCTGGGGACCGTTATTACTTTGTTGTACACTTGATCACAATGAACACTATGCACCTTGTTATTACTTTGTTGTGCACTTGATCACAATGAACACTATGCACCTTGTTATTACTTTGTTGTGCACTTGATCACAATGAACACTATGCACCTTGTTATTACTTTGTTGTGCACTTGATCACAATGAACACTATGCACCTTGTTATTACTTTGTTGTGCACTTGATCACATTGAACACTATGCACCTTGTTATTACTTTGTTGTGCACTTGATCACAATGAACACTATGCACCTTGTCTATACAACAGACAACTGACTGTACACTTTAACACTTAGACTGTTACCTTTTTTTTACTACTTATGCTTGTAATGTATATCATGTATGTGACAATAAAGAACGTTACATTTGAACTTCGTCTTATATTGTGTTGTGAATGCAGTTGAGAACAAGATTAATACTGACTCAAAGAGTGTGGGGTCATCAGTGAGAGAGCACCCCACTTGGCTGCCACTCTCAGTTAATACCCCAAGTTGACAGCCACTCTGACAGATAATGACAGATCGTCCAGTGGGGGAGTGGCTGGGGGAGGGGTTACCAGGCTATTGTTCACGCCCATTACCTGGCAGTCAGAGGTGTGAAAATGTTGGAGAACTTTGGAGGGAGATTTCTCAGCTAAGTTGATTTGGCAGTACTAGCATTCAAATAAGCATATCTTCTTCAAATATGTTCAGATTTCAATGTATGAGACCTCATTTGAAAGCTTACAATCTGCACTTTCATAATCTGTAAAAAACTGAAGAATGAAAATGCCTAGTTGAGGACCAAATTACCAGCGGCGGTCACATATCATGGGGCGAGTAATCTACACAGCAACACAGCAAATCATTTGACACACAGACATACACACACACAATCACAGATCTCCTACAGACATGTTGTGTTTAACAGAAAGGCGGATGAGAGATACTGGGTGCGTTAAAGCAATACATAGCGTTTTCTCAGTTTTTCTCGGAACTGTGCCCCCACAGGCTCTGCAAGTAAGTGCACTGTCGTACTGTCGTAACGTTATCATTTTATCTTTTTCTTTTTCTGGCTTCCTCCGTGATGTTTCGCTTCGGTTTTCTCACCTCCGCCATGATATCATTGAGCTAAAAAACGCATGGTATCCATAGACGCCGGAATAGTTAGCTACTACTGTGTTGTTTAACCACAACATTGCGCATGCACACTTCAACTGAATGCTGTGTCCCGGGTTTTAAAAGGTAATAAATGTCAATGTATTATCTTTCTGAGTAGAAGGTTTGGACGATTCAGCTTACTTTTAGTAAATCTAATTGGAGAATTAACACCAGACATGTTTGTTAAGGTCAAACTATCGCAATGTATTGCTTTAAGTAACTGAGCGCTCACGCTTAGAATGCTCACTGTGAGCACGGAGCGCATTTTAAAAACACTTAACATTCTGCTCATTCTGAGCACTGACCAACCGTCATGTCAAAAACATTAACTGAAAATGGCTATGGAAAAAGCAGTAGTAGGTGTGCTATTCAATGTTTTGGTGGAGGAGGCAGTGGCCGATGATGATTTTATTAATCTACTAGATTACCTCTTGAGTCATGCAACTCATTTCCTCTTCGGTCACTAAAACGGATGTCTTTAGTGTACCATCAGCACTGGAGAGGTGTACGAGCATCCTTTTGGGATCCATCTTCTTTTGTGTTTGCTCAGACTGATCGTAGTTGAGAAGTGCTCACTTGCGCTCTGAGCAGATCAGACTGAGCGTAACTGAGCAACCCGTTAAGTGTGTTCTACGCTCTGAGAGAAGCTGAGCCGCTCAGTTACTTGCACCCATAATGCTCCCATTGGCACGGCCACGACGGCAGCTCGCCAGCTGTTGACTGCTCTGCCTGTGAATCGGGGGGAGGCTTAAGGCCAGTTTATACTTCATCGTGCGACACTTTTGAAAGTGTCGACAGACAGAAATGACGTCACTTTTGTGTCGGACAGGGGTGTCTTGCACCTACAGTACCAAACTTTCTAATGTCGCAGATACCGTGACTTTCGTCGCACAGCTATGATTGGATAGCTAGATAGAGGGCACGTTTGTTGCATAAAAACGGTAATTGAAATTTCGAAAAACCTCTCAAATGTCGATAAAAGGTTTTTACGCTCTCATGAGGTGGTTTTTCAGACGTGTCGATATAGAAGTATATCACAAAAGCGTAATGGAAACACTTATTCCGAATTTAGGCAGGAGAAGAAGAGGTAGGGGTCACGTGATTTGTCTGGACGGAGGAGTAGACAGAGGTGTTTTTACATTTAGTACAAGAAAAAAAAATCACAATATTAGACAGCAAAACAGCACAATGCGGATAATTACAAGGAACTGGAGCGAGAAATGAGGGAGAAGGGGTACGAAAAACCATGGCCAACCCTCCGGAGCAAGTGGAAGACCCTAAAGCAACGATACTTAGCTGAGAAATGCTCGCTGTTTAAGAGCGGAGCCGGGGGGAAAGATAAAATAAAGTTCAAATATTACAACGGTTTGTTTACTTCCTGGTTGCGCTTTGCGTGAATTGTGTGGCGTCGCGAGTCTAGACTACGAGAATTGCGGCTCTTGCGCAAAACACCTTTCAATGGAAACACCTGCAAATCGCAATTGTACTTTGTCGAAACTTTTGAAATATCGCTTTTATTTTGCGAAAAAGTGTAATGGAAACGCACCTACTCTCTCTCTCTCTTTTCAACCTAGTTAACCTTTTTATCTTTGTCTCCCTCCCCATCGCTTTGTCTGTAGCTGAAGGGACCGAGGCTATAGCCACAGACAGGGGAAGACTTTTACACCATGTGGTGGTCATCTACCCACAGTTCTGAGGCAGGAGAACACTGCAGGGGGCAGGAGAACACTGCAGGGGGCAGGAGAACACTGCAGGGGGCAGGAGAACACTGCAGGGGGCAGGAGAACACTGCAGGGCTTCAAGTTCTCCGGCATGGTGCTGGAATTCCGGCGCGGGAATTCTGGTGCAGGAATATTTTTTTCTCATGACTATTTTTCAGGAGCAACAGTCATTTAACCAGTCGTGTTAAAGCAAAGCGAAGGGATAGTTCCAACTACCAATGGTATAATCACATTGCTCAAGGTAACCAAGGAGTTCTAGCCAATCAGAGGCAGAGTAGGGTGGGCCTTAAACATGTGTTCGTAGTCAGTCAGGTTAGACAACGCGCGCGACACTCGAGGAAGCTCTGAGTTGACATTAGCAAATATTCTCTATATAAAATCTCTGACGTTAGCTAGCAGCTAGCTCAGGAGGATGGATGCCAGGGCCCTGTACTACGAAATAGGATTACGGGGTTAGCGCGATAACTTTAGGTTCAAGCCTGGTTTATCCGTACCACGAAGGTGGTTCACTTTTCACCGTGCTATATCGCCACGGTAATTTATGCTGCCGAGCCCTGGATACTATTGAGCTAACCTGCTCCGGGGCAGGTTAAGTTCCAGATTATGGATCAAAACGTATCAAGCACTGCCCGCTGACCGATCAATTCACTTGGAAAAAGGCATATGGACGTTAAGTTTCTATATGGAACTTCAGTGTGCGAATTAAAAAATAATCTGCAGTGCGCGAACAGTGAGAGGTTCTTAAGAACACTTTTTACCAACCGACAAACCCTTTTTGGCTTTCCCCGATATCATATGAAAAATTGCAGAATGACAGCTGCTTGAGCCATATTTTGCCTTGTGCATTTATAGTTGTAGACTGTAGGCTATGCACTGGCTTGTGTTTAGCCTACCTGCAGTTTAGTGTAGGCTGTGGATAATGCGGAGAACCAAGTAAAAACACAATTTATTTTCTTTCTTTTTTTTAAGTCTTTAATGATGATTTATTAGACTTGAGTACCGTTCCTAGGAACAAAGAGAAGTAGGCTACATTTTAACTGAATTGTAATAGCACCAATGCCTAACAATCAATGACATTATAGGCCTACTGAAATAGGCTTTTTCCCCGTAGGAAAAAGCCTCCACCTCGAGCTTCACCATCTTAATAGCCTGTTTTAGTTCCTCTTGTATAGAGACATCACATTGTCTACTCCAATCTGAAACTATTAAAAACTATAGCCTACATTTGCTTTATTTAAGTGTGTGTGAAATGCGGTGGCCGGAACTTGGTTATGCGTATTGTTTGCCTTGTCCATGGCCGTGGAGCAAATACCGCCCCTTTTACCGTGAACGCGCTCATAGCTAGATTGGAGCGTGAGCAAGCACGTTATTGCCTGTGCAGATTAATTCACTGTGCCGGTTACTGTTAATAAACTATAAACTTAAAACTGTCTATAAGCATTCTTTTTAGGTTGTGGTAATTTCTCTGGACATTATAGCTTGAATATATAGCTAGCCTTTATTTGGGACTGTCGGTCTGATATTGTGTAAAAAGATAAATAAATAAATCTCAAAATAATCTGGCGGGCCAGATATTATTGCTGGCGGGCCAACTTTGGCTCGCGGGCCGCCTATTGCCGACCCCTGGCCTAAATAGGTCAAAATCATTTATTTTGTATTGTAACTTTTAGAAGGAAGCACTTGAAGTTACTCCAGTATTTGCTTCTTTTCTATGCACTGAGACATGATTTTGTATTTCATTCATAGTTCATTAAAACTTAATTCATAGTTCATCATTAAAAAACTAGCTTTTTGATTTGATACTTGATTGATACACTCAAAGTACACCCTTGAAAGACTCTATGCTGCGTTCACACCGGGCGTGGCGAGAAAATTCGCGCCACCCAGTTCGCCCCAATCTCGCGTTGCCGCGCGAATCCGCCGCAGAAAGTTAAAAAAAAAAAAACTTTTGCGAATGTCACCGCGCGGCGAATCCTGGTCGCCCAGTTCGCCTGATTCGTGCCGCCGGTGCTGCCCAGTTCGCGTGAATTGTATTGACTTTATATGTAATCTCACCGCGCGACCGGTGAACACAGCATTAGAAAGACTAAAGGGACAAGGAGGCGAGAGAAACAAGAGGAGGGAGAGAGAAAGGAGGAGAGGGAGTGTGTGTGTGAGAGAGAGAGAGGAGAAGAGAGAGAGAGGAATGGGAGCATTGGAGGGGTAGAGAGGGGAAGGTGGTCTGGTCTTGGAATCTGTTTAACTATTATTATGTCCCACTTGGAGATACAAACAGATTGCTCAAAACAAAGTAACAACATGGCGGTTTGTGGAGTTGGACTGATTGTGTCTATTCCCAGAGGAGCTGGTTTCTGTGGCAGGCTTGGAGGGAGGATGAACAGACAGAGCCCTCCAGCTTGGAGGGAGGATGAACAGACAGAGCCCTCCAGCTTGGAGGAAGGATGAACAGACAGAGCCCTCCAGCTTGGAGGAAGGATGAACAGACAGAGCCGTCCAGCTTGGAGGGAGGATGAACAGACAGAGCCCTCCAGCTTGGAGGGAGGATGAACAGACAGAGCCGTCCAGCTTGGAGGGTTCCAGACCTGTCTGGTCCTCTGCAGACCAGCCTTCATGATGATGTCATATGGGTTGGGGCTAGGAAGTTCCTCCCAGATGTGGACAACTGTGTTGCCATGGGGATCAGAGAGGGGCTTTATCAAAGCAGATCTGGGAGTGTGTGTGTGTGTGGGGGGGGGGGGGGGAGGGGGGTCGTTGGAAGGAGGGGGGTGGAGTGATCGTGTAAGGGCATCGTTTAGACCATCTTCAGAGCACCAACTCCACTCCTGCAAAGGTCTGATCAGCACTGATAGCTGCTATAATGAGCTTAGTTAGGGGCTGAGACTCCTGTGTGTGCATGCGTGTGTGTGTGTGCACGCATGTTTCTGAGTGTGTGTTGGAGTGTGTGTATCAATGTGTAATTAAATTAGTTAGGGCCTGTGTGAGTGTGTGTGTGTTACGAGGTGTGTGTGTATGTGTGCGTGTTGCAATGAGTATTGTGGTGTGTGTGTGCGTATGTGTGTGTGGGTGTGTGTGTTGTGGCTGGGTAGGGGGGTATGGGCATTAATCAGCAGGAGGAGGTGGTTGGGAGATGGATGGCGTGTGAGTGCAGTGATGTCACCCTGACAAATGGGCCAGCCAGGTTGGCTGGGACTTGCACATCGCCTCTCATTTCAATTAGTTCCTAGTACTGCCACCAGCTCTGCATCCCGTTCCCCACATTGCAGGTTACAAACATGCACGCACAAACAAACACACAAACATACAGCCATACGCACACTTCAGCCATAAACAAACACTCCTCTACCCAGAGCAGAGCTTCTGACCAGGATCCATTGATCCATAGAAACAGCGTCTTCAATTAATCTCCGTCAATTACAGCAACTCTCTCTCTCTCTCTTTCCCTCTCTTTCCCTCTCTCTCCATGACAACAAGCACTCTCCACACACTTCCAGCCAACACTGGTCTGCTCCTTCACACACACCAGGTGAGGCTAGCATTCACCGATACACAACACTGTGTGTGTGTGTGTGTGTGTGTGTGTGTGTGTGTGTGTGTGTGTGTGTGTGCGTGCGTGTGGGAGAGAGATCTCTGTGTGTGTGTGTGCGTGCGTGCGCGTTTAGGTGTTGATGTGCCTACACTGGTCATGTTCTCACACCATCTCAGTGTTGTCGTTACGGCGATGCGGAGTCCCGCACCTCCACCCTTGACCCCCATGCGTCCTTCCCGCGTTGCTCACAGCTTGTTTGCGGACAGCTTTCCGGCGCTCCGCCTCTCCTGAGTTCCCTCCGGTCTCCGCTGATGCTGGCGCGCGCTCTCGCTCGCCCTCACCTGCACGCCCCTCCGCCTCCGCACGGGCCCGGCACGCTCTCGCCCGGCGCAGCTGACGGCAGTGAGACGGATGGCTGGCTTGGCGGGATCCTCACAGCTGACGCCAATCATCCTCTACTCATCTCCCTACAAGAACCCCGGTCATCTCGACAGTCTTCGCCAGATCTCCCCATAGTATCCCCGTGACAAGCGCCTAGCTTAGCCTACTAGATTGCGGTTGGTATCGGTAGTGCTTTTTGTCTTTGTGGTTTTTCCCTGTTTCGGAGTGCTCATCCATTTTTTTTTTTCTTCCCTTCAGACCCGGTGCGCTGGGCTGTGGCTTGCCAGCCAATTACCTATGGATTGTGTAGTTGAGAAAATTGAAGTATTTGCCAAAGCCCAGGTTCGCTCAAAAATAGGTTCAGTCAGATTTATTAAGAAAACAATACGATTGCAAACGGACCTCAAGATAAAACACAGAGTGGTTCACCAACAGAAGTAAATCAGCTCGCCAAATCTTCTCCTTATATCTGCTCAAACCAACGATGTGGTGCAGCCGACATTTGATTGGCTGAGTCGTCTATACGTCATCGTAAGGTGACGGATATCACACAGTGGTCGAGGGATGGAACGCACTTTCAATATGAAAAAGGAAAACAAAAGGTCTGAGCCAGGACGGGGAAGACGAAGGTGTGGCCCTTCTGACTTAAACAAAGAGAGGAGGAAGAGCGAGGTAGAGGAGGTGTTTACAATTACAAAAGAGAGAGAGAAACAAAAGGTTGAGGTGTTTACAATAGCAAAAGGCAGGGGACTGGATGAATAGGTATTGAAAGAAAAGATATGAATCTGAATAGTCTTGAGACTAGGTGTAAAATTCCATGACAATTGATACTCAGATTCCTCGACCCTCTCTTCTGGATATCGACTTCGTACTTGGATTGCGGACAACTGGACTGTGTTTGCTGATCGCCTGACCCCTGCTCTGTCAAATGTTTTGATTTTGGATTCTGGATTGTACTTTTCCCCATTAAATCGCCCATTGGGTTTTTACACTTTTCTCTGCCTCCTGTCTGGTCGGCTGGGTTCAGTTCAAACCTTTACAGTTGTATGAAGTGCTGGATGAAGTGCTGAATAATGGCAATATGGTAAATGGACTGTACTTACTGTGTACAGTGCTTTTATCTAAAATGCTTTACAATGGCCCCTCATTCACCCATTCACACACCAGCTGCAATTCAAGGTAGCTAGCCTGCTCATTGGGAGCAATCTGGGGTTCAGTGTCTTGCCCAAGGACACTTTGACATGTGGACAGGAGGAGCCGGGATTCAACCCTACGATCGTTGGACAGCCCGGAGGGGGAGGAACCAGCTGGATGCCAATCAGATACACTCAGGGGAGGACCTACACGCCTGGTAGATTGGCAGAACTCTAGAAGCTCAAAAATAATCTGCTCGACTACTAAGTCGTCCTCCTACTCTCTCTCTCTCTCTCTACCAATCATTGCCAGGCTGTAAGTGTCTGATGCTCCTATTAGTGAGCTTGGTCAGCGCAGTCTGACCCATCTGTCACCCTGAGACAGGCTGCTACAGTATAAGATGGTTTCCTATAGGCTGGCAGAGCCAAGTAGAGGTTGTCTGACTGGAAAGACATGTCCTATCTGATGGGCCCGCTGGGCTGTGGAGGGGGCTGCATTCTGAACAGCCCTCTCTTTCAACTTCTCCCCTCTTCTGTCTGTAGCCACTCTCTCCTTATCTACCACTCTTTTTCATGCTCCTCTCTCTCCCTCTCAGCTGGCCACCCCTTTTTCCTGCCCTCTCCTGGGCTAGGCTAGGTTAGTGCTAGTAACGGCTGTGCTAGGCTAGGCTAGGCTAGGTAGGAGCTAGGCAGGGCTGTGCTAAGCTAGGATAGGTAGGAGCTAGGCAGGGCTTTGCTAGGCACTGATTGGTATGAGCTCCCAGTAGGCAGGGCTCAGCTAAGCTAGGCTAGGTAGGAGCTAGGCAGGACTGTGGTAAGGTAGAATAGGTAGGAGCTAGGCAGGGCTGTGGTAAGGTAGAATAGGTAGGAGCTAGGCAGGGCTGTGGTAAGGTAGAATAGGTAGGAGCTAGGCAGGGCTGTGGTAAGGTAGAATAGGTAGGAGCTAGGCAGGGCTGTGGTAAGGTAGAATAGGTAGGAGCTAGGCAGGGCTGTGGTAAGGTAGAATAGGTAGGAGCTAGGCAGGGCTGTGGTAAGTGGTTACATGTCATTATTCCGAAAAAGTTCAGAAAGGTCGCTATTCCGAAAAGCTGATTTTGAAATCCATAGTATACTACAGCTTTTGATTATTGAGTTATTGCTTTAAGGAAAATAAAAAATATATCTTTGTTGTGTGTTCAAACCAGCAGGGTTTCATGTGCATTTCGTTGTGGTTCGGCCGCCCTGAGGTGCTTCCCCGTCTAGGAGCGCATTGTCAACATTATAAGGAAAAGCATGATGCACATAACGACATGCAATAAGCGAGAATAGAATAGAATAGGGTTAAAATTATTATTGCCTATTGCAAACAGTCTTGTTGTGAATCTTTGGACTGAACTGGGCTTTAGAATAGCAGGCTACCTATTATTCTTCAATTATAGGCCTAATGTCTAATTTACATAGTATAACAACAATCAAATGTAGGCTATTAGACTACTGTAGTTGTATAATAATATTTTGTTTCTGTAGGCTATTCTATGTGCACTTTACCATCAAATCTAGGCACATAGGGCCTATACTTTAATAATAATAGCCTACTGTATATGAATTAGTTCCTGCTCGCACAAATGCTCTTGATGGCCGTGAGAGAGGAGCTAGGGCATAGGCAGGCCTATGTTTGTGTCTGAGGATTGCCGTATTGTTATAGTGAAATAAAGATTGCTTCCGAAAGACATCCTGGTCTGGGCTACAAATCGAAACATTATTGTTGTTGTGTGTTATAGCCTACTGTGTAGTGCTGACAATTTAGTTAACATTGCAACCGGCAGTTTGAAACGCACCCTCCTACCATCAGCGGTCTAGATTTCAGAATAGCGGACCCCTTTTTATTTTCGGAGAAGCGGACCTTTTGGCAAAAGCTTTAGGGGCCGCTATTCCAATGAATGGAAATCAATCTTCGGAATAGCGGACCTTCGGAATAGCGGTCGGTTACCGTGGTAAGGTAGGATAGGTAGGAGCTATGCAGGGCTGTGCTAGGCTAGGATTGGTAGGAGCCACCAGTAGGCAGGGCTGTGCTAGGTTAGGCTAGGTATGAGCTAGGCAGGGCTAGGTTAGGTGGTGGGTGTTGAGGCAGTGGGCTGTGATGTGCAGGGTTACGCCAGGCTGAGCAGTTTGTGTTATTAGCTGCATAACAGCATGTTGCCTAAAGGATGCTTGTTTTTGTTAACAACATTGTAAAATTCCATACATGTACTGAGCATCCTTGTAATTGTAGCAATTACACTGATTAAGAGGCTTCTGTAACTAATGCTAAAAGCGTGTGTTTGTGTAAGAGGGTTCTTAAGCTAATGTTACAAGCGTGTGGTGGTGTGTGTGTGTGTGAGGGAGAGAGAGAGAGATGGAGAGAGAGTGTGTGTCTGTACTCCAGTATTTAGGGACATGAGAGCTAGGCTTGCATGGCATCACAAGTTATCTTATTGATGAAACACGGGGGTACTCTCACCCCGAGAACACAAAGATATGAAATAAGACTTGGTGTCTTTTGATAGAGCATGTGTTTGATTATCATGCCACAAGTCGAGCACAGTCTCTGTGTGTGTGTGTGTGTGTTTGTGTTTGTGGGACTTGCATACAAACCATACTTGGATCACAAGCCATACAAACAAGCTTGTATCCTCGCTTCAACAAAGGATGACACACAAGCAGAGACGTGTGTTCTTTATCTTTCACTATCATTAGATATTGAAGTCCCATGTCCATCAAGAGGTGGTCTCTCCTTCACGTGAACAGCAAAGGTGGTCTCTCCTTCATGTGAACAGCAGAGGTGATCTCTCCATGTGAACAGCAGAGGTGATCTCTCCATCATGTGAACAGCAGATGTGATCTCTCCTTCATGTGAACAGCAGAGGTGATCTCTCCATCATGTGAACAGCAGAGGTGGTCTCTCCTTCACGTGAACAGCAGAGGTGATATCTCCTTCATGTGAACAGCAGAGGTGATCTCTCCATGTGAACAGCAGAGGTGATCTCTCCTTCAGCACTGTTGCAAGGTCTCCCAGGCCTTTCTGTGCAGAGTTTGGGAAAAGGATTTCCTCCCAAAGACCCCAATATGAAATACATGCAGATGAACAGATGCTCTTCAGTCCTGCCCCTGAGCTGGACCAGGTCTTGGACTGAGCACTTGGACTTGGTCCCTGGGTGCCACTGATGAGGCTGCCCACTGTCCCTGGCTTCCCTTGGATGAGGACAGCTTGGATGGGAAAATGCAGACAAATTCCACCAGCGACCAAGTTGTACTGTATGTGTGTGTGTGTGTGTGTGTTGTGTTGTGTGCTGTGTAGCCATTATGTGAACAGCAAGTGATCTCTCCTTCATATGAACAGCAGAGGTGATCTCTCCTTCATATGAACAGCAGTGATCTCTCCTTCATATGAACAGCAGAGGTGATCTCTCCTTCACGTGAACAGCAGTGATCTCTCCTTCACGTGAACAGCAGAGGTGATCTCTCCTTCATATGAACAGCAGTGATCTCTCCTTCATATGAACAGCAGAGGTGATCTCTCCTATGCTCTTCATTTTCATCTTCTGAAACGAAATAATGGTGCATTCGTTTGTGGTCGGAGGTGGCAAGTCGCAAGTGGCAAAATACCTACCTCCTCCGTGTGCATTCGAGCTATAACGAATGATAGGATGATGATATGATATGATATTGACATCAGCCGGCAACTGGGGGCTGAGAAACATATCCGAATTTGCGACGAGGAAGTGCGAGTTCATGCGGCGTTTTATTTAATAATTCCTAGTAGCAAGTCGCAATTTGCCACCTCCCAGTTATAAACGAACGCACCATAACTCTCTTTCCACCTCGGTCTCTCCTCCCTGCTCTCTTTCTCTCTGTTCCCTCTGTCTTTCACCACAGAAGCAAATCAGTCTTTCCGTTCAAACTCAGTCGTCTGCCTCTCTGGGGAGATCTCTCTGTGTTCGTCTGCCCAGCCTGGCAATGGGAGATTGTGCCAGAGTTCCAGTCTCTGTTTGCTCGGCTTTCTTTCTTTCCACATCGGCTAGATCTGTCTGACAGCTCTGCCTCCATCGCCCCACAGGGTCAGGGTTAGAGTTAACCCAAACTCACCCACAGGTGCAGCTGTCACATAAATGTCACCCCGGATTTGTTCAACGCAAGCCAATAGACTGACACACATACACACTCTGCGACATTTGCACATGACCTGAATGTACTGTATATAGGACAACCCGCACTCACATACAGTATACACATACACACACTCACTTAGACATTACACTCTGCATACACACTGTATACACTGACTGCACTACATTTTGCATATTGTTCTCTTTCTTAGCTTATCCTTTTTTGCACTAGCATTTTGTACTCGCCCTTTGCACTGTCCTGTCTTTGTACTGCCCTATCTCGTTCCTGCACCCTGTCAAATGTTGTCTCAATGTTATGCACCACGACCAAAAGCAAATTCCTAGTACGTTGAAAAACTCCACGGCAATAAACAAATTCTGATTCTGATTCTTGTTAAATGATCAAAACGCCCCACCACTGTGCTGCAACGCCAGATACCCCATTCATACCGACAGCCCTTCTGCAATATTACTACCTCTACTGCCAGCATGCAAGACGCAACATCATATTTCCCCATTCTGTGACAGTGCTCTTTATACAGAACAATGTGGTGTGATGAAGGCACGAGATTCCTGCCATGAAAGTGCTGCATAAAAGCGCCTAGAGAGAGAGAGAGAGAGAGAGAGAGAGGGGGTGGTGGGGGGAGGTGGGCGAGGAGTGTGGGGTGCTGGGAGCGGCGCCGCGTGGCGTCTCTCTGTTCTCAGCCTGTTCTCTGTTTTATCTTCATCAACAACATGAAGTTTGATAAGAGATTAGATTAGAACTGGGCTGTTCGCCTTTCAGACACATGATTAAACGCTGAATAAATCACACGATTAAAGAGTGAATAAATCTGCACGGTTCAGCTGCATGAACCCAGCTGTCTTGAGGCCCGTCTGAAGAGAGGCCTGGCAGCGCAACAACTTCATCAGCTGGCCTCAGAAACGCACAACAACATGAGCGGCCCTCTGGAGAGAGTACCTGGCGTGGCGAGGTGACCCTGTGTCGGAGAGGAGGTTCTCCTCTTACCTTCTCCTAGCCAGACTGGAGAGAGACTGGTTTTGCATCGTTGCCCAGCCCCTGGAGGCTCACTGCTGTCACTCTCTCTTAGCTCAGCCCCCAAACACACACTCCTCTCCTCCTCCATAAACCCTCCTTTCCTCTCCTACTCCTCTCCTCCTCCCCAGACTCTACTTTCCTCTCCTACTCCTCCCCTCCTCTTTTCTTCCTCTCCTCTCCTCCAGACTCTCCTTTCCCCTCCTCCTACACAGACTCTGTCCGATGTTCCTCACCCAAGCAAAAGACACAGTAGCTGCCTTCTCTCGTCCAACTCTCCTCCTTCCCCCCTCTAAACCCTCCTCCCTCCTCCATCTCCTACCCCCTCCTAACCCCACCTCCCCCTCCTCTCCCCTTACAGGAGAAGCAGCTCTCTCAGGTAATTCCATTAAATACGAGAACACTGCTTTAAGTGTGTGCTGACAAAGCACAAATATGACAGGATGATGTCAGGAGCCGTTGTCACCGTGCTCAAACACGACCCCGCCCCTTCAACTCTGCACTATCCTCTCCTCTCCTACATCCCTCCCCGCCTCTCCTAGCTTCCTCCTCTCCTCTATCCCTCCTCTCATTTCCTACCCTCCTCTCCTCCATCCCTCCTTTTCTCTCCTACATTTCTCCTCTCCTTTCCTACCCTGTGTCTATCCTATATCCCTCGTCTCCTTTGCTACCCTTCTATCCCTCCCTCCTCCTCTCATACACTCCTCTACTTTCTATCCCTCCTATACCCCCCCTCCCCCCCTATCCCTCCTGGGTATAAATAGTCTGTAGGACTGACAGCGTTTATAGAGAAGCTTCTGGAGATCAGACGTCTGTAGGACTCTTGACAGGTTAAGAAAAAGACACTCATTTTCTCCCATGAACTTCTCCTCGTTTCACCTCTGGTTATGTCATCTCTCCTCTCCTCCTCCGAAGGCTTTCTCTTCCTTCTTTCCCTCAGGGCAGAGAGGAGTTAGGGTGTGTGTGCTGGGAGAGTGTGTCTGTGTGTGATTGAGTGACTGTGTGTGTGTGTTGGGGGGGGGGGGGGGTGTTGGACGAAAAACTCTCATTCAGAGGGGAAACCAGTCGTTTCCCAGATTGCTGTGGTGTGTCTGAAACAGTGGAGGCTGTCATGACCTCTGTGTCTCAGTCTGCTTCTCTCTCTGTCTGCCTGTATATCTGTCTGCCTCTGTCTATCTCTCTGCTTCTCTGTCTGTCTTTCTGCTTGCCTATACTGTCTGTCTGTCTGTCTGTATGTCTGCCTTTTCCCCAGAGAGGAGTAGAGGAGGTGTTTGGGATTCACACACTACAGTCTCTAGAGTTCACGGAGAATGGGTGCGATAAACAAAAAGCATCCAGTGAGCAGTAGTTCTGTAGGCGAAAACACCTTGTTGATGAGAGAGGCCAGAGGAGACAACAGTGGTGTCCCGAAGGCTGCCTTGTTAAATGCTGAATTCAGGCTGTTCTGGAAGTAAAAGGGGGTCCTACCCAGAACTATAGGCGATAGGTGTACCTAATAAAGTGGCCTGAGTGTATATACAGTATACTTAGGCGCATATGTATAACATGTTAGTTTTGGGCGTTATTCCGTCGCAACGTGTGCCTGACAACATGACATGGTTTGGACAGACTGCACATGGGCCGAACCGCATAGGCTACTGAGGAGATGAGCAAGGAGACACTGATTAATATCGCGTCGTATGTATGAAAATTGCGGGGTAAAGCACACGTCTGTTTTGCGGTGAAATTTTCCGCCTTTGAAAAGCAGGTGTAGTCCAGTTGCGCGTAACCCACCAGTCTACACATAACCATATCCCCTGTTAATTATGAACATACCGTTTTATGAACTGCATACATGGGGGAGCAATTATTATTCAATATTTTTGATAATACGATATTCGTGCAACACTGATATTTGCGCGGTCGCATAGCCTACTAATCAAATTGGTCTCAACTAGATGTCCCGATCAAAGGCTTGAAATTATTCAAATGCTGTAAATTACGATTATAATGTGGACTGGAGCTTTCACAATGCTGACATTCACTGATTATAAGTGGCACCATTCAGGGCTACACGGTTTTGTAATTAAACAATTGGATTTAGAAAATTAATATATGCCAAGGATAGCCTACACTTGCAAATATGATACACAAGGCCGATGCGATCATCGTGTTACACCATCAACAGCAATGACCAGCCTAAAGATAGCCTACCACATCAGCCCTCATAATTTAAAGCAGTCAGTTACACAGAGTAGCCTAATTATGGACAAAGCAAGACTGCGTAGTACTGCGAGTCGCTCTATTTTCCCTGCGCACATTCCGGTTTGAGGGCGGTGACATGCGCTGATTGCGCACAGACTTTGTACATCCGCCGGAAACACGACACTGCGCGCGCCTTCTGCAGACTGCACGAGGCGTTGTTTACGCCACGCTCGCAAATGTCTGCCCCATAATATATACAGTATATGTACAGGACGACTCCTGTGCTAATATACTAAGCTCTAGGGATATAAGCGATGGCCAATACCGACCAAGAACATTTCATGTCATTGCCCACCCAACTAATTGTATCAGAGTCCTGGAAACATGTAAAATCTATATTACACAGGTATACACAGTATATAATTATGCCTTTAAAGCAGCCCATAGAGTTGTGACTGTGTGTCTGCGTGCAGTGTGTGTGAATGTTCGATCTTATTAGAGCTTAAATTCGGGTTTACCATCGGGCTCTTATGAAATGTAAGCGCAACCTTTCTAAGCTCCCTAATGCCACTGAATTGTCTGCAGTGGAGGCTAATTTAGCCATTTACTACAGGAGGGGAGACGGGCTTTAGAAGATAGCTGTTAAATCTGCTGAGAGCAAATAACCAATGATGTAAGAGTCACAGACACTAGTCACTGAGATCAAGTATATTAGCTTTAAGGCCAAAGAGACCGAAGGTACAGTAGGCCTACCAAATCTCCCGTTTTTGCTCCCCAGTATTTTCTTTCTCGTTGTATTTAAATCTTCTCTTTACAGTACATGATTTATCATTTGCTGGCATTATAATGTACATGCATGTTAGTAAAAATGTAAATGTTTTACATTAAAATGTGAATGTGGGCCTGTGCAAAGCTCATAGTCAGCATTTTATAACCCTGCATGCAATATGTTACCTTAGGCACCTCGCATACAATATCAGCCTTACAAAAGAACATCAACCATACTGGCCTGTTGAGCCTCGGCCCAGACCCAGATATACAACATATCATACCGTAACATCGTAAGATCCTTATTCATGCATACTGGACATGATCACCCGTATAACACTTCATACATATGTGGGACTATAGTCAAGTTAGGGACATTCTGAGGCACCCCCCATCAACTTGTTTTGTTTTTGCATTGTTTATGTACTGCGATACTGTATTGTTTTATTCACTTGCAATTGAGATATTCATGTGCATTCATCACTTGTGATTTCAATAGATTCATTATGGCTAGAACGAGTTATGCTCCCAAGGACACAGTAGAGGGGAGCAGTGGGCCTTGGGTACAGGTCAGGAGGTCAGTGCGCGCGGACGTTCAGTTCTCCCAGAGGCAGCGTAGAGAATGCGTGACTGCTGCGTGAATGATGTGTGCCACGTTTTGTATTTTGCAGGTGAGATAATGTGACAAAATGTATGCAACGCCACTGTATGATGAATATGTAATGTATGGAGGATCTGCAATGTAGACGTTCGTTATGTTGTAATCTACCGGAGTTTTGCTAGTTGCATAAAAGTACGGAGCTCCGCCTAGCAATACAGATTAGCCATGTAACGTTAGCTAGCTGAGTGGTTAATGTCACGTTAGCCAGTAATGGATCAATGATGAATGTGTGTAGAATGTTATCAGTGTGAGTGTGTGTAGAGAATCCCTTTGATTATTTAGCGGATACTGTGAATTCCGTGCTCTAGATGTGACATTATATTGTTTAGTGAACATTCTAGGTTGCGCATGTTCAGGAATATTTCTGTATCGCGCACGAGCGGACGTTCAGTTCTCCCAGAGGCAGCGTAGAGAATGCGTGACTGCTGCGTGAATGATGTGTGCCACGTTTTGTATTTTGCAGTACTCTGCCGAGATAAAGAAGACATAAAAATCCATGCATGCCTGGAACTCCATTCTTAAATGTCCAAGTGTGCAACACATACAGCCTGATAGTCATGTGTGCCTTTAGCACCCTGTGATTTAAAATAACTAAATTGAAGGTGAAACATGGAATACTCATCATGTACTCTAATGCATTCCAGTTCCATCTAATACCTGCAGCTAGAGTTTCCTGTCTGACCTGACCAGCCTTTCCACAGTGTAGCGATGAGCAGATGGGCTCTCTGGTCTCATACATCACAACCTCCATCCAGTGACAACTTCCTCGATATACAGGATATGAGATGTGGGAGAGAGGGAGGGTGCAATGTCCTGGTAGTGCCACCCGCTAGGCTAATATGTTGTTGAGTCTGCCACTCTGGAGTCATGGTTACTCTAGAGTCATGGTAACTCTGCAGTCATGGTAACTCTGGAGTCATGGTAACTGCAATCATAGTAACTCCTGTCCTCTCTGACTGCCGCCAAGCCATGTAAGGTAGGTAGGTAGTGTTGAACGAGTGGCCATTCACAGTCCATTTTGACCTTGGGGTACCTGGGGATTTCATCTTGTGTCTCCGTCTCGTCTGTCTTTCTGCCTGCATACTGTAGCTTCTAAATATGGTGTTTCCTGTGGAACTATGCGACAGGGGGATTTTTCTCTTGCAAGTGACGGAAGTGTGTCTTATGCAGGAGGGGAGTTTTTCTTCTCTTGCAGGTGACAACTATGAGTGACGCATTTAGGTGGTTTCGATGAACTCTTGACTGTCTATCTGGTCTGATTGAAGTAGGTATATAGGTGGTAGGAAGGTCACATACGCATGTATGGCGTGGGTGACGTACTTGCATACAGGAGAGAGAGAAGGGAGGTCAATCCTTTCTACCAATCACTTGTGATTTCTGTACTCTGTGTTGGCAAAACTTTGCTTTTCTTTTTTTTAATACATTTCATAATCTTTGAAGAGCTTTTTGGGACAATCCATTTCTTCAAAGAACTGCCTCCTCTCCGTCATTGGCTAAACATCTAGAAGGGGTAAGTGCGAACTGGTCCTACGCTTCTAGAGGTCTGGACATAGGAATAGTGGGCGACGGTCAACACTCCTTAAATTCAACTCTGGAAAGTGAAAGTATAACCTGCTTGTTTAGAGCAGAATCCGACCAACTCGTTTGACTCTGGTGTTATGGAACCTGGGCTCACAGAGCTAAAGGGGGTTTAACAGACAGACAGTTGTACTGTTTGCCATACGAATTCTTAGGAAAACATAAGGCAACCAACTGTCAGAAACGACACAATACGACAACTTAGTTGGTGGTATCTTGTAGGCCCGTTACAACCCCCAATTAGGCGGAACCGAAGGTTTTTTAGTTGGAAACAAAGTGACAAAGTCCAATAAACCTTTTCCAAGCACAGTCAGGGGGTATACTCGGGTTGGAGGCAATAGGAATTTGGGAATTCTATGTCACCTCTCAGCGTGAGGGATATAGACAGTTTTGACCTAACAAATAGGAAACTCTGATCTACGGATATCCTACCTATTGTGAACACGTCTTGGGAGTGAGAGCGGTGGCTATAGAATTTGGATTTTAGGACCTTAGTGTACAGTTCACAGGGAGTCAAGAATAGGTTCACATTGAACACATACAGTACAAAAACGGCTGAACAGTGAGTTAGACCAAAATAGCTTACCTAAATCTTAGCTGCAGATTTCCTGTTTAGGAAACTGAGTGGGTGTAAACCTACAGTAGGTAGGTACTTTATTGCTCTGTGACTAGCTAATGTGTACAGTGCCACTACATTTAGTGGGTCAGAATATCTAGTTTATCACCATACATGTAGGCTAAATGCAGATGAGAATATATCTCACCCCCGGGATTATTTATTATAGCTATAGAACTAGACAGAAGGGGGACTGTCTAGTTCAGTCTCAGAGGAATACTATACAGCACTCATGAAGCTACAATGTAAGAGTTTCACTTATTTATTCATGAGCTTTAATCATGAGCTAATCATGATATACTAGGGATGTGCCCATGATCAGCCTGCTCTGTCTCATGCAGTCGTGACTGCAGTCGTACACACCTATATTTATTTTACTTTATCTTTCAAGATGTACACCATACCCATATTTTATAAAATACCACTGCATATTTAATTCCGCATTGTGGTGTTGTCTCGGTGACGCACACAGAATATGTGATCACATTTTATTGTTTTGTTTTCGCGTATTCCCATCTATCTATTCTATATTCCAGCATGATTGCTGATGTTAGTGTAAGTAGCCAGTAGGTGGCAGCAGTGCGTTGGGCTACACGGAACTGTCCTTTGTGCTCTCGTTGGTCTTCTCCTGATTCTGCCGCGAGAAGCCAATGGAACAAGCAACAACAATCCTGTCTCTTTCTTTGACGACATATTTTGTGTGCATCGCACGCTCCCTCCCAAAGAAAAATGGCTCCTGCCATTGCACAAATCTATTTCACTATTTACATTTCAAAATCCACAATAACCTATAGGCCTACATTTTACGCTCTCCTTTCCTTTCAATATACATGTGTAGGTGTGAAATAAGGCAGAAGGGGAGTGTAGGGCAACCTATGGTAGGATACAGTGAGGTATGGTGGCTGGTATGGCATGTGGTTGCATTCCCCAAACTAGAGTAGGTGTTACCCCATAGACCCCTACGGTGTTGACTAAGCTGTGAGTTTGGTAAGATGGTACACCTAACGAGTCCTATGTAAACATCTGGGTAGACTTCCTATCACGTGTGGACTTCCTAATTTCTGTGATACTAGGATAATCTCCTAGCTGAATACTGACTGTCTCAGTCGATACAGGTCTAAGCTGCAGATCTGGCTGGTTACTGACTGATTGAGGGGCTTCAGCTTCCTCTGAAGACTGGTCTCTCTTATCAGTGTGCTGTCTCTTAATCGCTCAGTTATTTGGGGGACTGTTCCACGGGCTGAGCTTCCTGCAGACTCGAGTGGGTCTTAGTGGTATACTTTCAGGCTCCCTCATTACAGGTATTCGTAGCCAGTACATTGGTTCATCATCTGACTCTGATGAATCACTGTTTGCAGATCAGTACAACTGTTTGTGTTTTTTGTCTCCTTCCCCCTTTAGGTGGTGCAGATGGTGAGGATGCAGGTATGTCTCCTCTCCTTCCAGGTGGTGCTGACGGCGAGGATACAGGTAAGTCAACTGGTAAGTCGTTCACTAGGTGTAAGAGGTTCCGGTGCAGGGTACGGATTCTGTTCCCACCTCTTTCTGGACACACTTTGTATACAGGGCCATCACCCACTCGCTCTTTGACAGTATACTGTGTCTTCCCAGTAAGATCTCAATTTCCCTGGGCCTCGCCTTTGGCCCAGGTTACGGACTAGGACACGATCCCCCTCCAGGAGGACAACTCCCTTCATATGACAATCATAGTACTGTTTTCCTCTGGCACTCGATTGGTGGCTGTTTTCAGGTCCAACTTTGTATGCCTCTCTCATCCTTGCAGCCCACTTCTCAGCATAACCTCTCAGAGAGGTGGCTTCCTTCTCAGCATAACCTCTCAGAGAGGTGGCTTCCTTCTCAGCATAACCTCTCAGAGAGGTGGCTTCCTTCTCAGCATAACCTCTCAGAGAGGTGGCTTCCTTCTCAGCATAACCTCTCAGAGAGGTGGCTTCCTTATCAGTTGTCAAACCAAATAACAGGTCCACAGGCATGTGTGGGTGACAGCCATACAGGAAGTAAAAGGGTGAGTATCCTGTTGCCTCATGCCTGGTGCAATTGTAGACATGAACTATCTGTGGCAGATGTTCCTTCCATCTATCTTGCTCTTTCTCCTGCAGGGTCCTCAGCATCTGGAGCAGGGTTCTGTTAATCAATCAATCAATCAAAGCTTTATTTGTTAAATCTCTGCTGGGTTGCCCTGGGGATGGTATGGTGTGGTTCTCGAGTGTCCCACTCCTGTCAGCTGTTGTAACATCTTGAATAGGTTGTTTTCAAATTCACAATCTTGGTCGTGGTGGAGCTTCCCTGTGTAGCCAAACCGTGGGATGAAGTCATCGAATAGCTTTTCTGCTGCAGTCATCCCTGACTTATTCCTTGTAGGATAGGCTTGGGCAAATCTGGTAAAATGGTCCACGCCGACCAATATGTACTCAAAGCCTCCTTTGCTTGGCTCTACAGTAGATGCATGTAATCGATGGACACAAGTTCCAGAGGTGAGCTGGTGGTGATACTCCCCATGGGAGCTGATGTGAAACACAGGTTTCTTCTGTTTAATACAGGGACATTTTCTTGTCACATAGGCTTCGATTTACCTCTTCATGTATGGCCAGTAAAATCTGTGTCTGGCCAGGCAAAGACCTCTTTCAGTTCCCACATGTCCCATACCATCGTAGAGGTGTTTCAAAGCAATGGGCCTGTACTTTTCAGGTAAGACAAGCTGTCGTCTCTGGATGGTTTTCCTGTACAGTAGACCATTCTCGATCTAAAGCCTGCCCCACTCATGTAAAAGTTTCCTTACAGGGACACTGATGCCTTTTCTGGTGTCATTGGTTAGGGTCTGGTTTGCCTATATCAGCTTGATGACTTCACTGATAATTGGGTCATCTCTCTGAGCTTGCACGAGCTCATCATGACTGATGGCTGGGAGGAGTTCTGGTGTGTGGCACCCTGAGCTCTCCAGTGACAGGTTGAACACAGCAACATAGGCCATATCCTGTTCCTTTGCTGCCTGACTGCCTTCCCACATTGTGTCTTTTGACAGTTCCTCAGTGCATCTTGCGACATACTCATCAATTTCAAGTGGCAACCGGGAGAGAGTGTCGGCGTCAATGTTCTCTTTGCCGGGTCTGTACCTGATCTTGAACCGGAAGTCTGCCAGTTCTCCGACCCACCTGTGACCTACAGCATTAAGTTTGTCGGTGCTCAACACGTAGGTTAGGGTATTGTTAACTGTAAAGTGGGGGGCATAGAAAAGGTAGTCCCTCAATTTCTTGCACACAACCTACTTCAAGGCTAGAAACTCCCTGAGTTTCCCTGAGTGCATATGATAGTTTTTTCTACAGGTGAAAGTGTTCTTGACCCATAGGCAATGACCCTGAGCTTCACTTCCTGGTACTGATACATCTCAGAGAGCTGGGCTAGCCATCTCAACTGTAGTAAATACAGTGCATGTCTTGAAAGCTACCAGTATGTGTACAAATAGGCTTAGCACTCTTTTCATTAGTTGCTTTCACCACTCAGTGTGTAACGCTAGGCTGGTTACTGTGTTAGAAGCCATGGATACCGCTAGGCTGGTTACTGTGTTAGAAGCCATGGGTACCGCTAGGCTGGTTACTGTGTTAGAAGCCATGGGTACCGCTAGGCTGGTTACTGTGTTAGAAGCCATGGATACCGCTAGGCTGGTTACTGTGTTAGAAGCCATGGGTACCGCTAGGCTGGTTACTGTGTTAGAAGCCATGGGTACCGCTAGGCTGGTTACTGTGTTAGAAGCCATGGATACCGCTAGGCTGGTTACTGTGTTAGAAGCCATGGGTACCGCTAGGCTGGTTACTGTGTTAGAAGCCATGGGTACCGCTAGGCTGGTTACTGTGTTAGTAAACCCTGCGCTCAACTAGAGACTGAAAACATTAGTACAGATTTTGTTGCTTAAAGTGGGTAGGAACAATGAGCGACGGAAAAAAACCTGCATTGCAGAGCCAATCCAAAGTTTTTAGTGTGATTGGTCCCGGTTCCTAATAGGGTGGATAATGTTTAGTTTTATTTTCATTCTCCATTCCAATTTATTTGGAGGACATAATTCCCAGTAAGGCAGGTCTTTCACCATACTGGAGATGTAGGCAGTGGCTCTGATTGGTAGTGTCGGTTTTCAGCGCTGTTCTATCAATGATTTTCAATAAAGATGTTTCCAGAGGCCCGAGATCTCCAAAGTCTGGTATTGGGAGACTACTGTGTTAGCAGCTACTGGTACTGCAAGAAAGTCCTGGGTTCGATTCCCAATTGGGATGCTGTTGGCACTGGGAGGTGAGTTCTCCCCAGGGTTGGCAGGTACCCAGGAGGGGTATCTCCCGGGCCTGTCTGTGTGGAGTTTGTGTTCACGAGGGTTTCTCCCATAAAGAACCCAATAGGAAAAACATTCAGAAGAACAGATTGCTAACGATGTCCGTCCCTGACGAAAACGGACAGGAGCACTTGGATTGGTCCCGGGGCGTGGCTCATGCACGCACCTGTTTGCTCCCGGCTGCCCTTGGGAGAAGGACAACGAGATGGGTAAAAGCAGGAGAGGCATTTCATTGGCGACCCTGATGCATGTATGTGTGTTGTGGCATTCGGGCGGCATGAGGCTGCCCCAGGGCCGCAGTTCACCAGCACAAGCGCAAGCCCATCATCATGAACGGCGTGGCCAGGTTGTGGACAGCGTCTACCGGCCTTTCCTGGTTGCAACCCTGCTCCCCAGCTGCAACCAATCAGCTCATCAGCTCCTGACTGCTGTGGCAACGGTCGCGGCCAATCAACCAGGCACAAAAGCTCAGCCGAGGGAGCAAAAAGTAGTCAGAGGACTCAGGCTTTGTTTACACGTAGCCGGGGATCTGGGAAAACGGTGATATTTATCTGTGTTTGTACCTGTCGTTTACACATAAACAGAGGTTTTAACCCACTGAAAATAAATGTTTTAAAAACTCCGGCCAAAGTGAAGATTTAGGAAAACTCTGTTTTTTCGTTTGCATGTAAACAGAGGAAGACGAAGATTTACGTCATGTATGCGACAGAAAATGCATTGCGTCAGGTGTGCAACCTTTGTTTACAGTGTGTTTGCTCCTCTGACGTGCTCTAATAATCATGGATGGAAAAGCATGGATGCTTTATTATGATAACGTGTCTTCGTGCTTCTCGTTACACTGCCGCCTACAGGCGTAGAGTGCTCTTGGTGGTGTATTTATGCGGGTGGTGGCATATTTATGCGGGTTCATGTACACAATTTTATTTGTTAAAACGGAGAGAGGGAAATAATTTACGTTTATGTAAATACCCGTGTATGTGTAAACGAAGCCTCAGTCTGAGCCCAGTCCAGACACCCCGGAACACACGCAGCACGGCTTGGGGAACCCCGGAGACAACGAATCAGCCCAGTTTTTTTGTCAAGGCATTATTTTCTTGTTCTTCTTTCTAATGAATGCACCATTTGCGAAAGAGATATCTGCCTCAACCTTGCTTGATGTACTCACCTCTCACCTCCCTGCCTGGGTCTTACAGTGTGTGTGTGTGTGTGTGTGTGTGTGTGTGTGTGTGTGTGTGCGCTAGAGATGTGAATATTGCGGATATATCCGCGGGTGGGCCAATAAAAATAAACATTGTGAATAATTTCGGGTGGATTGCGGGTGGATTTGTCAGTTATATTCGTATTTAATAACTACTATAATTATATTATAACAACTGCGAGAAAGTGCAAGACCTGCCAGCAGCTCAAATACCCTCGACCACTTCGTCAACCGAGATCCTGCGAAAGCAAGCCTATAATCTTTAAATTGTTTAAGTCAAGGAAATGCGCCTACATTCATGAGAAGTAAGCGTTCGCGCCGCATGTTGAGCGGAGAGCAGCAACAACAGCGGCGGCGCAGTTTTAGAGGTCCGTTCGGACCACTCCAGACCGCCTCCTTGTTCCATGTAGCACAATAGCTGCCAGGAGGCGTCGTTGCAGTGTTAATTTCGTTGACGAGAACTATGACGAAAACTATTCGTCAACGACATTTTTTGGGTTATCGTCACGAGACGATAACTAAATAAAAATGAATGTATGATGACAAAAACTATGACTGTATCTATTCACATTTTCGTCAACAAATAAAAACTAGACTAAAATGGTTATGGAGGGACGTATGGGAAAAGTTCAAATCAGAATGTCGAGGTTCGGGATGTGCGCAGTTGGATCATGGATGTATTAATAGAACGAGTTGGATGCAACCTACAGGTAGCCTGTTGTGTGTAAATAAACACCTCAATCCGACTGAAATGCCCCAACCCGATTGAAATTCCAATCGCTTTCAAGGAGGTAGTTTAAACCTTTTCGAAACCGTTTGGTCCGTCATGTATACTACCTTGAAACGGATTGATGCTGCGTTCTGCGTTCATTTTGCGCATGCTCAAGACTTGACTAATCAAGGCACGCTCGACAGTTCCGTAGTCAGCTGTTTGTAACCGTCGTAACGCAATCACTCACGGCTGCGTGCGCGTTCGAAACATTTGTTTCGTTGTCGCATGTAAACATCCAACCAGTTTACTTTGTATCCCATGTATACGCTCAAGCTGAAATCAGCTTGAAATCAACCAGATTGAAAAATATTTGTCATGTAAACGCACCTATTGTAAACAAAACAATTTGCTTTGCGTGGGTCATTCTCTTTTACGACAAAAGCTAACGTAGCCTAGGCTACTGTACACAACCAAAGAATGGCTGGAAAGAAATGCGCAGCTAAAAGAAAATATGAAGACGAACACATTTTTTACCCGAGTGGGGAGAGTAATTTTTTCTTCATAGAACGTAATGGTAAGCCATTCTGTCTGATATGCCAGACATCATTGGGACATTTCAAAGCCTCAAATCTCGAGCCCAGTCCAGTCCAGCCCAACCCAGTCCAGTCCAGTCCAGTCTAACCCAGTCCAGCCCAGCCTAACCCAGCCCAGTCCAGCCTAACCCAGCCCAGTCCAGCCTAACCCAGTCCAGCCCAGCCTAACCCAGCCCAGTCCAAAATATATTATGTCAGAAAATATCTTGTTGTATGTATGTATTAATTTTAAATAAATTAACTTTAAATGTATATTTAATGGACAATAATGTTTTTCTTCTTATTTTAGACTGGGGTGCCTTGGGATTTTAAGTACTTATGAAGGGTGCGGTGACTGAAAAAGAGGTTGAGAAACGCTGGTATATATGGTGTGGCTCTGGGTGGTACCACAGTAATTTTTGTGGCTCTTATGCCGCATTCCAGGCAACCCGTAACTCGTGTTTTTCCGACCTCCTACACGTGAAAATGCTCTGGAATGGCTTTCAAACCCATAACTTCCCACCCGTGAACTCGTACAGATCGATGTACTCCCAGTTGCCGGGTGGGAAGTTACGGGTTGGACTGCCATTCCAGAGCATTTTTACGTGTAGGAGGTCGGAAAAACACGAGTTACGGGTTGCCTGGAACGCGCCATAAGTCTCTGACTGGTTGGCCACCCCTGGTGTAGGGCTTAGGGATGAGCCCTTCGGTTTGAAATACAGCCCAAATGAGGCGCCCCTATCGAGTGGTAAGGTACTGGAAGACCTAATGCTAAAAATACCCTATTTTCATTGATTTACTACGGAGGCTGTAGTGGGTGTTTGTGTGTTCTGATAACATGTTCCATAAGTTTCAATTGTTCCTCGTAATTTCCAATATCTGTTATCTCAATAGACAACGCACAATATACTAAAAAAGTAGCCTACTCAATATGTCTCAAATACGCTAGCATATGTGGAACTGTCACATGATATATACGTATAACTTATATATGGTAAGTAATGTTAGCTAATAAATCTAACAACCATGATCATTAGCGTTGTTGTCATGAACCGATGGAATTAAATATTATTATAAATACGGGTTGAAATGAATTACTCTTTGCTGGTTTAGCACTGTTTATTGACTGTATATCGTAGTGTCGTTACTCTGACTGCATCGTTGAAAATCGGGGTTGAAAATATGGGATTTCTGACTTTCCGGGTTTGAATGTAAATAGCCTAATGAATGAAGTCCGATCAGTTGGTAAAATAATAGCCCTTTAGAAAACCAATTTTATGTCGACTACTGTCTCTGCTGTAGCTAATCCAAAAGAGCAGTTCGCAATTCAGTCCGGTCAAACTGAGAAACGTAGCCTACATTAGTCTACGGCAACCGTTTGTCAGACAAGCCTAGTACTGTAGCCTCACTGTAGCAGTGCTTTACTGCCCCTCGCGGTTGTGGGTTGTAATATGGTTTTTTTACCGCCGCTGCCGCCACACTGTATGCCTGCAGACGCAGGCTTATACTTCTCATGACTGTATATGAAAAGCGAATGAGCACGAACGGCTGGACATAATTTAAATGTAAATACAATAACTTCATGTTTGCCGGGTTGGGTGCGAGTGCGGGTCTCAAAATTTTAGAAGATAATTATGTCGGGTGGGTGGCGGGTGGATGATTGATGAGTGCACGTGGATTCGGGTATGCTCAAACTTCATCCGCGCATCTCTAGTGTGCGCGCATGTTCCTTGTGTCGTCCATTACTACATGTGTGTTGAGTCAAGGGCACTGGTGCATGCCGTATGGCAAATAAAGAATATCTTGCTAGGTTGGTTACAGTGTAGGCAGCTATTAGTTCCGCTAGGCTGGTGTTAGCATTTATGACTGCTTTAGTCATTCGGTGTTACCACCAGTGAGATGGAGGGTACACTTATTTAAACAAAGCAGCATGCCTACTGTACTGCTCCAATATGGAGGTATGTCTATAAAACAAAGAATTCAAACGAGCTGGACCAGGCGGTAACTGCACTCAAGTGACCCAGAAAGTCTTTCTAATTGTTCTGGTTGGCTTCTGGGACTCAGCTTGATGACCTTTTTTCTAGAGAGAGCAAAGCGCCAGGCTTGTCTGGACCCAGAGGAGGTGTCCCTGCTTGCCTTTGCCTGTCCCCAGGCAGATGAGCGTTCCCCTGGGCAGGTGACTTTGCCCCTCTGTCTCCCTGTGGATACTGGCGCCTCCGTTTCACTGGCATGCTATACTAGACGCACATACAAGCTCGCATGCACGCACACACACACACTCATACACACCGTAGAACACTAGAACAGCGTCAGACCGCTGTGTTAGTCTTCCTCTTCTCTGAGAGAGATCAGAGTGAGATGAAGAGGTGGTGGACTGGCTGGCTGTTTCAACCTCAGTCCTGCCTGGCCAGTGGGGGGAAGGGGGCATTCATTACACTGTATTACAGTAGGCAATGATAGCTGCACACAGGCTGCACACTAAACAGCCCAGACCAGGGTGATTTACCCCTGAACACAGCAGATCGCAGACTATACAGACAACAGGTAAGACCCTGTAATGAAGTATTGTACTTAAGAATCACCTCCGCTCTACTTCACAGATACTATCAAGAGCAATTTGAAAAGTCTCAACTTCTAGGTTACATGCTGCAGTGATACTACTGATAACACAAACACTACTCTTTATATTATATTATCAACCAGAGCGTCCTCTCTGCTTTCTGGGGATATGTCAGAGGCTAATTGGTAAGAATTGAGTTATTGAGCTGTGTGCCCTTCTGCACCCCTGAAGGACTGGCTGTAATACTAACAGCCTCCAGACTCCATTGGAATTCCATGCTAGCAACTCAGCTCACCCCAGCCATGCTGTTCTAATAATTGCAGCTCACAGGCCATCAAATATCATGCCGCTTTGTTCTATTGATTCAGACGGGTGGGAAAAAAAATCACACACAATATGCATTCCCCATTTGTAATCCAGACGGCATTCCAACATTCTATTGTTAATGATGAGAAATTCCACTGGGCGAAAGCATTTGTGATTTGTCCTCTGGCTACCCGGCAAATGAAGCAGAGTGTGGGGCTACTGGAGGTCCGACATGGCTACAAAAACAACTGTACCGTTTATCTGCAACTCTACTGTATCAACTTAAAGGTCCCTTATTGTGCTCCTTAGCTAATATAGGTCTCTGGTCCCCAAAACATGTCTTTGAATATTGTTGCTGAAAATACCACTAAGATGAAGCATTCTGGGACGCTTTAGACACCCCTCTGTTTCAGTCCTGTTCTGGCTGCACCATTTCTGTGGCTGTAGCTTAAATGCAAATGAGCTGCTGCTCCCCACCCCAACTGCCCTCGCCTCCAGAGGGTTAAACAATGCAAATGCAGCAGGATGTTGCTGAATGGCTAGTTGACCTTTTTTCAAGTGTTTTTTTTTTTTTCAGATCAGAGGCTTCTGATGTCGGAATAGGTCCCCCACATAATAGTTGTTGTGATGGAATGTAAATGTGAGAAGGGGACCAGAGAAGGGGAGGAGGGAAGGAGACCAGAGAAGGGGAGGAGGGAAGGAGACCAGAGAAGGGGAGGAGGGAAGGAGACCAGAGAAGGGGAGGAGGGAAGGAGACCAGAGAAGGATACCAAAGGAGGGGACCAGAGAAGGGGACCGAGGCTGGGGGCCAGAGAAGAGAAGGAGGGCTGGGGGCCAGAGAAGAGAAGGAGGGCTGGGGGCCAGAGAAGTGGAGGAGGGCTGGGGGCCAGAGAAGAGAAGGAGGGCTGGGGGCCAGAGAAGAGAAGGAGGGCTGGGGGCCAGAGAAGAGAAGGAGGGCTGGGGGCCAGAGAAGGGGACCAGAAGGGGACCAGAGAAGAGAAGGAGGGCTGGGGGCCAGAGAAGAGAAGGAGGGCTGGGGGCCAGAGAAGAGAAGGAGGGCTGGGGACCAGAGAAGAGAAGGAGGGATGGGGACCAGAGAAGAGAAGGAGGGATGGGGACCAGAGAAGAGAAGGAGGGCTGGGGGCCAGAGAAGGGGACCAGAAGGGGACAAGAGAAGGAGACCAGATAAGGGGACCAGGGAAAGGGGACAAGAGAGAGGGACGAGGGCTGGGGGCCAGAGAAGAGAAGGAGGGCTGGGGACCAGAGAAGAGAAGGAGGGCTGGGGGCCAGAGAAGTGGAGGAGGGCTGGGGGCCAGAGAAGTGGAGGAGGGCTGGGGGCCAGAGAAGGGGAGGAGGGCTGGGGGCCAGAGAAGAGAAGGAGGGCTGGGGGCCAGAGAAGTGGAGGAGGGCTGGGGGCCAGAGAAGGGGAGGAGGGCTGGGGGCCAGAGAAGGGGAGGAGGGCTGGGGGCCAGAGAAGAGAAGGAGGGCTGGGGGCCAGAGAAGAGAAGGAGGGCTGGGGACCAGAGAAGAGAAGGAGGGCTGGGGACCAGAGAAGAGAAGGAGGGCTGGGGACCAGAGAAGAGAAGGAGGGCTGGGGGCCAGAGAAGGGGAGGAGGGCTGGGGGCCAGAGAAGTGGAGGAGGGCTGGGGGCCAGAGAAGTGGAGGAGGGCTGGGGGCCAGAGAAGGGGACCAAGGAGGGGGACTATTCCTCTTTCACGGGGCTGAGGTTCTTCTACTGGCCTGGCTGACAGAGTGGCTCTGAGAGTGTACGGTGTCTGTGTTGCTGGCCCTGCTGCTGGAGTGATCAGGGTATAACTGAGTGCATCAGAAGAGGAAGTGGATTAGGTTTTGTGTGAGACTGCTGACTTGGCACGCAATAGAATGAGGTGCAGTGAAGGCAAGTGGCAGAGCCAAGCTGGTAATGACAATATAGCTGTGATAAAGATGCAATGGATGTGAAAGAGATAGCTTGAGACGGGGAGAGGGGGAGAGAGAAAGTGTGAAAAAAAACATTCATTAATAATATCTTGGAGTAATGAAGAGAAAGAGAGAGTTGGAAGTTCTGGCTGTCTGTGCTGGCTAGGTGTCCCTGATGAGGACCGCAAAACAGTCTCTCCTATCAGGACACAGTGTCTCCTATCAGGACACAGTCTCTCCTATCAGGACACAGTGTCTCCTATCAGGACACATTCTCTCCTATCAGAACACAGTGTCTCCTATCAGAACACACCCTCTCCTATCAGAACACAGTCTCTCCTATCAGAACACAGTCTCTCCTATCAGAACACACCCTCTCCTATCAGAACACACCCTCTCCTATCAGAACACACCCTCTCCTATCAGAACACAGTGTCTCCTATCAGAACACAGTCTCTCCTATCAGAACACAGTCTCTCCTATCAGAACACACCCTCTCCTATCAGAACACACCCTCTCCTATCAGAACACCTCTCCTATCAGGACACAGTGTCTCCTATCAGGACACAGTCTCTCCTATCAGGACACAGTGTCTCCTATCAGGACACATTCTCTCCTATCAGAACACAGTGTCTCCTATCAGAACACACCCTCTCCTATCAGAACACAGTGTCTCCTATCAGAACACAGTCTCTCCTATCAGAACACAGTCTCTCCTATCAGAACACACCCTCTCCTATCAGAACACACCCTCTCCTATCAGAACACCTCTCCTATCAGGACACAGTGTCTCCTATCAGGACACAGTCTCTCCTATCAGGACACAGTGTCTCCTATCAGAACACAGTGTCTCCTATCAGAACACAGTGTCTCCTATCAGAACACACCCTCTCCTATCAGAACACAGTGTCTCCTATCAGAACACACCCTCTCCTATCAGAACACACCCTCTCCTATCAGAACACCTCTCCTATCAGAACACAGTCTCTCCTATCAGAACACAGTCTCTCATATCAAAACACAGTATCTCCTATCAGAACACAGTGTCTCCTATCAGAACACACCCTCTCCTATCAGAACACAGCCTATCCTATCAGAACACAGCCTATCCTATCAGAACACAGCCTATCCTATCAGAACACAGCCTATCCTATCAGAACACAGCCTCTCCTATCACCCACCAAGAGGATAGAGGCATCAATGTAACGTTGCTGTTTTCTGGTGTGTGAATCTGTTTTAAAGGTGGTTCCAATGTAAACTCAGTTTAATTACTCAACAATGCTCAGACTCGTCCTCTGTGGATATCAACAGGACTATAGCTGCTAGCCCGTTTCATACTGGGTCCATTGTGTACTGCTGTCACAAGGAAAACTGGGAAGAGATTGGATTTTCTGATCATCAGCCAACCTCTAGCCACTCGGGCTTGGACATGGCTAACTTCTTTTTTTCTCTCTCTTTTTTTTGTTTTTGTTTTAAATGTACTAGAAAACTCTGAACTGGATGGTACACATACAGTTGGTAACGTTACTTGTACTGTATGTTTCTGTCTTGCGCACTCTAGTCTAGGTTACACAGTATCCATCGAGCCCAGACTGTGTAGAGGAGTGATATGTGTGCGTGTGCCTCCATGGAGACCAGCGCATAGTCAAGCTCTGAGACACCAGCACCGGCAGGTTCTAATGAGAAAGGTCATCTGCCCAACGGGGGAGGGGGGGTACCATCTAAAGGACAAGAGCCACAGGGTCACCCCCCATATTGGCACACAGCCAACAGGAACGCAGAGCCCATAATCCTCTCTGTTTCAGGCCGGGGACACTGTTTTGTACAGGTGTGTCCCAGAGGGCCTGTGAAGCGCAGGGCAGCCGTCTCATTTTCAGACTGCCGCAGCAGGAGGAGAGGAGGGGGGGAGGAAAGGAGATATTGTAAGATACCCTCTTGAAAATGAGATGGTGCATCTCAAGGGGTTTTATCCTCAAAATACAATAAAATAAGAAAAATCATGCGATATTAACGGGGTGAGGGTCCATTCATCCTGGAACCCAGTTGAGTGGTGCAGGGTGTATCCAAGTAAGCCACCGTGCAGCTAGTCTTACAGTAATAACAACCACAGCCACTGTGCTGCTAGTGCTAATAACAACCACAACAACAGAGCCCGGCGCTACGAGGGCCCCGGTTTGACAGACAGCTCCGCCTGGAGAATGTCAGCCAGCACCTGCAGTCATGCTGCTCCACAGAGACACAGTGGATATATCAACACAATCCACCACAATTATTCATGAGAGAAGGGCATTCAGAAAGCACCCGGCACTCACCTCAATCCCACAAGATATTTACTATAAATCCCTGCAACTTCCCTCTTCCTGGGAGACACAGCTTTTCTGTTCTTCGACCTAATCTCACCTAAGCCCCAACGACGGTTTGGTAAACAACAAACAACTGTTTTGATTTAAGGAAAACAAAATGGCTGCTGTTTAAATAGTCCAGCCTCCATGGTTGCGTTTCTGACCAAAAGACAGACTGATCTGGCCTAAATGACTACAGGCCCAAATGACTACAGGCCCGTCACCCTGACCTCTGTAGTAATGAAGGTCTCTGGGCGCCTTGTTGTGCTGCACCTCAAATCCATTGAGGAGCCACTCCTGGACCCTCTGCAGTTCGCCTACAGAGCAAACGGGTCTGTGGACGATGCAGTAAACATGGCCCTTCACTACATTCCACAGCAGGATCGCCAGGATCCTGTTTGTGAATTTCAGCTCTGCCTTCAACACCGTCCCTCAGGACCACGTCTGCACGCCACAGAGGCCGATTCTTCCCCACGGTTCTCAGCCTCTTCAACAAGACTCGTGTCCCCCTCTGAGCCCCCGCCCAAACAGACTCCACCACCGTTGAGAGACACTGTCAGTAGACACTTGCACACGACCTGAATGTACTATGTAGGACGCACCGCACTCATATCACGCCGCACACACATATACTGTACACATACACACACTAATTGCACATGACCTGAATGTACTGTACTGTATATAGGACAACCCGCATTCACATATCACCTCATTCCTGCACCCTGACCAATGTTGTCTCCATGTTATGCACCATGACCGAAAGCACATTTCTATTACGTTGAAAAACTGCATGACAATGAATGAATTCGGATTCGGATTCTAATGGATGAGAAAACCGAGTCAACGTCATCTGTCTAACAGGACCTCTTTAGGGTTCTGACATGCATACGACCACTTATATAAACCATATCACAGTCTGATCTCATTATCTCTGACTAGGGATGAGACGGTACACCATAAAACCGTGAACCGCGGTATAAAATGTCCATTTGCTGCAGGATCACCACGCAGGTCTTCCATCATTTAATATTAGGGAGAAACAAATTAGATCTTATAACACAAAAAATGACTGCCTGTAATACCCCCTCTCTCTCTCTCTTCCTCTCTCTCTCGCTCCCTCTCTCAGGTCCTTACAAGGCCAGGTATCATCATTCTCACCTTCATCCAAATAATCACCTCCTCCATCTTGGAGCTGTCATGCTGTCCTCTCAGCCAGACGTGCAGATGAGTAGACTCCACACACCTCCAACTCACCTGTCACACCTCCCACTCACCTGTCACACCTCCCACTCACCTGTCACACCTCCCACTCACCTGTCACACCTTACCTTACCCCCCCCTCCCACTCACCTGTCACACCTTACCTTACCCCCCCCCCCTCCCACTCACCTGTCACACCTCCCACTCACCTGTCACACCTTACCTTACCCCCCCTCCCACTCACCTGTCACACCTTACCTTACCCCCCCCGCCCCGCACCTTTTAGCTCCTAAAATCCCACCTACACACGCCCTCTGCTCTCCCCTGAACCCAAGCACCTTTCCTGCACAAGCATCCACCTGCCACCCCCCTTGTCCTCGCCCCCTCTATTTGCCCCTCACTCGTTCACCTTCCACCCGCCCGCAACCTCCTCAGCCAACCTTCTCCCTCCACACCAAGCAGGATGTAGTGGTGGCAGAGAGAGAGGCAGCAGAAAAGACAGAGCCGTTGTAGAGGAGAGGCAGGGGTAGGGGAGAGAGAGAGAGACCCAGAGAGAGAGAGAGGGAGAGAAAGAGGGAGAGAGAGAGCGAGGGAGGGTGGTAGGTCGACCAGTGGTTAGAGCATCTGCCCAGACCACTACCGTTGTGCCCTTGAGCAAGATACTTTACCCCAACACTAGCTCATAACATGTCACTTTGGATAAACGCGTCTGCTAAATGACTAAAGTGTGAAGTGAGAAGCAGAGGTAGAGGCAGCAGCAGAGACAGGGGCGGCGGAAGTGTAGGCAGCCTCCCGCACATGTGAGGAGGACAGCTGACCTTGACGGCGTGGCCCAGCCCGGCCATGATTAATGTCTCTACAAGACAGGCTGCAAGTAGCGCTGCCTGCCTGGCCAATCTATATCAGCTCACACACATCATCCCTGACTCCACACACACCTGCTGATGGTCCACACTTCTCCCTCCCTCCCTCCCTCCCTCCCTCCCTCCCCTTCTCCCCCTATCCTTCCTCCCTCTCTTCACACCCTCTCCTTCTATCCCTCTCTCCACCCCTCTCCCTCTCTCCATCCCCCTCTCCTTCTCTCCCTCCCCCTCTCCCTTCTCCTTCTTTCCCTCCCCTCTCCTTCTTTCCATCCCTCTTTCCTTCCTCTCACAAGCATCTCTCCTTCTCTTCTCTGAATCACCAAACAAAAGTGCACGTATGTGCACACACACACACACACATGCATGTCTCCATGCATGAGTGAGTGTTTGTATGTGTGTGTTGCGTGTGTGTGTGTGTGTGTGTGTGCGTGTGTGTGTTTGTGTGTGCGTGTGTGTCCTTTCGATAATGCAGCCTGTCCTGGGTGTGTTCTGCCCTGAGGAGCAGAACAGTGTGTGTGTGTGTGTGTTCTGCACATGTGTGTGTGTTTGTGTTCTGTGTGTGTGTGTGTGTGTGTGTGTGTGTGTTCTGTGTGTATGTGTGTTTGTGTTCTGCGTGTGTTTGTTTCTGTTCCGAAGTTAAAGATCTCTCAAGGACAAAGTGAAGGGAAAGAAAAACCCTGCAGCCATTAAAGCCCAAACGTCCTCCTGGAGGAATGCAAAACCCAAAGCAAGCATCCAAACAATGAATCAAAACTGATAGGCTAGATCTCCAAGACACCATCAACAAAAAGCTCAAGACATGTTGGAAATACTATAGAATAAAGTTTTAGAAGACTTTTGAAAATACAAAATTAGCCTTAGCGTATAGAACACATATCTCAGAAGAGCCTTATCCAAGCTCTGTATCCAAGCAAAACATATATTAGATTGTACAAATAGCTTCAAACAATGAATTTGATTGTTTGTATTTTAATTGATTTTTCGCTCCCTGCATCAATGATGTCCTGGAGGAAAGCAATCAAACAATCTTCTCACCGATCTCACGAGTCCCAGACAACAAATCTTTGGATCAGTTTTTCTCTGTCTCCACTGTCTCCTCTCCCTCTGCAATGGCTTCATCAGGTCAGCAGGTTAAAACCCCAGCCGTGGCTGCCGGTAGCCTTGGCTCTTAGTTAAATCCCTGGGTCCCTCCATGGCCATGGCCTTTACTACCAACCCCATAGACCTCTGTCTCTGTTTCCTCCATGCCTGTGCACCCAGGTCACTCTGCTACAGTATTCCTTCTCTTTAAACACAATAATAGACCAGAGAGAGACATACTGGAACTCTCCCCACAGTGAGAGCTGGAGTTTTTTCGGTGCTACTATCCAAAGTGCAGCTGACATTGCAGAGCCAAAGACGAGGCCAGAGAGTCATTCGGACGAGAGACCCCGAGGACAAGAGGTCCAGCAGAGCCGTTAATAGCCTCTTCCACAAAAACAAAGGTGAGAGAACAGCTTAATCGTTCACTCGCCGATGCCCAGGTCTGTGTGAGGGGGCGTGCTGGAGAGGCTGGTTGTCTACCCGCTCAATGGGACCTGTGATTTTGCCAGGTAGGTTTTTACACATACTGCGAATTTGTTCTGGTCAGTTGGTGCATAACACTAATGGACAGACGACAATAGACAGGGTACAAGGACAAGACACGACAGTGCAAATGACAGTACAGAGCCAGGAAGGTGCAAAATATATAGTAGCGTAGGAAGCAACGGGCAAATATATATATTATATTATATTATGCATTTATTAGCAGTTAATTATGCACTTATTATGCAATTTTGCAGTAGTGGATCTAAAGTGAGACAATGCATTATTAAGGTTAATAAATCCTTTATTATGCACTTATTAACAGTATGTTTCACGCAGCTCTCCCAAAAGAGCTGTCTTTGTGTGTTTTTGTGTTTCACCACTAAAATATTGTTTTAGTATGTAATGTTTTATTCACATTGTATCAACCTTGACCACATGTACTGTAGTGCTCATTCCAGATGGGTGAGCTGCGTGAAACATACTGTTAATAAGTGTCTAACCGACGCTGACTCTGAGACAGGCCCTCCCTGCTGTTGGATGTTGTGCTGGTGGATGCAGTGCTACTGCTCGCATCTGTGGAGCGGATGTGTTGGTTGGATGAGCTGCTGTGTTGGTGGATACAGTGCTGATGCTTGCTGCGGTGCTTTGTCTGCTGCTGACTTTTTCTGCCTCTTCCTGGAGGCAGATTTTGGCCCTATTTATTGTTGTGTCTAACAGAGGGCGTTGCTTGTAGCGAGGATCCAACATGCAGGCCAAAACCACTTCTCTTGTTTTCTCCATGGCTCCAAATCTCCTGTTCAAGCTGTCCAGCATTTCCTTTCTAAGGGTTTGGATTCCCCTTGTGTTTTGAGTGACTCCAGGTAGCGATGGAGTACTGCAGTCGTGGGTAAGATGCATGAGATGGAAGCATCCGCCCTGCTCATCTCCTTTGTGATGTCTTCTATTGGAGTCAAAGTCTCAATGAGTTTGCCCACTATGTCCCACTCATCAGCAGTTGGGCATGTAATATGCCATAACTGTCATCGCTTTCACCACGTTGGCCCCGCTGTCACGTAGTACGAGCAGTATGCGCTTGCAGTCAATGGCCCACTCCTCCAGCATCTGTAAAGACAGCTCACTTATGTACTGGCCAGTGTGGGATCCTGTCATCGCCTTCACATTAAGTATGACTTGTACTCTTTTCCACTGTTTGTCAACATAATGAGCGGTCAAGCTCATCAGTGGTCCCTGACCAGCAGTCTGTTGTGAATGCTATGTCTTCGCCAGCATTTTCAACAGAGAGAAGCTCTTTGATTCTTCCCACCAGTTGGCCATGCACTTCATGCAGCTTCTGTGTGCGGTAGAACTTCTGTTTTCAGGGTGTACCTCGGCTCTAGAGCAGCTACAAGCCTTTTAAAACCAACATCTTCAACCATGTTGTATGGTTGTATGTCTGTGGCTATCATCTCCATCACCAATTTGTCCAGCTTCTTTGCTCTTGGATCTCCATGTTTCCATTGTGTTAATTGGTCAAACATCTGTGGTAGTGTGCTCTGCTGCATTGATGTTGCTGTATTGTTGCTGTATTGGGACACTTTTTTTGTACAGCTGTTTCAGGCATTCGCAGAGCCTCACCATGGAGATCTTTGTGGCTTTTTTTCAGGTGATACCACATATTGCTAGTAGTCTTGCCGCTAGTTTGTCAGATCCCTGGCTTATCTCTGCTTCGCATGTATTGCAGGTCACTGTGTCATCATTTTTCTTTGTGAAGTAGTCCCAGACTTTGCTGGCCACTCAACTTTTTTCAGCCATCTGTGTGATAAAGGAAAGAAAAACATTTAATTTAAGCTAAAATTTAAAAATGTAATCATTAAAAAAAAAATGTAATGGGCATTTAAATGCCTACTTTTTAATGTAGATAGAGAATAGTTCATTTTGCTATAATGTATTTTAGATGCAAAACAAATCTGAATAGTAAACTTTACTTGCAGTAAATGTAAAGTTACACATATATTTCACAACTGCAGCTGCGCTAAATGTCCCTTTATTCTCTACTCTAGGGACTCATATTTCAATAAAACGCATGTGTGTGTGTGTGTTGGGAAGAGAACTGTACGAGCGAAAGCAGGGACGCAAACCGCTGCAGCCAGTCAATGTATATGTTACAGTATGACGAGTAAAACGACGACGACGTTAAATAGAAGTGAGTAGCCTCGCCTATCACGGAGACTTTATTGAGATACTGTTTTGGCAAGCTTGCAGTGGAACTCACGGTAGGGGCTTGTATTCCAGCACGCTGACATTCACAAACACAGGGAAATTAACACGACCATTATTATTATACTGGCATGTGTTGGGCTGATTTTTTTGCAACTTAAGGGTGCGTCGGGTGCGTTACAATCAGTAATGAGCTCTAGGGCGCTATAGAGACGAGAGCTGTGTTCCAAGCGCTTTATAGCGCTATAGCGCCGTGAGCTCTAGGCTTTTTTTGCAGTTGAAAAAAGTTGAACTTTTTGGGCTAGAGCGCAGGCTGTAAAAGGCTGTTCTGATGACGACAGCGGTCGGTTTTTGGCAAAACTGCAGAGACAGCAAGCGTTAGCACTAGCTTACATTAGCTAGCTATCTTGACCAGGCTAGTTAATCTGCAGTCTGCAAAAACACAACACTCATTGCTAACGTAGGTGTAAAACATCGGTAGCCTGGCCAGCTCTAAACTACAGCTCTAGTGCACTCTGAGAAGCTGTAAGCTTGGCGCTGTTCAGCTACATTCAGCTTGCCGGTGGACACACACCCTAAAACATGAACTGTGTCCATCTTTCTGTGCTAATGTCACTCGCATAATGCTAATGAGACAAACGTTTGTAATTATGGTTACCAGGTGTCTCGTAGTAATCAGACACGGGGGGAAAGGTTCAAAGGACTGGGGCAATGAGATGCGGCCAGTGACGTTAACAGTTACTTATTTATTTCATGAACCAGTCATCACATTGAACTTACTTACCGTTGCATCATTTGAAATAAACTCCGCAGATAAATGCTGCTTTCAGTGCTTCGGTCGGTGAGGAATCAGACGCTGCTGTGAGTGAGGGATTGAATTGCGATTCAATGAGTGATGGTGGGCGGGCCGTGAGCTTGGCGCCACACTCTGCTGGACAAAATAAAGCATTACACTAGGGTTTAACAGACCCAAGACATGTACTTTTTGCATACATTTTATTTTTCCTATCGGCGTGTATCGGAAGACATTTTACCGATACCGATATGACCCGAAATGGCGAAATTAGGCCATATCGGGTACCGATATATCGGTGACCGATAATCAGTCGGCCTCTACTTATAAAGACTTATAAGGTCCTTATTACCTATTAATTAACGCTTATTACGGATGGTTACTATAAAGCGCTACCGTGTGGGTTGTGTTTGTGTTGTGTTCCCAGCCTGAGGACCAATGAATACATGGCAAAAGTTAATGGTGGAAGTGAGACAAGTGGAAATTAGAGCAGCACACCTGAATGAGTCTGTTTTTCCAGCTGAAGTGGAAATTGAGACCATGTAAGATGCCCACACTTCATATACAACAGGCTGGCCACTGGTAACTACAATATAATCAATATTTGCCCTGCAATAGCAAAACCAACACAAGCACCCAGCCCCAGAAGCACAGAGAAAGAGGCCTCCTCCATCCAACACAACATCGTCCTGAGTGTCAATAGACATCTCTCTCCCTCTCTCTCTCTTTCTATTTCTCTCCAACTCTCTCCCTCTCTCTAGCACCCACATCTCTCTCTTTCCATCTCTTTCTCTCTCACACCCATTCTTTCTCTATCTCCCACCCCCTCTCTTCATCTCTCTGCTGAAGCGTTTCACTCTACATGAGCAGTTGTTGAGCATAGCCCCTTTCCCCAGATGAAAGGGATAGTAAGACAGGCTCTTTGATGTGCTTTATGAGCATGTTTACCATGTCTTTCTGCTCTTCACATATTCTCTCATCACAATCTTCATCAGGAGACAGAGCTAAGACCCCACTGCTCTCAGGAGAGATGTGTCCTGAGAAATAACAAGGGTTTCTTACCAAATTATTTATTTGTTGTGGCAGACAAGTTTGGGGTTGACATGCATTGATAGTGTTTCATTAAAGAGAACCACTTAATCCTGTCTCTGCCCAACACAGATGTCCAATGCTGACACTGCTCTAAGGATGTTAATTACTGCTGGACATGGCTGTGTTAAAGCACTAATCAATGTCACCGTGGTTAGTGAGTGACCTACAGCAGGTATTTCCTTTCATGGTGAATTACAATAGATGGATAATGTATCAGCCATGTCTCACAGAAGTTCATGGACTGAGCTGCAGTGACCATTGTGTACTGTAGTTTAAGGGTTATATATGTACTTCTCTATAGAGATACTAGAGGATCCAGGCTAGAGATACCAGAGGATCCAGGCTCAAGATACTGCAGGAGCCAGGCTAGAGGATCCAGACTAGAGATACCAAAGGATCCAGGCTAGAGATACCAGAAGATCCAGGCTAGAGATACTAGAGGAGCCAAGCTAGAGGAACCAGGCCAGAGATACCAAAGGATCCAGGCTAGAGATACCAGAGGATCCAGGCTAGAGATACCACAGGATCCAGGCTAGAGATACCAGAGGATCCAGGCTATAGATACCAGAGGAGCCAGACTACAGGATCTGTGGCAGTGATTTATAGCAGAGGAACAACAACCAGTAGACTGCAGCATGAAAGCCATTGCTGCGATATCGCACTCTCTGACGCTAATAGGATGAATAAATGTTAAATGTTTTTGTTCTCTGCTTAATTTGGATGAATTCATCAATATATAGATGAAAACAAGAAAAACTAGAGGGGCTTGTGCAGTGCAGACCTCCCCCCCCCTGAACTGCTCTGCCACTTCCACTGCCAGCCCCCCCCCCACCCTCTCCACCTTTCCTCTACCTTTCCTCCCACCTCCCACCACCAGCTCTCATGTGCTGTGCTCTCCTACTGGCTTTTTGAATTGGTTACTGTAGCACCACCTGTAGTCTTTCTGCTTGACATCTATCCTCTCCAATTTCCAAAACGTTGCTACTTTTGTGAAGACTTCACATTCATTAACAGCCAAGCAGAGCAGTAGTGGAGGGAGGAATTTTCTTACTCTAATAGGTAGTGCTAAGTGCTAAGTCGTCAGTGTCGTTGTGAAACTGCTTTGTTATTCAATGCTATTTTGAGAGTTAGTTTCTTCCTGAGCTAGACTAATTGTCCTGTTGAGTGGCCTGAGGGAGTGGCCTACTCTCCTGGCAGACAATTAGCAATCAGCAGTTACAGGCCTTAAGCAATGCTGGCTTAGACGGCGAGAGCGGGAAGGCGACAGCTCCCTCCGGCGCGTGACCGGCGACTGAAGGCTAGGGCGACCAAAGGCACCGGGCGACTTATTCAAGAGCGACGTGTGTCAAGTAAGACTGTCAGGAAGGTAGTACGTCTACATTTACCTCTGTACCTGTTTTGTTACCATTATGTGTGTGCATCCTATTCCTCTTGTGTTCCCTCTCCGGGGGTCACGCAGACACTGGGTCACCCCCAGACTCCGTAACCCCTCTAACCTCATCTATCCTACTGTCTCAACTCATAGAGAGCAAGTGGTGACAGGGGGACTTTGGAATTGCCAGTCGGCGGTGCCCAAAGCTGAGTTTCTCAGGCTATGCATCCTTGCTCTCCCTCAGCTTCCTTGCTCTCACCGAGACATGGATCACACCAGAGAACACTGCCACATCCGCAGCCCTGTCAGATGTGTATTCTTTCTCCCACACTCCCAGAGCTGCGAGGCAAGGTGGTGGTACTGGCCTGCTCATTTCCCCAACATGGAAATACTCACTCGTCTCTATTCCACAGTTCTCCCCGCCCTCTTTTGAATTCCATGCTGTCTCTGTCACGTATCCAATCAAGCTCACCATTGCTGTTGTGTATCGCCCACCAGGTCCTCTTGTTGAATTCCTAGAGGAGCTCGATACACTAGTTTCGCAGTTCCCTGATGGGTCCGCACTCATCCTTCTCGGGGACTTCAACATCCAGAGTGAGAAATTGGAACCTCTCTCTTTCCTCTCCTCCTTCGATCTTCACCTCTCTTCTCCTCCTACTCACAAAGCTGGCAACCAGCTTGGATCTTCACTAGACACTGTTCCACCCATAACCTGTCTGTCACGCCCCTCCATCTCTCTGACCACTATTTCATGTCCTACTCCCTCTCCATCCCCTCTTCCCCTGTAACTCCTCCTCCTACCCACATGGTTACCGCCCGTAGCCATCTCCGCTCGCTCTCCCCTACTGACCTTTCCACTGCCATCACCTCTGCCCTCCCCGCCCCTGAATCCTTCTCTATCCTACCCTCTGATACTGCCACTGATCTTCTCCTCTCTACTCTTTCCTCTTCTCTGGACAATCTCTGTCCCCTCACCTCCAGGCCTGCACGCCCAACTCCACCTGCCCCATGGCTGTCGGACTCAGTGCGTACTGATAGACGGAGCCTGAGAATAGCTGAGCGTTTAAACGAGGAAAGGCAAGCTCCCAGAGGACCTTCTGAATTTCCAATCTCTTCTTTCCAAATTCTCCTCCTCCCTGTCTGCTGCTAAAGCTGCTTTCTTCCGCTCTTAAATCCTAACCTCTGCTTCCAATCTTAAAAAAACTCTTTGAAACCTTCTCTTCACTACTCCAGCCCCCACCTCCTACTCCCAACTCCTCCCTTCTCCCTGATGATTTCGCCAACTTCTTTAACAAGAAAGTTAACGATATCAGATCCTCTTTCCCCCCTCCCCTGGTCAACGCTCGAAACTCACCCCCCCCCCCACCCTCTCTCCCCTCCCTGCTCCCCCCCTCCTCTCCACGCCCCACCTTATCCCACTTTTCTCCCCTCGCCCTCAACCTTGTAACATCTAACCGCCCCACCACGTGCTCCCTAGACCCTTTTCCCTCGACTCTCCTTCAGTCTGTTGCACCCAAACTCCTTCCCTTCCTAACCCACCTCATCAACGCATCTCTTGTATCAGGATGCTTTCCCTCTGCTTTCAAGACTGCCAGAGTCACCCCCCTCCTAAAGAAACCATCTCTTGACCCCTCTGATGTCAAAAACTACAGACCGGTTTCCCTTCTATCCTTTCTATCCAAAACACTTGAACGTGCTATCTTTAACCAACTGTCTTCGTACCTCCACCAGAACGACCTCCTAGATCCCCACCAGTCCGGGTTCAAGGCTGGCCACTCGACAGAGACCGCCCTCCTTGCAGTGACAGAGTCACTCCATGCTGCAAGAGCGAACTCTCTCTCCTCTGTCCTGATTCTCCTAGACCTGTCAGCAGCATTTGATACGGTAGACCACCAGATCCTCCTCTCCACCCTCGAGGAGAAAGGCATCGCTGGTTCTGCACACTCCCTGTTTGCATCCTACCTGACGGGCCGCTTCTACCAGGTGACATGGAGAGGGTCGATGTCGGAACCGCGTAGTCTGACTACGGGGGTTCCACAAGGGTCTGTCCTGGGTCCTCTCCTGTTTTCCCTCTACACTACATCTCTGGGCTCTGTCATTCGATCGCATGGCTTCTCCTATCACTGCTATGCCGATGACACCCAACTGGTCCTGTCATTTCCCCCTTCTGATACACAAGTGGAGACACGCATAGCTGGGTGCTTGGCTGACATCTCGGAGTGGATGATAACGCATCACCTCAAGCTCAATCTGGACAAGACTGAGCTGCTGTTCCTCCCGGGGAAGGGCTGCCCGCACCGGGACCTGGCCATCACCATCGAAGACACAGTGAAGACTCGGACTGCGAGGAATCTGGGTGTGACCCTGGATGACCAACTGTCGTTTTCCGCACATGTCACATCCGTCACACGCTCCTGCAGATTCATGCTCTACAACATCAGGAGGATTCGCCTTTCCTCACTGATGAAACGGCGCAGGTACTCATCCAGGCCCTGGTCATCTCCCGCCAGGACTACTGCAACTCCCTCCTCGCTGGGGCGCCGGCGTCAGCCATTAAACTTCTGGAACTTGTCCAGAAAGCTGCTGCTTGCCTGGTGTTCAACCACCCTAAATTCTCCCACACAACTTCCCTCCTCCGTTCCCTACACTGGCTCCCTGTAGCAGCTTGCATCCAGTTTAAAACTCTGGCGCTAACCTACAGGGCAATGAAAGGAACAGCCCCCTCCTACCTCCAGGCCATGGTCAAACCCTACACTCCCTCCCGACCGCTACGCTCTGCTACCTCAGGGCGACTGGTTGCCCCGTCACTCCGAGGCTCCTGCGGTCGATCGACACGGTCACGGCTCTTCTCTGTCCTGGCCCCGCAGTGGTGGAATGAACTGCCCACTGATGTCAGGACAGCAGAGTCGCTGCCCATCTTTCGTCGCAGGCTCAAAACTCATCTCTTCAAGAAGTACTACAACAATACTCCCGCCTAAGCACTTATTGTATTATATTATATTGCACTGTACTTTAGATTGCTATTCTTGCACTTTGACTTCAGCACTAGATTATGCTCTTAGTCACTTTAGAGAGAAGATGCACTTGTGAGTTCTGGCAAGTAGTAGTACATTGGCTCTTTCTACGTTTTTATTGTAAGTCGCTTTGGATAAATGCGTCTGCTAAATGACTAACGTAATGAAAAAGCTGAAAGAGAAACTATCTGCACATTTAAAAACTCTGGAAATTGACACCAAATGGCAGGCTAAAAACCTAGGTGTTATACTTGACTCAGATCTTAATTTCGAAAACCACATCAAGAATATTACAAAAATCTTTTTACCACCTAAGGAACATTGCCAAGGTGTAACCCTTTCTCTCTCAGGCTGACACCGAAAGACTAATCAATCAATCAATCAATCAAAGCTTTATTTATATAGCGCATTTCATACCCAGAGGCAACACAATGCGCTTTACAGAGAACAAGGGAGGTGGGCAGACATCCCACCCCTACATATTCCAGAGGGAAGCAAAAAAACAGTAATCACCCGGGGGCCAGATAAGTGAGCTGTAAAAATTCTTCCCTGACCCCTCTCAACGAGGCGATCGAGCAAGCTCCTGGAGTATGTTTGTCTACCGGCTAAGAACATTTATAGAGCAATAAATAACATTAAATTACATTTTCAGAGTAAGAGAGGCTAATAACATCATAGGAGAGACATGGCAAAACATTGGTGTATGTCTGTGTGTGCATAAATGTGCCTGGGCCCAGATAGAGGCAGGGGTTTGGGTAGGGTGGGGGGTAGGAAAAGGATACGGACCCGGGTTAGGGTGAGGGGAAGGGGATCTGAGCCCAGGACTGGTGTATGTCAGTGTGTGTGTGAGTGTGCCTGGGTCCAGGTAGAGGCAGGGGTCAGGGGTAGGGTTGGGGTAGGAAGAGGATACGGACCCGGGGTAGGGTGAGGGGAAGGGGGTACTGGACCCAGGCCTAAGGCCGGAAGTGGACTGTTGTATGTCTGTGTGTGTGTGTGTGTGTGTTAACTAATTTGCTACGACATCTGCAGCAGATACAGGGGCATCCATCGGACTCAGGGTGGTCCATTGGCGACAGCGGGGCATCCACTGGACCTGGTTAGAAGATAGGAGGGAGAGAGAGAGGCACTAGGGAGAGGGGAGGCAGAACAGGGTTAGTAGCACACGGAGCCATATATAGAGCAATACATTACGTCAAACTACATTTTCAGAGCAAGAAAGGCTAAGAGCATCATGGGAGAGGTGTGGCAAACACTAATGTGTGTGTGTGTATGTGTGCGTGCCTGGGCCCCGATAGAGGCAGGGGTTGGGGTAGGGTGGGGGGTAGGAAAAGGATACGGACCCGGGTGAGGGGAAGGGGATCTGAGCCCAGGACTGGTGTATGTCAGTGTGTGTGTGAGTGTGCCTGGGTCCAGGTAGAGGCAGGGGTCAGGGGTAGGGTTGGGGTAGGAAGAGGATACGGACCCGGGTTAGGGTGAGGGGTAGGGGTACTGGGCCCAGGCCTAAAGCCGGAAGTGGACTGTTGTATGTCTGTGTGTACGTGTGTGTGTTAACTAATTTGTTACGACATCTGCAGCAGACACAGGGGTATCTATCGGTCTCAGGGTGGTCTGCTGGTGACAGTGGGGCATCCACTGGACCTGGTTAGAAGATAGGAGGGAGAGAGAGAGGCACTAGGGAGAGGGGAGGCAGAGCAGGGTTAGTAGCACACAGAGCCATATATAGAGCAGTACATTACATCAAACTACATTTTTAGAGCAAGAAAGGATAAGAGCATCATGGGAGAGGTGTGGCAAACCCTGATGTGTGTCTGTGTGTGTGTGCGTGCCTGGGCCCAGATAGAGGCAGGGGTCAGGGGTAGGGTGGGGGGTAGGAAGAGGATACGGACCCGGGTTAGGGTGAGGGGGAGGGGATCTGAGCCCAGGACTGGTGTATGTCTGTATGTGTGTGAGTGTGAGTGTAGGTGTGCCTGGGTCCAGTTAGAGGTAGGGGTCAGGGGTAGGGTTGGGGGTGGGAAAAGGATACGGACCCGGGGTAGGGTGAGGGGAAAGGGAACTGGGCCCAGGTCCAGGCCTAAGCTGGGTGTGGACTGGTGTGTGTCTGTGTGTACGTGTGTGTTAACTAGGTACTACAACATCCACAACTGACACGGGGGTAACTATTGTCTGCGGGCGACAGTGGGGCATCTACTGGACCAATGTATATAGAGGATTCACAGGTAGGTTTGAGGCTGCCTTTCTGTGTCTCAAGTTCCTAGCTAGTGATTGTAGGCTAGGTCGAAAAGGTATGTCTTGAGGTCTCGCTTGAAGACCTCCGTTGTTTCGGCCCTTCTTAGGCACTCCGGTAGGGTGTTCCAGAGGTTGGGGGCATAGAAACTAAAAGCTGCCTCTCCGTGTTTCTTGGTCCTGGCTTTTGGAACTGTTAAGAGTTCAGTACCTGAGGATCTGAGTGGTCTGTTGGGCATGTACTTAACAAGCATGTTTGAAATATATTCTGGTGAGTGATTGTGGAGAGATTTGTAGACTAGTAGTAATATTTTAAAGTCTATTCTAGAGTTGACTGGTAACCAGTGTAGTGATTTTAAGGCTGGTGTGATGTGTGCCCTTCGTCTAGTCTTAGTGAGGACTCGTGCTGCAGCATTCTGTATCATTTGTAGCTTAGAGATTGCTTTCTTTGGTAGGCCTGATAGTAGAGCATTGCAGTAGTCCAGCCTGCTTGTGATGAAAGCATGCATTAATCTTTCGGTGTCAGCCTGAGAGAGAAAGGGTTGCACCTTGGCAATGTTCCTTAGGTGGTAGAAAGATGTCTTTGTAATATTCTTTATGTGGTTTTCAAAATTAAGATCTGAGTCAAGTATGACACCTAGGTTTTTAGCCTGGCAATTGGTGTCAATTTTCAGAGTTTTTAAGTGCGCAGCTAGTTTCTCTCTTTCAGCTTTTTCTCCAATGATCAGTACTTCTGTTTTGCCCTGGTTTAGTTGGAGGAAATTATGTGACATCCATAAATTTATATCTGTAGTACACTTGACAAGGCAGTCAACCAAGCTGTAGTTACTGGGTGTTACAGAAATATAGAGTTGGGTATCATCTGCGTAGCTATGGTAGCTAATGTTGTGCCTCCTGATGACACTGCCAAGGGGCAGCATGTACAGGCTGAAGAGTAGAGGTCCTAGGATCGATCCTTGGGGCACCCCACAGGTCATTGGGATCTTTCCTGAGCTATAATCACCGAGGGCGACGAAGAAATCCCGGCCGGTTAGATAGGTCTTAAGCCAATTTAGGACTGGACCAGAGAGGCCAACCCACTTTTCCAGTCTTTCGATGAGGATTGCATGATCTATAGTATCAAAGGCTGCACTCAGGTCCAGGAGGACGAGGACAGAAAGCTCTTTGGAGTCAGCATTAATTCTGAGGTCATTTACAACTTTGACTAATGCCGTCTCTGTGCTATGATGGGCGCGGAAGCCGGACTGGAAAAGGTCAAGGGTACAACTTGTAGCTAGGAAATCATTAATCTGTTTGAAAACTATTTTTTCCAGAATTTTACTCAAAAAGGGAAGGTTGGAGATTGGTCTAAAATTGCTAAAAACTGAAGTGTCTAAGTTGTTTTTCTTCAGTACGGGTCTCACCAGAGCAGTTTTAAGTATTGGTGGGAAGACACCTGTAGATAGGGAGTCATTAACAATGGATAAAATGTCATAGGATACAGAGTCAAAAATTGTTTTGAAAAAATCGGTGGGGATGGGATCCAGCAGACATGTGGAGGTTTTGAGTTTGGATACTACTTTCCTCAACATTTCTGTGTCAATCAGTGTAAACAGGCTCATATGTCCATTGCATGGAGGGAGAGGATCTATAAACGGGATGCATGGCCTTTCCTGGGTGATATTTCTCCTAATATTCATAATCTTATCTCTGAAGTAAGCTGCAAATTCCTCACATTTGGAGGTAGAGAGCAGGTTATCTGGTGTTTTTACGGCAGGGTTTATTAGGCTATCAATTGTTGAGAAGAGCACTCTTGAATTATTTCGATTGATAGATATCAATTTTGAGAAGTGGTCTTTCCTTGCATTTCTTATTGCTTTATTAAAAGCAGAGAGATGATCTTTGAGAATATCATGGTGGACCTGTAGCTTGGTTTTTCGCCATATACGCTCCGAGCTTCTGCAGGTTCTCTTTAGTTGATATGTTTCCTTATTTCGCCATGGAGCTTTATTATTGGTTGTGATCCTTTTCAGTTTAATAGGTGCTACTACGACTAATGCATGCTTTCATCACAAGCAGGCTGGACTACTGCAATGCTCTACTATCAGGCCTACCAAAGAAAGCAATCTCTAAGCTACAAATGATACAGAATGCTGCAGCACGAGTCCTCACTAAGACTAGACGAAGGGCACACATCACACCAGCCTTAAAATCACTACACTGGTTACCTGTCAACTCTAGTAGAATAGACTTCAAAATACTATTAGTAGTCTATAAATCTCTCCACAGTCACTCACCACAATACATTTCAAACATGCTTGTTAGGTACATGCCCAACAGACCACTCAGATCCTCAGGTACTGAACTTTAACAGTTCCAAAAGCCAGGACCAAGAAACACGGAGAGGCAGCTTTTAGTTTCTATGCCCCCAACCTCTGGAACACCCTACCGGAGTGCCTAACAAGGGCCGAAACAACAGAGGTCTTCAAGTGAGATCTCAAGACGTACCGTTTCGACCTAGCCTACAATCACTAGCCAGGACCTTGAGACACAGAAAGGCAGCCTCAAACCTACCTGTGAATCCTCTGTATATGTATTTTCTGCTATGCACTGTATGTATATCAAGTAGTGTACAGAAGCTGGTTACCCTGAAACAGGCTTGTTCTGTTCTGACATCTGTGTTGCTTCAATGGCTCAGCGTGCTACTAACCGTTTTCTGCCTCCCCTAGTGCCTCTCTCTCTCCCTCTTATCTTCTAACCAGGTTCAGTGGATGCCCCAATGTTGCCCACAGACCACCCTGAGTTCGATTGATACCCCCGTGTCAGCTGTGGATGTTGTAGTATTTAGTACACGCACACATACACACATCAGTCCACATCCGGCTTAGGCCTGGACCTGATGCTTTTAGCCTTTCTTGCCCCGAAAATGTAATTTAATGTAATTTATTGCTCAATAAATGTTCTTAGCCGTTAGACAAATATATTCCAGGAGCTTGCTCCAGGTTGCCTGTTTTAATATCCGTGTTGCTTTTATGGCTCTGTGTGCTACTAACCCTGTTCTGCCTTCCCTCTCCCTAGTGCCTCTCTCTCTCCCTCCTATCTTCTAACCAGGTCCAGTGGATGCCCCACTGTCACCAGCAGACCTCCCTGAGTCCGATAGATACCCTTGTGTCTGCTGTGGATGTCGTAGCATTTAGTTAACACACATACACCCAGACATACACCAGCCCACTTCCGGCTTTAGGCCTGGGCCATAGCAAACACACACCAGTATTTGCCATGTCTCTCCTATGTTGTTTTTAGCTTCTCTTACTCTGAAAATGTAATTTATTGCTTCATAAATGTTCTTAGCTGGTAGACAAACATACAAGGAGCTTGCACGATCGCCTTGTTCAGAGGGGTCAGGGAAGAATTTTTACAGCTCACTTATCTGGCCCCCGGGTGATACTGGTTTTTTGCTTCCCTCTGGAATATGTAGGGGTGGGTCGTATACCCACCTCCCTTGTTCTTGTTCCGCTAAATTACCATGTTTAATGCTTTATGTATACTATCTGTTAGTGTGAAGTGTGATTATTTATGTACAGCCAAGATCGAACCCAGCATGGGCAAGTGAGCGTAAAGGCAATACTGCCAAGCAACACTGACACCTGTTATCAATCAATCAATCAAAGCTTTATTTGTATAGCGCATTTCATACCCAGAGGCAACACAATGTGCTATACAAATAAAGCTTTGATTGATTGATTGATTGATTGATAACAGGTGTCACTGTGTTGCTTGGCAGTATTGCCTTTACGCTCACTTGCCCATGTTGGGTTCGATCTTGGCTGTACATAAATAATCACACTTCACACTAACAGATAGTATGCATTAAACATGGTAATTTAGCGGACTCTATTGAGGTAGCCTACAGAATGCATCTCTTCAACTATCCACACGAATGAGAAATATAACGTTATGGTGCATTCCATTTGTCTCAGGAGGTGCGAGTGGGAACTGGCAATGGTCACTCCCTAGGTGAGCGTTCCAGTTGCAACAGCTGATCTCGTTATCAACAGCTAACTAGTAGCTCTAGCCTTTGTTGGCAAACAAGTTGATAACAACGCACTAAGTGGTATTGTGCGCACAAAACACCATAATCAGCAATACTGTAGCTTTAACAGCATGTTTGTCGCTCTCTACACTGCAGCCAGTAGTCTCGTCAGGCGCAAGGCGAAATATAAATATTGCTGATTTAAATAACTGCTGCAGCATCATCACACACACACACACACACACACACACACACAGACAGACAGACAGACAGACAGGGGCGAAAACATTACCTTCCGCCCTCCGGGGCTTTGCCCCTGGGGCGGAGGTAAACATTGTCTCTGCTCCTCCTTGGGATAATGGCAGACAGAAAGGATACTTGTTCCTGTGTAATCCTCTCTCTCTCTTTCACCGACTCTTTAGTTCTCCAGTTATTGAATGTGATAGTTTCCCTAATGTGTAAATGAGCCAGAATGCTGTTTGGGGGAAACTTGGAGGAAGTCGTCAGAAATTAACAAACCAAATCGCTGGCTTTACCCATTGATTCCGTGTCTTTGTTCCAACATCTACCTCCTCTAGATGTCCTATGAGGAGTATATCCAAACTGCTGTCTTTTATGAAGACAATGATTCCTGTGCATGAAAGTGAAGCCAATCATGGCTCAGCTTCTGGGTCAGGGAGCCAATGGGGCAGCAACAGTGTTTCCTGACCTCTGATTGGAGAAACAGTCCTGGGCCGCCTTTCCCAGAACCATCGTAGCGCTACGTTCATCATATGAAACGTCATAAGGTCCCCCTCTAGGTGCCGCCTCGTTTCCCAGAGCCTTCTTAGTCTAAAGTATACCTTGACTAAGGAGGCTCTGGGAAACAGCTCTTCCCAAGGTACATTGTAAATCGACCTTACGATGTACCTTCTGAAGATGCATCGTAAGCTCTACCTTGAGATGACACGCTGTTTCCCAGAGCCTCCTTAGCCAAGGGATACTTTCTTAAGGGCGGTCTGAACCCATCGTATGCATCCCTTAGCGATGCGCTCCGTTCATCCCATTATAGTTTTAGTATAATAGCAATATTATACTTTTAAAAAGGAGAGTTGCAATATAGCGCACATCTATCTACCCTACCTGCGCAAATTACATCATCAGTGTACAAGAAAGGTTATGTCAATTAACAATGAAAATAACTTTTTGTGGCCTACATAACACATCACGGGATTGTTGTTTTTTTAAATTGTATTGAGCCAAATCAAATATAGGAACTATCCATTGTATACATTCAACGCTTTGTTATGTAAAGGAGCATAATTTTATTATGTAAAGAAGCAATTTGATGGCATGGCTTTTCTGGCTGTCTGTAGGCTACCCCACCACTATATAGGATACCGACAGATATTAGGTGACTCATGCCAACTCATGCTTCATGTAGGCCTATACATCATGGCTGCATTAAAACAATATTGTGTTTAATTCGTAGCGTATTGTGTCATGTAGGATATTTTGAAATGCCTATCAACATTTCCTACCTGACAGGATGTGCTAGCCATGAATTGAACATAACATAATGGGTGGTAGGTCATCCTGAGGAGGTAGGCTGTATGACAACTTTTCAGAACACCGGGTCAACAAAATCAGTCACTCATTTAGCTATCATCATCATCATTATTAGCCATCATCATTATAATTGTTTTCCCTGGGCTTTCAAGAATACCAGACTAGGCTTATAAGGCCCAATAAATACTCTTTATTTTATATTTTGTAGACTATAATGTATGAATTGGACCTATCACGAGGTCTCGTCCTGACTAAAATAGATAAGCAGGTGAGCTTAAGTAGGCATAGCTTCCTTTTTGTTAATATTAGATTGGGGTAAAATCTAAATGATTATGAGAACGCTTGAAAATGTCATCAACAAGGGACAGCTCCACTAACGATGTACCTTACAATGTACCTCCTTACGATGTACCTTACGATGTATCTTCAGGCACCCACTACTCTGGGAAACTGGAAAAACTGTCCCTTCGCCAAGGTATACCTTAAGAAGTGTCGTAGATCGCCAAGGTACATCGTATATAGGAAGCGCGGCCCTGATCTGTTCTGCACATTGCACAGAAATCGGGCTAAATGCATTACATTATATGTGACGCACCCCATTCCAATACAGTGTATGAATATGTCAGCCTGTGTATTTGAAATATTATGTTGACTTACTTAGAGCTTAGCGCTGTGTCTTAGAGCATTCCAAACGGGGCTAGGTAGCTCCTGTACACAGACAGGTACTCTGGGACGGCCAGGAATAGATCCTGGCTCGGCAAGAGCCCACTGGGATTCCACTGTCCTACTCTCTTCCTCCCTAAAGGAGAGGTGTAGCCATACAACAAATATGCCTACCCCCCCCCCCCCCCCCACACACACACACTGACATACACACACTAACCTCCACACACACACTGAACCCCATACAGTGACCTCAACACACACTAACCCACACACTGACCTACACATGCTGACCTACACACACACACACACTGTAATAGAGAATTTCAAATCTATCTTCGTTATTTAATGTCTGACACCAGTGTAACCAGAACTTGGATGTGGGTTTGTGAGAACATTTTTACATGAACCCTCTCTCTCCTCTCTGTAACCTTCTCTGCTTAGCCAGTGATAGTAAGGAAGGGTGTTGCCCATTTTTAGCAGCTGATTCCGTTCACATGCAGGTCAGCTGTTGACCTGTAGAACTGTACTACTCTCCGTTAACCCTCTCATATAATTAGTTAGTGGAATTTTACATATTCATAGTACATGTATGGGCTGTACCCCCAGTGGATACAGTATAACGCTCTGTTTGAGGATAGTCATGGCTTTTGGCTTTTATCTCTTTCCAGAAAGCCCAGCTTTGCAAAGATGAACCCTGGCATATCAACTGCAAATTTTTAATGATTAGAATAATTTCCTTAACAATAGTGGCGACCTGAGGATGGCCCTTCTACTGTGTTTTGGCTTGACTACTGTCTGTGCTTCCTGCAGTTTCTCAGATGTGAGTGGTAATTAGCAATTACCGGCAATCAAAGTTCCTGTTGGGTGCCCTGCATACATAATATTCACAAACTGCCGCTGTAGAATTCCAAGGGCAGCGTTGGGAATCACGGTATGTTGGTTTGATAGAACTCTAAATGTTAAATGGTTGAGTAGTCTTACCTTGTATTTTATTCATCTGTTAAATCTTGAACCGTATCCAACGCTGGGTTAGCTGCCCTAAGTACTGTAGTTTGACATTCAGGATTGTTTTGTAATGAGCAATTTCGGGTATAGACCCTTTCCTTGGAATCGTTAGAACTTTGGGTCACTAGAGCAATGACTTCTTGGTCCAAGTTAACTGCACTGTACACTGTGTTATTCTTGTTTTACAGTAATATGAACATTCTGTGAAATGGTCAATACCTGATGTTATTGCGGTCCTTTTTTGGGGTATTGGGGTAAAAGAACAACCGTAATGCTTAGTAACTTATCAGCTTTTAAATTATGCTGATGAGTGACATGACCCCTTTGCAATTAAGGTTGCAGTGACTCCCTGAGCAATAAGTGCTCAGCGTACCGCTTCAGTAGCTGTAGTGTTAAAGATTAGCTCGCAGGCTTCAAATCTCTTTGAACGCATTGAGACACTACAGTCAAAATTGTGTTTTTTTTCCTTCCAAACATCAATTTTCAGATTTTTCGATATTCTTCTACTATAACATGTATACTAGGGATGTCACGGTGTGGATTTTTTTTCACCGACTGATAGCCTAAACCCAACACCGGTATTACCGGTAACACACCGTCTAGCCTACAATAAGAGAACGCTTACTTTAATCTTTAGTCCTTTGCCTTACGTTGAACAGCCCTGTCATGTAGCCAATTTGATGTTGTATGTCTCCACGGCTTGCCTGCAAATGCGTGATCAGAGTAAGGTAAGATAAACTTTAATCGATCCTGTGCTTCTTTATAATCAGAATAAGTTTTATTGCCATGTCGTTTTTCAACATAGTCTACTAGGAATATGCACCATGCCCGAAGGAAATTCATAGTATGTTGAAAAACTATATGGCAAAAACAAATTCTTATTATAAAGAAGCACAGGACCAAGTGTAGCCTAATGTTTATATCTTACCTTAGTCTGATCCCACATTTGCAGGCAAGCTATGGAGGCATACTGTACAACTCCAAATTGCCTCCGCAAATCGTTGCTGTTATAACGGAACGCTTCTAGAATAGGCGAGAGAATAGGCTGCTAGAATAAGCTAGCAAGCTAGCTAATGGCAACAGCCACTCCTCGGTGGATAGTTTAGCTGTTAACGTTAGCTAGGCTATGCTAACGTTAGCTAGCCATGAGCTGTAGCCATAACACCCCCTCCCTACTCTCTTCACGTGAATTGAAAGTGAAATCGGACTCCTCTAGACTCCGCTCTGTGCTGCGTGAGCATGCGGAGGGACAGATCACAGACACTTGTTTGAGTTTGATGAGTGGGCGCTGATATGCGAAAATTAACTAAATAGGTAAAACTATGGTGGGTGCGGAACACAACGGTCTGGCGATGTTAAAGTAATGACTCGGTGAATACATGGTGTGTGCCATAACACCGAGTAACACCGGTAACACCGACAACCGTGACAAGCCTAATGTATACTATCACTGCATTAACAGAGAAATGGCGAGACTTGATATAGTTCAAAACTTAATATTTCAAAACTGCTATATTTAGGGGCCAGGCCGCGTAGCTGCCGGAACCCTATTGTATGTGCCTATATTATTATTATTATTATTATTATTATTCTCCATCTTCCACTGAAGTCTGACTTCCCGTGGACAAAAAATTACCAAACTTTGCACATAGCTCCAGTACTATACCCAAAGTCCTCAACTTGCATTGTAGGTCAATAAACCTGAAGGTGGCGCTACAGCAACAGTCTAAAGTTTAAAACTTTAAAAAATCATAACAAATCAACCATAGGTGCTAACACTGTAAAACCACCATGTGAATGTAGTCCCAAGTGAGACAAAACTTTCATATGCTCTGACCTTGCAGGAATTTTGATGTCAGATTTTTTAATAAACTGTAAAACCTATCTCCTCCCTAATTTTTTGTTCAATTGACACCAAAATTGATATACTGTATCTTCAGACTGTCCTTACCAAAGGATCCTCACAGATTTTTGAAATATGAAAAATTTAGTCCACAGCGCATCGAAACGTTTTACTGTTAACAGTTCTGTATACAGTTCCTACAAATTCTTGCCAAATCAATGTCTGATCATCCTCATAAAAAGTGACAACATTGGCAACATATCCAATATGTAGTGATTTTTTTCAGAATTTTATGTAAAAAAAAGATTATTTTTTTTACAGTATTCTGAATTATACCCTCAAACGGTCAATGGAAAAGAACATATCTAAACCTAAGTCCTGCCACATTTTTTTTCCAAATGCAACCAAAATGCACACACTGCATCATCAGACAGCCCACACCAAACGATCCTGACAGATTTTTGAAATATCAAAAACTGAGCGCATGATGCATCAAAATGTTTTACTATTAGCAATACTGTACATTTACTACAAATTCTCGCTCAATAAAGGTCCAATGTTCATGAAAAATTAGGGCAAAATTGTCATGAAAGGGTGATTTCTTTCAGAATTTTATCTCAAAAATTGCATTTTTATATGTTTAATTCTGTCCTCTGAAACCAACACTTCTTACTGAGAAAAATACACTACCCACAATCCAACGCAAGCTCCACCAATCGGAGACATCGCTGTTGGCAACCCTACCCAGCCCCCGCCGAGGATTACAATGACTAAATTCATTGATTGGCCACTGACTGAGCACACAGCTGCTTAAGTTAATGTTCAATTATGAAGAAAAGCAAACAAAACCTGTAAAAATGAATAAACATATCTCATCTCACATTTTTCAATCAATTAACAAAAAACTTGCTACACTGGATCTTATCGAAGTCATTGACCAGATTGTCATCAAAACTGAGCTTACAATGCATCAAAATGTTTTACAATACACAGTACTGTCAACAGCTTTCTCTTTCCTTTGTTGTATATTATGAGACTCTGATCACTTCAGCCACTCATCCACATTTTGAAGGGCATACCATCATTATATGATGCAACTTCTATTGTTATATCCTTTGTTTCAGTGTGTATACTTTAATCAACAAACATATTTTCGTTGGCTTTTACATATACCACACGTTCACCTGGTGACTGGCTTAGTCAATTTGTGAAGCCAAACGTGAGTTGTTGCTAATTAGCTCAGTGAGATAGAGGATGTTGCTTGGTGTCAGAGGTTACAAGTTCAATCCTCAACTGATGCAAAATGAACATTGGAATGTGAACTTTCTTGTTATCTTCCTATTCTCTTGCTTATTGCTCCTAAACTTGCCTGAAATTGCCTGGCCCCGCCTCATCGCTGCGTAGCAGCTTTAATGTTTTATCTACCCACACCAATGAACATTTCTTGAAATTTCCTTAAAGGGGTAGGCTCTTTTTCGACAACCTGGACCTTATTTACGGCGTATTATAAGACGTTTGACTCACCGAGATAACCTTGGTGTAATTCGGAGGCCTGTAATAGAAATTTAAAATCCAGCGCGAGCCAAGTATATCCATGTAATGGCGGCAGACGGGGCACTGAGAATGCAGCTTCTAAAAAATGTATTTTCAGCTGCGAAACGGTTGTTTTCATCAATCTTTTTTATGAATCGCTAGTTGTGCATCCCTAGAGCGAGGGCTTGTTTTGGTTTTCAAATCCGTGGTCTGTTGCCTCTGTAATATTATCTTTAGAAAAATCTTTCCCCACTTGCTCCAGCACACATGCGCAGAGCACAGCGCGCAGACTAGCTATTCTCCGTCCGTAGGCTACACTCGCGGCTCACATTCTCTACGCTACGATCGGCTTGTTGGTGCCTGGAATATTGTGTCCAATATGGCTGAATATTTATCAGATTTTGAGGGTATAGAAGATGACTTAGAATATGTTGAACGTCCATATCATTTTGAGCCAGAGTATACGGACGAAGAGCTCCTTGAAAGGAGGGTGAGGAGACAGAGAGAGGAACAACAAACCGCTGCACGCTCCCGAAGAGATGGTAACTGGTGGTGTTCTTGCCTACATCATCACCCTATGCCAACAGAGGAGGAATGCCTTTGTTTCTCTGAGTGGGACTTGAGGCCAGAAGATGCACATCTGGAAGTCTCCAGAAATAACGACACATCAGACACCACACAACACTGTCTCACAACTCTTGAGGATTTTCCCTCTCTGAGCAACCGGGCAGTGGTAGAAACTTTCTTTCTTGTGCCAAAAGTGAACTGGAAGACTCAGCCAAAGCCTGTAGGACCAAATGGCTAGCTTTCAATTGAGTAAGTAGCTTACAAATAACACATGCATAATGCATAAATTATTTTTTGCCTTGAATTTGTCCGCTTGATAAGTAAATATCTTAGAATTTACATTTCTTTCTTCTAATCAACCCTCCTCTCCTACAGGCAGTACAGACTCGTATTCTATCGCATTGTGCTGGAGTGGGCACTTCGAGGGGAACACCTTGGACCTGGCAACAGAAGAGTCATCCCGAGTTGCATTGTCACAGCCATCAGAATGAAATACCCCTCCCCAACCGACAGCTATGTTGGGTTCACCGAGGACATTTTCAATATCATTTGACAATCAATAGCCTACACATTCCCAAACAGCCTATATACGATTCAATTATTGTATGCTACTTTATCCATTATGTCTCATTCTATCTAGGATAACACGCAGTTTTCCCTAGCATTGCCATTTGCAATCACTAAAATCTGATCCCAGACCAGATCTTATAACTATGCTGGAGGCATATTACCCACTGCAGTGTAGCTAATCCAAAAAAAGAAGTTTGCAATTCAGACTGATCAAACTGAGAAACATAGCATTAGGACTATAGCATAACATTAGGCTATAAGCAATGGCAACTAGATTGTCAGAGAATCCTAGTAGCCTACTACCATGTAGCGGTGCTCTACTGCCCCTTGTGGTTGCGGGTTGTAATATTATTTCACCGCCGCTGCCACTGTCGTCGTTGCTCTGGCCATGAGGTGTGGCGAAGTATTGAAGTTAGGGATGACTCTACGTGGAAGACAGTCCACACTTCAACAGAGGAGTGCAATAGCTCTGTGAACAGGCAAGCCTGGTGAAAACGGTCAAAGTTATTATACCCACAGCAAAGTGGGGTAAGGCTGAGACCGTCGGTTCCTAACAGGATAGTCAGGGATCGCGGGTCACATATGGCAGTAAGACCATGAGATGGCTGCTGCGCTCGGCTCAATGTACAGTCAGGCCACAAGCCAAAAGCAAAGGAGTTAGTAGCCAAGTAGTCCTTCTGTGATCGGTGAGCTTTAAAAGAAGGCACCGGAAAGCAGAAGGATGAGCTCTCACTCCAGGGGAGCATAGGCTGAGGCCAATGCAGTCAAGCAGAAAGGTCTAGCCAGGTCCAAAGGACTTAAGTATAAATTTCAGTTGCAATGTTCATAATCTTGGTTTAAAGTTAGATCCATTATATTACATTTAATGACTGTTCACCATATTTGGTTTCAACTACACTTATTATTATTATTATGCATTATTTTCTCTGTATTTTCTATTTCTCCCCTACTTTTAAAACATTAAGTTAAGCCCACGCCCTGAGGGAAAAACAAGACTTGTATTATGAGGATTTTATTTTGAGTAAACTTCATTTTCATTTTCTTTTAAATATTTTCATGTTTATATTGGAAAATGAATTTGTTTTAGACATATGTTTGTAGAGAAAGCAAACAATACTAATATTAACCAGATCATATATGACCACATCTTAACACTTTTTAAATGTTGTGACCTTTGGAGGTGAAGTCTGTTTGTGGCGGCATCTGGTGTGTGGTTGCAGATTGCAACCAATTAAATTATTACAAAATGTAAAATGGCCACCTCCACATAAGACTCAACTTCTTGTGATAGACAGGTCCTTTAAATGTTTTTATTTTTGTTTGTTATATTTTAGTTTTTTTCCCCCCCATCAAAATTCTTCTTTACAGCTTGAGATATTGTGTCATGGGGGGTAAGACAATGTGTTCTGTTAAGTATCATCACGTGTGTGACAACAAGAAGACTGCAAACCAAAGGCCAAGAGGGCTGTTAAGGGTGTTTTTGTTTTCGTAACATTTTAGTGAATTGTCATTGGACTGCTTGAATAATTACTAATTTTGTCTTGCATAAGGGAGTGCCCATCAAACGCTCTCTTGGGAACGGACTGATCTTAATGTCATAAATTGACTTATGGACATTGTTATCACCCAAACGGGAAAAAATGACTATAGACAGCCAGTCCATGTTGTGCAAACACAACTCTTCCAAAATAATATTTTTCCAGAATGTGAGCTGTTTCAACCAGATGCCAATAAGGGCCGTCTCGCTCAGCGCACCAGCCGTCTCCTGATCATTCCCAATGGGGCCCAAACAGCCCCAAGAACACTGCCATACCAGAGGATTCCATCGGCCCAGATGAGGTTCCAGGGTTGATGTCAGTGTTCCAGTTACAAAACTTGTTACAAAACTTGCCTTCCAGCGCCGATATCCCCAGCTGCCCAGTCTTCAACGCAGGGCTGGACTGCTGGGGTCCCGGGGTAACCCATCACACCCCCAACCAGTTGCCCTCTCACTGGAACGGTTCCAATGGCAGGCCGGTCTTAGGCTGTGTGCACACTGCGGATATTTTATGTAGCGGATAAGTTACCCAGAGCGGATTTTGTGTTGAAAAAGAGATGCGGCTCTTGCGAAGTGTATTTCGTTTCTATAACAACATTCTTGACTCTACCCAAGTTAGATACATTGTACCTTACGTTTTATCTTGTAACCAACCGTTACATTATTTACTTGAACTTTTTGGCAAAGTTCATTATCCCTTACAAATCTTATGCCGTTGAAGGAAAGCTGGTAATTGGGTGGTGGTTCTGAGACCTGGAGCTAACAAGCTGGTAACACACCAGGTAGAAGAGTAGATCTTTCTCATGACTACAGACAGCTGTTGAAGCACTTGTCATGCTGTGTCATGTGGCCACAGCTGCTGGGTGCTAGCTCTACTTCTCAACCTATAGGATGTTATAGAACCACAAGGCCAAACGAGCTAAATTAACATCCCTTAAGGGGGTGAACGTTCCCATCAGTCCACAGAGTCCATGCTTGCTGTTGCCACTTGAAGCCTTGATAAGAACCATGGCTTCATCGGATATCTGCAAATCACACACTCAAACCTCACACTTGCTCAAGCCAAGTTGGTTTGATGGGGGCCACATCATCCTACTATAATGGAAGGAGTTTCTGAATGCCTGTGGATTTAGATTTTCTCAAGAACTGGCATTTTGAAATTGAAATTCTGCAGGTGCATTTCACAGGATGCAAGGAAATGTTGTGTTGAGCGTGAAATTGTTTGGATGAGTGGCTCTCGAGAAAGCTGCTAGCAGCTCGATAAAATGGCATTTCAGCATAGTTTCTGCAAGCTTACTTCAATGAAGAGCACCTCTTGAAATCCGGTATTAGGATACAGTATCAGTATGATACTGCACCCAAAGTTGAGTATCCCTTGTATTATTATGCTCTGATAGTTTCTGAGGTGAACATCCTAGGACGTACACTGTGTACTCAACTGTGTCTCCTGTGAGAGGCACATAGTTGGGAAGAGGAAGAAGACTCACCTTGTGTTTTGGCAGGAGAGGCAGCCCTTTGTTAATTTTTAATGCATTTGGAACCACTAATTAAGTCCTCCCCAAAGGACCTGGAAATTGACATGCTCTGGAGAGCTGGTGAGTAATTATATTTGTAAAGAGCAGTGATACAAGATACTCCCCTCTGACTGGGACTCATTACACATCATTAGAGAGGCAGGTTAAATCTGTCTCTCTCTCTCTCTCTCTCTCACACACACACACACACACACACACACACACACACACACACACACACATACACATACACACACACATGCATACACTTATGCGTACACAAACATATACATGCACAAACATGCACACATACACACGTAGGCTTGCCCTTTTGTAAACAAACAGACCTAAACGGCCAACCTCAACATATACTGTGTATCCGGTTCCACCACAACCAATTCTAGAAGGGTTTCAAATGTATTTAAATGGGTAAAATGGGTTAAATGTATTTAATGGGTAACACTAAAGCTTAATGTATACTCAGTCGACAAGTGTCGTACGACAAATGTCTGTCAACAGAAAAAAAATGTTGACTGACATTTAGCATTTATACTTCAGCGAGGTGTCTGATCACCTCCATGGTAACTTGCAGACGCCTGGCTGATTGATCCATGGCAACGAACGAACGTGCCTTCTATCTAGCTATCCAATCACAGCTGTGCGAAGAAAGTGATGGCGTCTGCGACATTAGAAAGTTTGGTAGGTGCAAGACACCCCTATCCGACACAAAAAAGTGTCGACAGTGACGTCATTTCTGTCTGTTGACACTTTCAAAAGTGTCGTACGACGAAGTATAAATTGGCCTTAATCCTAACCCCAAACCCATTCTAAACACAGGTAGATATAAAACCTAACCCTAACCCTTTCCATTCACAACACGGTCCCAGCATGACGGTTCCATATCTTTGAAAGACCTGACTCACTAAAGAACCTATTTGGAAATTAAGGGTTGAAGGGTTTTTTCCTCCACTCTCTTTTTCTGATGCAGTGGAGAGGCAGGCCTGTGTGAGAGTTAGAGCTGCCTCGCCTTGTTTCCACTCTATATTCATTATGTTGTATAATTCTCTCAGCCTCCATTATTCCCTCATCCCTCTAAGCAGACTAATTAAAAATGTGTTCATTTTTTCATTAATATTGTTTTTATAATTTAATTTAATTTAAATTTAGTTTGCCACTTCACTTGAAACTGTTGAGGCTCCAACTCCGAATTTAAATTACTTTTTGAAGCTGACACTATTTAAATGCCATGAGTCCTACACAATCCTTTAGGGGACATTTAATATATATGTTCTCCCTCTCACTCACTCTTTCTCTCTCTCTCTCTCTCTCTCTCTCTCTCTCTCTCTCTTTCTCTCTCTCTCTAATTTTCTATCTCTCTCACACAAACTTTATTTCATTCTCTATCTCTCACATCTACAGTAGGTCAGCTGTAGAGTACAGGTCAGAAGTATAGTACCGATCAGCAGTAGAAACCCAGTGGCCTCACTGGTGTAGATCTGACCCTGTTGATAATATCCATATGCTACTGTGCTGCGTACTGTAATCTCTGGTCTGCCAGTAACCAGGAAGATGTGAGTGACACAGTATACAGTATATCCATTATATTCATCACATTAAACATGGGCTTTCTAAGCAGCCCTCCATTCTCAGTTTCAACAGTCAGGATCAAGTGTTAATTGGTCCTTCCAGATGTGTTCTCTGCTGCGGTAGTTTATATTTGTTTAGTATGAGTGTCTCTGATAACAGTTTAACAGGGAGATTAGCAGACCACTGTGCAGTAATGGACATTATCACGCTACTACATGCATGGCTGCCTTCACTCCTCCACCGGCTTTACAGAGGCTGGTAGAACTCTCTCTGTAAAAGCTCATCAGTGAAATATCTCCTGAGTGCTGTGTGTGTGTGTGTGTGTGTGTGTGTGTGTGTGTGTGTGTGTGTGTGTGTGTGTGTGTGCACGTGCGTGTGTGTGGTAAAATGGCATTTAGCAAATGAGATGCATTAGGATGAAAAAAAGACACCTCCAGCATATTGCTATATTAGAAATACCCTCATTTTTACATGAGACAGAATCCTCTCAGCTCAGTCCTCCAGTAGCATTAGTAGAAGAAGGGGAGGAGGAGGAGAGCAGGAGAAGTAGAAGAGGAGGAGGATAACAAGAGGAGAAGGGGGAGGCAGAGGAGAAGAGAAGGATGGGAGGAGGAGAAGAGGAGGGGGAGGAGGAATGTTGACTGACGGACTAGGGTCTTGTGGTTGGGAATTGTGGCTCATGTCCTGCAGGCTTACTACTCAATATTCTAACCCTCAAATATGAGGAGAGGAAACAGCACATTCGGAGAAAGCAATCCCGATGACTAAATCAATAATGTCTCTCTCTCTCTCTCCCTCTCTCATCTCCCTCTCTCTTTGTACCTCTATCAACAGAGGGTCTCAGGATAACACTGTGTGCTTACCCCCCCGCCCATTCTCTTCCACCAGGCAGGGACCTGGAGAACCCTGAGACACATCTGAGCAGCAGCATCCACCATCCCATCAGAAGCAGCACATGTCATTTCACGGCCCCAGTAGATGCCGTGCTCGACACGTATGAAGGGAGCATGAAGGAGAGGTGAGCAGGGTAGGAGAGATGGATGAGAGAGAGACGAGGGAGATGGATGGCAGAGAGGTGAGAGAGAAGTAGGGGAGCGTGATGGAGGAGTGAGAAAGGGATGAGGGAGAGGTGGAGGAGGGGTGAGCGAGGGATGTGGGCGGGATGAGAGAGGGGTGAGGGAGGCATGATGGAGGGATGAGGGAGTGGTGGGGGAGGGGTGAGCGAGGGAGGTGGGCGGGATGAGAGAGGGGTGAGGGAGGCATGATGGAGGGATGAGGGAGTGGTGAGCGAGGGATGAGGGCGGGATGAGTGGTGAGGGAGGGATAACAGAGGGATAGGAACGGGATGAGGGAGAGGAGATGAAGGAAAGAGGAGAGCATAGTCAGAGACAATGGGAGAGGGAGAGGGAATGCACAGAGCTGTGTGTGAGAGGGAGTGAGCCCTTATTAAACAGAAATATATTGTGATATATTGGAAAATATAATAAATATATCAAACAATACATAAGTAATATATCAAACCGTACATTTCCATAGGAAACTAGTGGGTATATTTTCCAATATACTGCAATATATGAAAAGCAACAATTCCTTATGTATTATTCAATATATTATGTATGTATCATATATTATTCAATATATTTCCTCTATTTTATATATATATATATATATATATATATATATATATATATATATATATATAATATATTGACAGTTATTATGTAGGGGAATATATTTTCTTTGCATATGGGAGAGCTAACAAACATCATTTTGTTTTGCTGCAGTTGTTTCCATGGAGCCCTCTGTCTTTCTGCGGTAACTTTCTTCTCTCCCTCTCTCTTCTCTCTCTCTCTCTCTCTGTCCCTGAGAGTTGAGTCAATCCCCAACCAACAGCCACTCACCTTCCTCTTTCGCTCCCGCCCTCCAATCATCTGTGTGTCTCTCTTATGCTCTCTCCTCTCTAAGACCTTTACTTTTCTCTCCTTCTGTCACTCGCCCTCTCTCCCACTCTTGCCCTATCTTTATCTGTCTTTCTGCTCAATAATTATCCTCCCAATCCACTCTCCAATTCCCCTTGCCTCTCATCTCCACCTCCCTCCCTCCCTCCCTCACTCTCCCTCTCCCAGACTTGTCCTCTCTCTGTATGTACCCCCGTTCCAGAAACAGCAGACACCTGCACAATCCACTGCTGCAGACCTCTGTACACGCACACACAATCACACACATTGCATGACAGGGAGAGCAGAAAGGACACACACAAACATGTATAGAGCATACATATTCTTTACCAGCATGTAGCAATCAACCATCCTCATCATCACACACACACGCACGCACACACACACACACGCACACGCACACACACACACACACACACCTGGCCTACAAAGATGGCCCAGAAAAACGACCTTGAGAAGAGAAGGAAGAAAGGAGAAAAGAGTGCGAGGGCACATCTTACCCAGAACTCCCACGCGGTAGTTGATCGTGATGACGATAACGTTTCCATAGCTGGCCAGGACGCTGCCATCGATCATGTTTCCGGTTCCTTCCATGTAGGAGCCTCCGTGGATGTACACCATGACGGGCTTGGCTCCCGTGTCTCGTATGTCTGCAAGAGTGACCACCGTTAACTCTCTCACATAGCCAGCACCCGCAAGACAACTCACACACACACACAGCTAGCTAGTGAGCACTGAATGACTCCACAGTCCAGACCTGGGTCCAATACTGTCAAACACTCAGGGTGAACTTGATTTAGATAACCCAAGGAAACGAGACCAGTAGAGTAACCCCACAAGTACACAGTCTGATATAAATCAAACTCACCCCAAAAATGTGATCTATTCAACCCAGGTCTACCACAGACAGACAGACAGACAAGACATCTCTCAGGTACCAGTTTAGTTTCATTAGGTTAAAAAGCAGATGATATAATACATTTCCTATCATACTATCATACTACTCTCATCCACAGTGAGAGTGATAACTACGACCTCATTATGGAGCTAGTCAAGGTCAGCGTTTATGCTGCAGTAATTGGGTTTTTGAGCTGATCATGCACAGACGTGTTATTTACCCTGAATGAACCGAACTATTGTGATTCAATTCAATTCAGTGTGTTGTTGCATCCCAGCAGAATAGGCCATTCCTGATTTAGACTCCCAGGGTGCAGTGTGGCAAGCCGAGGCGACATGTTACATGTTCTCTAGCTGAGGGGTAACGTGATGGGCGCTGACAGGCAGGGGGAGAGAACACCCACTATTTACACAACTCTAGCAAGGGGAGGCTCTTCATGTAGCTTACATCTCCACCGGACAGTTCTACCTCATATCTTTCCAATGTTGGCCTATCTTCCCAGTTCTAGACTACAGTATGCAATTCCAGTACTAGCCTACATCTTGGTGTTCCTGGAACAGGGAACAGTCAGGTCTGTGTTCCAGATGTCTGTCCCAGTAAGTAGAGCTTATCTGATCCAGACTGGCTGGTCCTCAGCTGGGGGGTGGAGAAATACAGCTTCTCCACAACCACAACCAGAAAAACAAGGAGAAGAAGCATCTATCTGGGAACACTCTGAATTACTGACCTGCTACTAAGATAGACAAACTCTCTCTCTCTCACACACACACACACACTCACACACACACACACACACACACACACACACACACACACACACACACACACACACACACACACACACACACACACACACACACACACTCCTCTCTCTCCCCCTCTACTTCTCTCTCTCTCTCTCTCTCTCTCTCTCTCTCTCTCTCTCTCTCTCTCCCCAACAGACTCTCCCCTGTCTGTCTGTTTATCCTTCTCTCCCTCCTTATATCTCCCCTCTCTCTTCCTCTCAGCCTTGAGAAGATTGAGAGTCAGAGAGGAAACGGGCTCTGATTCAAAATGGCTTTATTGTATTCAGGTTGCTATGGAGACCGAGAGCCAAAATTGAAAATCCTCTTGAACAGCTACAGGCAACATCCTGTGCTGGGGAATATGTGCGTGACCGCGCCCATGCCCGCCCGCCCACACACACACACACACACACACACACACACACACACACACACACTCCTCTCTCTCTCCACCTGAACACCCCTTACACCACAGCCAACTACATAGGTGTGTTTTGTAGTGGTGTTTTCCATAATGCCCTGTGGGGAGGCGGAGGTCAGATCATTGTATTTATTCATGGCCCTGTTGTGGTAAAGAGCAGAGCAATAACGTGCGTCTTATGTGTCCTTATTTATGGTCTGCCTTTATCTGCCTGGTATCTGAGAGGCGCCGTTGGAACAAGATTTATAACAGACAGTTCTCCCCACACACACACACACAAACACACACACACACACACAACACTTATCTAACAATGAAGGAGGAGAGTGGGGTGAGAAAGCATAGGTGGGAGAGAGACACACACAGAGAGTGAGAGAAAAGAAACAAGGATTTCTGCCACTTGCGAGAGAGCCACATGAGAAGCTTAAACACACAAGGGGAACAGCGAGATGGGGCACGGGGGAGAGAGGAGGAAGGGTAGGGGGAATGACAGAGTAAGAGAAAGAGATTAGTCATGCCAATGTTATCAGTGGCCTCTTTTGTTGATTCCCATCATATTTCCATGTCAACAGTCGCTTCCCATCGTAGGGGAGAGAGAGATACGGAGGTTACCTAGCGAGATCCTAGTCTGTAATCTGTCCTAATCTGTGAAAGTCTGTCCTAATCTGTCCTTCTCTGTGCTAGTCTTTCCTAGTGTGTCCCAAACTATTACTGACTCCAGCTGAATGATGTGGGAGGAGTCAGAAGTAGGATGGAGGTGCGCAGGTTTCTCTGCGCTGGACTGAGGGGGCGGAGTGGAGACAGATCTCTGTCCAGACCCCATCACACTGCCTCAAGATAATTATGTCAAAGGCTCAGAGTATTCGATTATGGATCGGTCCTGTGAGGGTGGGAATGATCTGGGTTGGTTTGATGTGGTTGTATCAGACAACCACGATCACCTGGAGTCTGACACTGACTCACTAGGTCTGCAAGGGTTCGGTTAGGATAACACACCCCAACACATACCATCCAAAAACACACCAATCCAACACACACTATCCACACCCCTCCAACACGCACCATCCCAACACACATCCCTCCCACACACCTCTCCAACACACACCACCCCAACACACACCATCCCAACACAGACCCCTCCAAAACACACCACCCCAACACACGTCCCTCCAACACACACCACCCCAACACACAACATCCAAACATACACCACCCCAACACACAACATCCAAACACACACCACCCCAACACACAACATCCAAACACACACCACCCCAACACACAACATCCAAACATACACCACCACCACACACAACATCCAAACACACACCACCCCAACACACAACATCCAAACATACACCACCCCAACACACAACATCCAAACACACACCACCCCAACACACAACATCCAAACATACACCACCCCAACACACACCATCCCAACACAGACCCCTCCAAACATACACCACCCCAACACACGTCCCTCCAACACACACCACCCCAACACACAACATCCAAACACACACCACCCCAACACACAACATCCAAACATACACCACCCCAACACACGTCCCTCCAACACACACCACCCCAACACACAACATCCAAACATACACCACCCCAACACACACGCCTCCAACACAGGTTAGAGCTAAGCTGGAAGAGAGGAGAGAGGTTGGTTAAAGCAGACATATAACAGAACATCAAAATATCAGAATAATACCATGCACATTGTATGAATAAAAGTAAGGAGCATTGACCTGTGAACAGCAGAGGAGGTCAGACATAGCGATGGTTGCTACTGTATGAAACCAGTGAGTCAAGTGCAAGACAGACAAACACCAAAATGACTTTAAACCTGCCAAGTGAGAGGCATGCACACATACACACACGCGTGCGCACACACACACACGCACGCACACACACACACACACACACACACACACACACACACAGAAACACACCACTGCCTGGCAAATGCTGAGTCTACAGTCCAGGAGGTCTCCATTTGGAGAGGGAAAGTGATGGGGGTTCTAATTCACTCAGATTACAGTAAATGACAGAGGAGGGGTGAAGGAAGGAGGAAACTAAGCACCTATTGGATTCATATTTTGCTACTCATATTTTGCACTTTGGCTTTAGCACCAGATTATGCTCGTCACTTGTTTAGAAAGGAGATGCACTTGTGAGTTCTGGCAAGTAGTAGTACACTGACTACCTACGTTAAATGCAATTATTGTAAGTCGCTTTGGATAAAAGTGTCTGCTAAATGTCTGCAATATACACATCATGCATGCAGATGAGGGGATCTCTGACTGGCAAGCCCTGGCCTCCCAGGGCCCATCTGGTGATTGGACTGTCAGTGGAGGGTAACTCAGGACGAGCTGAGGGCTGGAGGAGAAGGAGGGGGCGCCATGGAGCACAGCAGGAGGCTGTCTGGAAGCTCTCTCTCTCTCCCTCTCTGTACTCTCGGCCTTCTGTCTCTTTATTTTTACTCCTGGTGTCATTTTTCACACTCAATAATTATTGCTTTTCCTATGTACTTTTACATCAATCTAGAGACCAGCTTATCTCTGAAAGCTCCAGTCTCTCTCATCCAGCCCCAGTCTCTCTCATCCAGCCCCAGTCTCTCTCATCCAGCCCCAGTCTCTCTCATCCAGCCCCAGTCTCTCTCATCCAGCCCCAGTCTCTCTCATCCAGCCCCAGTCTCTCTCATCCAGCCCCAGTCTCTCTCATCCAGCTCCAGTCTCTCTCATCCAGCTCCAGTCTCTCTCATCCAGCCCCAGTCTCTCTCATCCAGCCCCAGTCTCTCTCATCCAGCCCCAGTCTCTCTCATCCAGCCCCAGTCTCTCTCATCCAGTCCCAGTCTCTTATCCAGCCCCAGTCTCTCTCATCCAGCCCCAGTCTCTCTCATCCAGCCCCAGTCTCTCTCATCCAGCCTCAGTCTCTCTCATCCAGCTCCAGTCTCTCTCATCCAGCTCCAGTCTCTCTCATCCAGCCCCAGTCTCTCTCATCCAGCTCCAGTCTCTCTCATCCAGCTCCGGCCTCAATCCCTCAGCCCGTCTCTCTCACCCAGCCTAATTGAAAAGAAGTGTTCTGGAAAACACAGACACAATGTCCGTCTGATATCAGCCTGACACCAACTGTTCTCTAACCCTGCAGGTGGAGCATAGCTGGACGGATCTGGAGAGACTAAACTGGGGCGAAACACAGCTATTTTCCAGTCTGAGAAGACACTGTCAGTGATACAGGAAAACAGAGCTGTTTTTGAGCGGCAGCTTTATTTTTATTTATTTATTTTTAAGGCATTTCTGCTGTTATTATGATAGGACAGTGTAGGTGACAGACAGGAAAGGCGGGAGAGAGAGAGGGGAAGACATGCAGCAAAGGGCGTGGGCCGGATTCGAACCCACGCCGCTGCAGAAAGGACTAGCCTTTACATGGTAAGCGCCCCAGCCCATTGAGCTACCAAGGCGCCCGAGCGGCAGCTTTATTAAGCCTCCAGACATTTAGAGTCTACAGATTACCAGGAGTGATCTGTAGAGGAGAAGAGGGGAGCAATGAGAGGAGGAGAGAAGAAAGCAGGAGAAGAGCACCTTGGAGTGATGGTGTTTTCATGTCACAGCCCTGCTGATGTTTGACAGGAAGAAACACTGTCTGTTTACTGTTAATTTACTGTCTTTCAAAGCATCAATAAAACATTCTCACCTTTGAAATATGTGCAGATGTGTACAGCAGGTACGCTACTCCCTTCCCATCCTCTCATCTCCCCTCCCCAGCTCTCCTCCCCTCCTCCTCTCCCTCCATAGCTGAGGACTGGGGGAATAAACATGTAGGATCTTTATACTCTGACAGGAAGACTGAGATGCTGCCCTCGTGGATCAGCCATTATAGCAGCAGGCTCATCTAGGAAACCTCCCAAATAGCTAAGCATGAGCGGGCTTCCACACACCTACACACACACACACACCTACCAGAGTTTCTGCTGGTAAGGTTTTGCTGTGGCGCACCGCCACGGCAAGATCCTTGCCGCCACACCAAACATTTTATACAAGAAACAATAATGCAAATAAGGCTATATATATAAAAGTCTTAAATTAAACATCTTAAACTTTCTAAATATATCTGCCTAAATGCGCTTTCAAAACCACTGTCGCGCCCACATTAGGACTATTTATTTTTAATAAGACTAGTAAGAACCTATAGGCCGCGCGCTCCATGCTGCTCCTTTCTGAGGTGATCGGAAGACTCGGCGCGTGAAGGGATTTTTTCTTCAGTGAGCGGCATGAGGTTACAACGAAAGATAGGTAGACTATTGCCGCTCAAATATTACCATAGTGTTAACCAGTGTTTGAATTGGGCCAAACACTGGTGCTGGTACTTAGGCCTACTCCTCAAAATGCCTAGCCTACTGTCTAAAATACATTTATCTTAGTAATCTAAGTGCCGTTATAGCTAGTTAGACGTACCAACAGCTCCTGCCCATCTCAAGCACGTTGGTAAAGCCTTTGGTTTTATAATTCCCTGACGACAACTAGCGGATCCTATAACCTAATATATCATTACAATTTTCCAGATAGACATACGACGATTTTTGAAGAGGAAAAAGAGGAGAATGATGAGACCAGTCAGGTAGGCTAGGTTATTGCCGGCTAGCCATGATTAACATCGGGGGGAACAAGGAACAAAGCACGCTACCTGTAGGCTAACAGTTTTGCCCGCTTCCCAGGGACCAGTAAACTCTGTTTGGTCAAGAGGAATGCCTCATGCAGTTGTCTGATCGGACAAGTAAAAAATGAATATGATAAATTGGCCTTGTGTTGCTAATGTTACGTAACATCTGAAAATACAGTTTGAGCCGAAGCGGAGCTGCTCCATTTGAGCTACGCGCTGCTGTCTGTCTGTCTGTCTGTCCGTCTGTCTGTCTGTCTGTCCGTCTGTCTGTCTGTCTGTCCGTCAGCCCTTCAAGCGAGCGTTGTCAAGGAGACATAAACCACAAGCGCGAGTAGGTTCTGCAACTTTCGTGCGAGGCAGGTGCAGCGCTGCCTGATGGATTGTGCGACGGTCTTTTTGACTGGCTGAACTAACACTAGCTTGCGTTAATGTTCCTCCAGCCACCTAAAAAGTGCCAATCAAAATAACAAAAAAAGAAACAAATTATTTAGGCATGTTTAAAGACTAGCTTACTATAAAAAAAATCTACAGCTGCTGTTATAATGGTAACCTACAATACATCTGATTAAAATATGTCTATAAAGCATATGATTTATTAAGTGCCTGTGTGGTTACTGTTTTATCCCGTCCAGTTACATGTAATTAATTACATTTTAAGCTCTAGGACTTTACCAGCCATACGAGATAAGTAAGGCCATCTTTATAGGCCTACTCTTCAGTTAATTGTTTTTTTAGGCAGAGGCAGGGATTGTGGTAGGAGAGGACAGGACTGTGGCACAGGCACAGAGTGGAGGCACAGGTGAGAGAGAAGAGGAGAGAGAGGTTGTTGAGAGGAGAGAGGAGAAGGAAGGGGACAGGAGAGAGGAACAAGGGAGGAAGAAGGGCGGTCTCCGATCCCCCGCTTTGGTTTTGAAATCTAGACTATTTTTTTTCACACACCACCACACCAAGAGATCAGTTCCACAGGAAACACTGCACCTACACACACACACACACACACACACACACACACACAATTCCTCATCCACACCACATCACACAGAATAACATAGTGGTGGAATAGGGGGCGCAGTTTGTGCGTGTGATATTTGAGTGTGTGTGTGATTCACCCCCTTCATGGATTGAGGCCTCCCAAGGCAGCCTAAAGATGAGCTTAGGGAATGTGTGTGTGTGTGTGTGTGTTGGATAGAGTTCAGCCCTGGGCAGTAGTATCAATGGTAATACCGAAGAAGGTGGGACTGGTCTCCCTGCCACTGGGATGGGGAGAGAGTGTGTGTTTGTGTGAGTATGTGTGAGTTCGTGTGTGTTTTGCTTCTCTTGTACTTTGGCTTAAGCACTAGTTTGGTGCAGTAGTTAGGCCCAGTTTAGGTCTGGACTGGGTCTGGGCTTGGGTCTGGCCTGGGTCTGTGTCTGTGCCTGGTCTGGGTCTGGCCTGGGTCTGTGTCTGGGCCTGGTCTGGGCCTGGGTGTGGGTCTGGGTCTAGGTCTGGGCCCTGTACTATGAAGCTAGCTCAACAGATCCAGGATAACTTTTCGCTAGCTCGTTCGAGTAATCCAAACAACCGCAATCACGGATAAACGGTACCATGACGGTGGCTATCAACTCGTTAAGTCTACCCAGCTGGTCCAATCTAGCTAAAAGGGGAGATATTTGCATGAAATGACCAATCACATACCTTAGTATGGGTACTCGGACACGGCCATGGACGAAGCAAACAATACGCATAACCAAGTTCCGTCCATAGCATTTTACACAAGAGGAGCAATAATATAGAAATATGAACTACAGGCGCAACATAGTCGCTACTGCCAAAGGCAGGAAGGAAAGCTAGAAAAATACTGCAGACTGCCTACACTTTATTAAACCTCTTCATGAACACGAGTAGGCTAGATCATTGGGCTATGCCTATTCTTATGGCGTGTAAAGCAATTGTAGCCTATATCAATATATCTTATTTCAGCTACAACCCCATGAGACTGGCAAGGGACGCTTAAATAAAGCAAATGTAGGCTATAGTTTTTAATAGTTTCAGGTTGGAGTAGACAATGTGATGTCTCTATACAAGAGGAACTAGAGATAAAACAGGCTATTAAGATGGAAAAAGTAAAGCTTGAGTTGGAGAAGTAGGAATATACTGTAGTAGCCTATTTCAGTAGGCCTATAACATCATTGATTGTCAGGCATTGGTGCTATCACAATTCAATTAAAATGTAGCCTGCTTCTCTTTGTTCCTAGGAACGGAAGGCTAGTCTAATAAATCCACATTAAATACTTAGAAATTGAATTAAAAAAAAATAGTGTTTTTACTTGGTTCTCTGCATCATCCACAGCCTACACAAAACTGCAGGTAGGCTAATAAAACGCAAGCCAGTGCATAGCCTACAGTCTATGGAACTGTAAATGCACAAGGCAAAATATCACTCAAGCAGCTGTCATTCTGCAGTTTTTCTTGTGATATCCGGGAAAGGGTTTTGTCGCTTTGTAAAAAGTCTTCTTAAACGAACCTCTCACTGTTCGCTCACAGCAGATTATTTTTTAATTCGCACGCTGAAGTTCCATATAGAATCTTAACGTCCATATGCCTTTTTCCAAGTGAATTGATGGGTCAGCGGGCTGTGCTTCATACGTTTTGATCCATAATCTGGAACTTAACGTGCCCCGGAGCAGGTTAGCTCGGCAGCATAAGTTACCATGGCAATATAGCACGATGAAAAGTGATCCACCTTCGTGGTACAGATAAACCAGGCTTGAACTTGAAGTTATCGCACTAGCCCCGTAATCATGTTTCATAGTACAGGGCCCTAGTCTGGTCTGAGCCTTATCTGGGTCTGGGTCTAACAATTCTCTCTGACCAATCAGTGGTCTGCAGTGTTTACACAACCTCGCTACAGCTCACTTGGAACCTCGACGGAGCAGGTGTAGCAACTCATAATGTAATAAAGGCTCATAATGTAATAACTTATTATAACTAAAAAGTTCATAATGTAATAATCAGCTCATAATGTAATAAAACCATGCACTCATGGTTAAAGGCCCTTTTTTCCAGCTGAGGCTCTTATCCAAACTGAAACCGTACCTCTCTCTTAAGGACCTGGAGACAGTCATCCATGCTTTTATTTCTTCAAGATTGGACTACTGTAATGCCTTGTATGTGGGCCTTGACCAGCGGTCATTGAGGCGCCTGCAATTGGTCCAGAATGCTGCTGCACGCCTCCTGACTGGAACCAAGAAGCGGGACCACATCACACCGGTGCTGGCCTCCCTCCACTGGCTTCCTGTTCGCTTCAGGATTGATTTTAAAATCTTAATGTTTATTTTCAAGGCTCTACATGGTTTGGCCCCCCACTATCTGGCTGAACTGATTCAAGTTCGGGCGACATCTAGAACCCTGAGGTCCTCCTCCGAGACTCTTTTAATAGTCCCTAGATCGAGACTTAAGACCAAGGGTGACCGAGCTTTTGCGGTGGCTGGCCCAAAGCTCTGGAACAGCCTCCCTCCACACATTAGACACACAGAACCTAGGGCTCTTTAAGTCTCAGCTTAAAACGCACTTGTTTTCACTGGCTTTTGAGGCCTGATAGCCTACATCCCCTGTCCTGTTTTGTGTCCTGTCCTTTTATTGTTCTGTGATTATGTGCACTTTATTCTGTTTTTTGTTTTAGTTTATTTTATATATTGTACAGCACTTTGGTGCAACTTCGGTTGATTTTAAACGTGCTTTATAAATAAAGTTGACCTTGACCTTGACCTTGACTCATAACGTAATAACTGATTTGCGCATAATGTAATAATGTAATAACTTATTACATTATGAGCCTTACTGGGGCCGCTCATAACGTAATAAGAGCTCATAATGTAATAATGGCTCATAATCACCACAAAGTACCACAAAGATCCATAAAGTACCACAAACAACCACAAAGTACCCCGAAAAACCCTAAAGTGCCACAAAATACCCCAAAGTGCCCCAAAATACCCAAAGAGCCCCAACATATACCCCAAAATACTCCAAAGTGCCATAAAATACCCCAAAGTGCCTGGAAATACACCACAAAGTACCCCAAAAATACCCTACAGTACACCAAAATACCCCAACGTGCCCCATAATACCCCAAAGTACCACAAAATACCACGATGTGTCTGGAAATATACCACAAAGTACCCCAAAATACCACAGAATACCCCAAAGTATACCCTCAAATACCACAAAGTACCACAAAGAACCACAAAGTACCTTAAGGTATACCCCAAAATACCACAAAGTACCAAACATACCACATGATACCCCAAAGTGCCTGGAAATATACAACAAAGTACCCCAAAATACTATAAAATAACCTAAAGTGCCTGGAAATATACCACAAAGAACCCCATAGTATTTGGGGTATACCTTGAGGTACTTTGTGGTACTTTTTGGTATTTGAGGCTATACTTTGGGGTATTTTGGGGCACTTTGTGGTATATTTCCAGGCACATTGGGGTGTTTTAAGGTATTTTGGGGTATACTTTGGGGCACTTTGGGGTATTTTGGGGTACTTTGTGGTATTTTGGGGTGCTTTGTGGTATTTTGGGGTATACTTTCAGGTACTTTGTAGTACTTTGTGGTTCTTTGTGGTATTTGAGGGTATACTTTGGGGCACTTTGGGGTATTTTGGGGTACTTTGCCGTATATTTTCAGGCACTTCGGGGTATTTTGTGGTACTTTGAGGTATTTTAGGGGTATACTTTGGGGCACTTTGGGGTATTTTGGTGTACTGTAGGGTAATTTATGGTACTTTGGGCTATTTTGGGGTATATGTTGGGGCTCTTTGGGTATTTTGGGGCACTTTGGGGTATTTTGTGTTACTTTAGGGTATTTTGGGGTATACTTTGTGGTACTTTGTGGTACTTTTTGGTATTTAAGGCTATACTTTGGGGTATTTTGGGGCACTTTGTGGTATATTTCCAGGCACATTGGGGTGTTTTAAGGTACTTTGGGGTATTTTGGGGTGCTTTGTGGTATTTTGAGGTATACTTTCAGGTACTTTGTAGTACTTTGTGGTTTTTGTGGTATTTGAGGGTATACTTTGGGGCACTTTGGGGTATTTTGGGGTACTTTGCCGTATATTTCCAGGCACTTTGGGGTATTTTGTGGTACTTTGAGGTATTTTAGGGGTATACTTTGGGGCACTTTGGGGTATTTTGGTGTACTGTAGGGTATTTTATGGTACTTTGGGGTATATGTTGGGGCTCTTTGGGTATTTTGGGGCACTTTGGGGTATTTTGTGTTACTTTAGGGTATTTTGGGGTATACTTTGTGGTACTTTGTGGTGATTATGTCATTAATAACCCTAACCCTAACCCATTATACAACGGTATAGATCCGGTCCATTGTCTCTATTGGTCAGTTTGCATTCCAGCCATGGCGATAACCACGATATCCCCATGCTAAAATGGAATGTTCGCACATCATTTAATATCAATCCACCTCTTATTAGTAGACGTGGCAGTGTCCAGATCAATGTTTACAAAGATAGCCGTGGCGATATCCGTGACATCCCACTGCTTCTCTTTCCATAATGCTTTATTATTACATTATGAGCTGTTATTACATTATGAGCGGCCCCAGTCAGGCTCATAATGTAATAAGTTATTACATTATTACATTATGCGCAAATCAGTTATTACGCATGGTTTTATGTAGCGCATGGTTTTATTACATTATGAGCTGATTATTACATTAACTTTTTAGTTAGTTTATAATGTAATAAGTTATTACATTATGAGCCGTTATTACATTATGAGCCTTTATTACATTATGAGTTGCTACAAGCAGGTCCTAAAAAAGTAACGGCTCACCTTGCCTCTACTCGCCTCTTTCGTGGTGGAAAGACCCCAAAAGCAAGTTGAGTAGAGTTGAGTAGATACTTTGAGGTGCGGTGGAAATGGGGCATAATTAAGAACATACAGTCATACACACTCCCCTTTACAGTGGGGCTGAGTATATCTGGGGTACATCACAGCACTCTGGCACAGTCAGGAGAGAGAGGGGGCAGAGAGAGGGAGATGGGAGGAGACAGGGAGGGAGGGGAGCAGAGAGAACCATTGCACACAAAATGCAATGGTTTGCATATATATATATATATATATATATATTTCCCACAGGTCACACAGACCAAGAAAGATATGAAAACAAATCTAATACTGACTCCACAATCTACTATACTATATTGTAGTGTATTTTTATATCTTACTGTTTCTGGTTTGTTTTCAATAATTGGTTAGGTAATGTAAACATACACCAGTCAGCCACAACATTAAAACCCCCTGCCTAATGTGTAGGTCCCCCTCGTGCCGCAAAAACAGCTCTGACCCATCAAGGCCTGGACTGCACAAGACGTCTGAAGGTGTACTTTGGTATCTGGAACCAAGACATGAGCAGGAAATTATTGAAGTCCTGTAAGTTATGATTGGGGGTCCTTCATGGATCTGACTTGTTTTCCAGCTCACATCCCACAGATGCTCGATCGGACTCAGTTCTGGGGAATTTGGAGGCCTTGTCATCAAACCATTCCTGAACAATTTTTGAATTGTGGCAGGGCGCATTATCCTACTGAAAGAGGCCACTGCCATCATCATACCGTTGCCATGAAGGGGTGTATTTTGTCTGCACCAAGGTAGGTGGTACGTGTCAAAGTAACAACAACATGAATGCCAGGACCCAAGGTTTCCCAGCAGAACATTACCCAGAGCATCACACTGTTGCTCAGCGGATCCCGTAGGATATAGAGAGCAGGCAGCATAGCATGAGGCTAAGTCTTACTCAGACAAATTGACAAACTCAGTCACAAAATGAGTTGCAATGGACTGCACGTCAACTGCTATGACAGAAGACAAGAGGTTAATGGAAGCATTGCAAATTATGTCCTCCAAAGGAGCTACAAGCCACTGTTACGGCCCTTGCCTTTTGATGTAGGCCTATTGTTTATTTCTACCTATGTAGGCCTATAGTTTATGTATGTTTTGGTTTGTTTCCCTCTCCTTGTTTGTTTTACTCATACTTTTTTCTTGTACCTCAGGTTTGCCCAGCTGACAGTCATTGTATCATCATGTTGTCTGCCAGCTGAGCTTCATCAGTCATCATGTCTCCACCCTATATAAGCTTCAGTTTCCCTCTCCCCAGCAGATGTGGCAGACCTCTGGTTTTCTGTTTAATTCATATTCTGTTGACCTGATCCTTTTTCTCAATTTTCGTTACCAGCCTACTATTTTTGTTAGATATTCATCCCTACTTTTGTTATTCTTTTTCTTAGTTTCAGAGCACACAGGTTCGGCAGTGTTCGGTAAGTCTGCCCATGGGTCTACATGCAGACAGGTAGACTTACCCTCTGTTAGGACAAAAGCCCTAGGTGAGCGGTAACACCACCTCCTGTATTTTGAGGCCACCTGTCAGGGTGGGGGGGGTATTTTTGTTTGATTATGAATTTTATTTGGTGTTTGGTTTAGCTGCCTGTCGTTCCTGTGTTGCTATCTAGGTTAGGAATAAACCTCATTTTTTTGAACATATTTTGTGTCTTTGCCTCCTCATTCACCTCACTCATTGCCTTATGTTGCGCCCCAGTCCTCCGAACCACCAGGGGGCGTAACAGCTACCATCAAGAGTAGGGATGGGTATCGGGAACAGGCATTTTTTGGTACCGGTACGTCATTGGGTCAGTACCGAAATATCAATAAGCTCATGGACAAATGGTGCTGCTATTGGTACAAGCTTGTTTCATTAATCCATGGAGTCACGTTCGTTTCAAAAATCAGCCAACGCAGCTGGCATCTGTACCCTAATCATGATGAAGCTGCTAGTGACATGCAATGACATCACATTGTTATTGTTTGCCTCTCTTTAGTACAGTAGGCCACTTGAGGAAGTAGGCATGGCACAGGGCAAAACGGTACTTTACCAAATCTACCGACGGTGCTAAATGCAATTTATGTGAAAGCTAGTTGTGTCCAAAGGGGGTAACGCCAGCAACCTCATGAAACTATTACAAGTTTCACATTTGGTAAATGTGAGGCAGTGCAGCATGTTTGACTGCTTTAGCGAAGCGGCTAATGCTAACACTGGTGGCTCCGATAGCAATGCTGCAGCAGCAGATGAGCCAGGCTAAAGATGGAGGTAACACTCATTATCATTATTATAAATACGTCTGTACAGTGTTTCTCCTACCATTGCCTTAGAGGGGCCGCTCGCCAAAAATGAATGCCAACAATCGCAAACTTTTAGATTGGTAATGTTTTTAGCATAAGTCAATGTCATTTAACATTGCGGAAAATTTCTGACTCGGAGTGACAGATGATGAAATGAAAATATTTTTGGTTGCTGTAGCTAGTTACATAAGTAATGTAGCCACAGTTAAGCCTGTGCTTTCTGATGTTAGTAACTGTTACTGTTAACAGTGTTAACTGTTGTTACTGTAGGGATATGATCACAGCCCTTAACCCCAGTTACCACACCCCTTCCAGAGGGACATTATCAGACACCATCATACCTGCTTGGCATGCAGTTGAAAAAAGAAACATAGGTGAGCATGTCAATGTGTCAAAGGTAGCCGTAACCAGTGATGGCTGTATCACACAGGATCACTATATAACACTGACAGTCCACTATGTAAATGAAGGCAAACTAAGACAGAAACATCAACCCAGGCAGTGTATGAGTCCCAAAGTGGTAGAGTAGTATCGATAATATATATAAGTTTTATTTACCTGTACAGCTATGTAAAATATGCATACCAAACCCAACAATGATTTATACTTTCTCAAGAAGATGTATTTATTATGTATTAGAGGATAGAGGTACGCCAGTGTGAAGCCAGGGATTAGGTTGTTGGGTTATGAAATGGGGAACTACCTGTTTTTTGTCCTGTGTAATTGTTTTTGTCTTACCCTTTTGTTTGTAATGTTTCCCTATTTGTTGTCCCTCCCTTTGTTGCAAGTACTGGTATCGATTAGCAGTATCGGTATTGATACCGGTATCAATAAAATCCTAACAATACCCATCCCTAATCAAGAGGCACAATAGTTTATGTAATTTAATGTATACTATTCATATAACAATGTAATGTCTTTTAATTGAAATATCTTCATTTGGGGGCTTTTCCCAGCAAAAAAGTATATACAGTATGTGATTAATTGTCATTAAGTAGAATGATTGATTAATTAATTACAGATCATAAATTAATTATGGGTATTATGTTTTAATTGATTGACAGCCCTAATATGTATGTATATGTATATATATATATATATATACACATACACACACACACACACAGAGATGGAGGAAGAGAGAGCAGGCTGTTCTCCATTTCTAAGCGTGGATTAAAGATGTGTGTGTAATGAAGTCCAATGTTATCTATCAAATGCAGTCCTAGGCATTGTGTCTGATACTCTGCTGTGCGCGTAGTTAGGAGATGCCATGTGCTCTACCCCAGAGAGGCACCCGGGTCCTCTACAGCGATCTACCCTAGGACCTGGGTTCAGATCCCTGAAACAGACCCACTAGACCAATGTGAGGAATCCTCTGTATCTGTAAGTGTGGAGGATTGATGGCCGACTCTGTCACACATACATTATCCACCACCATACGAATACATATTCAGATGGTGATGCTTTGTAAATAGAATTAGTTACGCTCGGTAAAGCGTAGACTAGTCTGGCACGGGGGACCACAGACCCAGCCAGCCAAAGGGATTGGCACTTGTCAGGGATTTCCAATGGACTTAGATAAACTGGCATGAGCGTGCATGTGCACACAGGCTTGTTTTGGGTGCAATGCACACATGCACACAGGTACACACACAGGACCATAGTCTAAGGGCTGGCTGGAGATGCAACAGCTTGCCCAGGGCCTGAATGAGGAAACACCTGGGTGTCAAAGCGCTGCCATGGCAACTCTTGTGTTATGATCAAAGCCAACATGAGGCTTCCACAGGAGTGTGTCGCTGCTGGCAGCCCTCTTCACCTACACCACAGACCTCGAAACATCTGGCCAGACCGCCCAGCCAGAGAGAACATTCTGGGCTGCTACTGGAACCCGGATCCTGGAGTACCTTACAGATACAGTAGCTGGGCTGCTTCCATAGACCTACAGCAGAACTTACAACAAGCTAGGGCTCTGACCCAACAACCTACAGCAAACTAGGGCTCTTACGCCACAACCGACAGCAAAGTAGATTCTGACCCAACAACCTAAACCAACAAGGGTTCTGACCCAACAGCTAATTGGGCAGAAATAGAAGCAGGACCTAGCAACTACTGTAGCTAGGGCTGATGGGAGACAGATAAGATACAATATGATATGATTAGATAAGATATAACTCAGAGCAGAGCAGGACTGAGGAGCAGAAAGAGGGGATGAGAGGAACAGAGAGGAGAGGAACAGAGATGACAGGAGGAGAGGAACAGAGAGAAGAGGAACAGAGAGGAGAGGAGGTGTTGGAGAACGATACCAGTCACAAAAGACAGTATTTTAACTTCTCAGGGTATCAAACGATGGTCATACCTGAATGAGATATGTTTGATGGAAATTGATGCTTATGTGGGGATCTTGATTGAGGTAAACACTCCAAAAGCTATGGAAACCTGGCAGGTTATGATTAGCCAAGATGATGGACTGTATGTATTAATGACTTTTCAGAAAAGCAGTATGAAGGGAAAAGTGAATTGTCAGTGGAACATTGCAAGTTCATGGAGATTGCATCGGACTCTGTAAGCCTTAAAGATGGTCATTACTACTTGCCATTACCTTTCCGTAAAGAGGAAGTAGTCATGCCAAACACCCGACACATGGCAGAGAAAAGGGCTCTTCATCTCCTCAAAAAGTCCAAGAGAGATAAGACATTCTTGACAGAGTACAAAGACTTCATGAACGATGTGATAAATAAAGGTCATGCGGAGAAGGTTCCTCAAGACCAGGTGACGCAGAAAGAAAGAAAGGTATGGCACCCCCATCATGTGCTCTCCATCTACTGCCTACATTGCCTTAGACATGCTCTATTGTCCTGTATTCTGTTGTGTTGTATGTTGCGTCAGGCCTTTGTGCTGTGTTGTGTTGTATGTTGTGTTGTGTGTTTTTGTACTATGGTGGCACTCAATTTCCCCCTTGGGGATTAATAAAAAGAAACTTACTAGCTGCCATAAACAAAAACAAAAGATCAGAGTTGTATTTGACTGTACAGCATCGTATCAAGGCACATCCCTCAACCGTGAGCTCCTGCAGGGTCCATATTTGTCCAACACACTCGTGGGAGTTCTGCTTAGATTCCGTCAAGAAAAGGTTGCCATGATGGCGGATATTGAGGGGATGTTGCACCAAGTAAGAATTCAGCGAGATCATGTTGACTATTTGTGTTTTTCTATGGTGGTCCGATGGCAACACCGACTTGGAATTGGAGGAATATAGGATGACAGTCCATCTGTTTGGGGCTGTATCATCCTCGAGCTGCGCCAACTTTGCTCTGCAGAGAACCGCAGATAACAATAATTTCAAATATGATGATGAGGTAGTATCTACAATCATGCTAAACTTTTACGTTGATTATTGTTTTAAATCAGTAGCCACAGACGAGCAGGCCATAATGCTAGTGAAAGAGCTCAGACATGTTTGTGCTGATGGCGGGTTCAAGTTGACCAAGTGGGTCAGCAATAGTCGAGCAGTGCTGGCTTCAATCCCAAATTAAAGCTGCTACGCAGCGATGAGGCGGGGCCAGGCAATTTCCGACAAGTTTAGGAGCAATAAGCGAGAGAATAGGAAGACAACAAGAAAGTTGACATTCCAATGTTCATTTTGTACATTCATATGGTATAGTAAAACATTTGTAAAACCTTTTGATGCATTGTAAGCTCGATTTTGATAATTCAATAATCTGGTCAATGAGTTTGTGAATTACAGTCTGAAGATCCAGTGTAGCAAGTTTGGTGTTAATTGATTGAAAAATGTGGGATGAGATATGTTTATTAATCTTTACAGGTTTTGTTTGCTTTTCTTCATATTTGAACATTGACTTCAGCAGCTGTGTGCTCAGTCAGTAGCCAATCAATCGATTTAGTCATTGTAATCCTCGGCGGGGGTTGGGTAGGGTTGCCAACAGCGATGTCTCAGATTCGTGGAGCTTGCGTTGGATTGTGGGTAACGCAGTTTTCTTTGTATGAAGTGTTGGTTTCAGAGGACAGAATTAAACATATTTTAAAAAATTCAATTTTTGAGATAAAATTCTGAACAAAATCATACTACATCTTGGATATGTGGCCAATGTTGTCACTTTTTATGAGGATGATCAGACATTGATTTGGCGAGAATTAATAGGAACTGTATACAGAACTGTTAACAGTAAAACTTTTTGATGTGCTGTGGGCTCAATTTTTCATATTTCAAAAATCTGTGAGGATCGTTTGGTAAGGACAGTCTGACAATACAGTAGATAAATTTTGGTGTCAATTGAACAAAAAATGTGGGAGGAGATAGGTTTGATAGGTTTTACAGTATAGGAAGAAATCAGAGTGATGGACTTCAACATTCCTGCAAGGTCAAAGCATATGACAGTTTTGTCTCAATTGGGACTACATCCACGTGGTGGTTTTACAGTGATAGCACCTATGGCTGATTTGTTATGATTTTTTAAAGTTTTAAACTTTAGACTGTTGCTGTAGTGCCACCTTGAGGTTTATTGACCTACAATGCAGGGTGAGGACTTTGGGTATAGTACTGGAGCTATGTGCAAATTTTGGTGATTTTTTGTCCACGGGAAGTTAGACTTCAGTGGAAGATGGAGAATAATAATATAGGCAAATACAATAGGGTTCCGGCAGCTACGCTGCCTGGCCCCTAATAAAGACAGAGCAAAACAGATGAAAGAACTCGACCTGAATCGTGAAAAGCTTCCAGTTGAGAGAGTACTGGGAAGACAATGGAACATTGAGAATGATGCCTTCACCTTTCAGATCAATGTGAAAAGCCGACCACTTACCCAAAGAGGTCTTCTCTCAATGGTCAGTTCAGTATACGATACGCTTGGCTTTTCTGTCTAAGTTTGTGCTGAAAGAAAAACGAACTCCAAGAACTTTGTCGCTTGAAATGTGGATGGGATGAGGCTATTCCACTGCACTTGTCTAGACCATGGATAAAATGGCTGACTGATCTGAACCAGCTGTCCACTTTCCAGGTCCCCCGCTGCATGGGAAGCCTGAGAACTTTGGTGAGATCAAGGCAGCACAATTCCATCACTTCAGTGAGCGTATGGTACTGTGAGCTACATAAGAATGACAAACAAGAAAGATGAAAAACACACTGCACTTGTTATGGGAAAAGCAACTGTCAATCCATTGAAACAAGTAACAATTCCTAAACTGGAGCTTGCTGCAGCAACCTTGTCGGTGCATATTGACAGTATGAGTATTCGGGGGAAACCCCTTGAATAACAAAATATGGCAACAACAAGGTATCCTATCCATAGGACAACTTTATAATGAAAATGGCTACTGTCTTTTTTCTGACTTGGAAGCAGCGAATGGCTTACATGCATCATCACTCATAACCTACCTTCAAATTAAATCGATTATTAGCAAATTATGTACAATAACACCTCTCATGCATCCAAATCAGCCCTTGACCACAGCTTAAAGCCAGCTGCTACAACAAGTGGTACAGTCTCTAGTGTCTACAAACTTCTATCCCTTGCTCTAACCAACCCACTCATATCCACCCAATAGGCCTGGGAACAAGACATCAGTGCTTCGCTCTCTCCAGAGCAGGGGAAGGGCATTACCCTATCCAGGTGCACTCGATACAGGGTCATACAATTCAAAATTCTGTGTAGAGCTTATATTACACCCTCCCGACTATCTAAAATGAATAGTGCTGGTACAACTGTGGAGGGCCTGGATCCTTGATACACCTTCTTTGGGACTGTCCTGCCAGTATGGCATTCTGGTCAGGGATATGCTTGAAGTACAAGTGCCCCTCTGCCCTATTGCATGCCTCCTGGGTCATAGACATGAACACATTAAATCCAGTTTTGTACATACTCTTTTGAACTTAGGTTTCCTTTCAGCAAAGAGAATTATACTTATGAACTGGAAGGTGCGGAAGCCCTCTTGTTTTGCACTGCATGAATGGTTTAAAGACTATCTGGACTTATTGAGCATGGAATGTGCTTCTAACCTGTTCCTTGACTTTGATAGAGGCATGCAGGGACACTGGGACAAAGCCCGTGCCTTCATGGTCTCAAACAGACATGCTAACATGATCGTGTAGGTTTCAGAGGCTATGCCTTATTTTATGTCAATATAGACAATGTCCTTGCCTGCTTCTTTTTCTTTACTTAAAGGACAATGCTCGTTTTTGACAACCTGGACCTTATTTACGACATATTATAAGACGTTTGACTCACCGAGATCACTTTGGTGTAGTTCGGAGGCCTATAGAAGAAATGTAAAATCCAGCGCAAGCCAGTATATCCATGTAATGGCGGTGATCGGGGCAACGAGAATGCAGCTTCTAAAAATCTATTTTCTGCCGCGAAACGGTTGTTTTCATCAATCTGTCTGGATGAATCGCTAGTTGTGCTTACATAGAGAGCATAGGCCTGTTGTGGTATTTCCCATGCCTCTGTAATATGATCTTTAGAAACGTCGTTAGACACGAAATAGCTTCCCCACTTGCTCCAACAGGTAGGCTATTGAAACGTGTTCCGTCTCTCTCTCTCTCTCTCTCTCTCTCTAGCCAATATCAGAAGCCTATACATATGCACAGTAGTCACCCTCTCTCTACCTGTGGCATTTCTACATGCATCCATAAACTGACCAAATAAACTGTTTTAATTTCAGTTGCTGAAATAGAGAGAGGTCTGGAGTCCTTGCACAGAAGCAGAGAGCAGATTAGGCAGGCATATGCAGATGTGGACCCAGAGGTAGGTAAGCTGACTGCCAATAAATACAAAATGTTACAAAATTATTACAGTTATTGAGAATTATTAAAATAATTCTCAACCAGCGTTCAGGGGACAACATGAAGGCGGCAATATGGGGTAGTCTGCTTCACTGATGACAACCCCATGTGCACCAGGAACATATTGTGGTTTTAGGACAGTTTTGTTGACTGCAGCTGAGTGGGTTCTACAGACCAGCTGCTTAGAACAGTTTTGTTAACTCCAGCTGAGTGGGTTCTACAAACTAGCTGCCTAGAACAGTTTTGTGGATAGCTAGTGTGGTGCCATCTGAGGAGTGACTCTGTAGACCTATGACGGCGTAGCTTGATGTCTCCTATGGTGTTGCTTTTGACGATGGTTATATCACTTGTTTGTTTGGCAATCTATATTTAGCTTACTCTTCATGTTCATTCATTCATTCATTCATGTTTTCTCTTTGTCTCTTTGTCTGTCTCCTGTGAAGTTTTGTACTATCAGATATTACCAACAACCCATAGAGGACAAACGAAGTCACGCTCATGTTAAGAAATGGTGAGTCATCTTTACCTGCCTTGTGAGTAGAGCTGTTCACACAGAGGTCGCTAGTCATCTGGATACGGATTCATGTGTTAACGCACTCAGAAGATTCATTTGCAGAAGATTCCCAGTGACACGTATCTGAACAGACCAAGTCTCCAACTTTGTTGTAACACAAAGAGAGCTTGGAGAAGCGCTCAGAGCTGAATCATGAAAAGATCCAAAATGCTCTGTTGAATGAAGGAATACGATGGACATTCAACCCTCCCTCAGGACCCCATCATGGTGGCGTCTGGGGGAGATTAATCAAGCTGGTAAAGAAGATCTTCAGTTCTGTAGTTAAAGAGCAAACATTGGATGACGAGTCTACAGATGACCGTGTGAAGTGGAGCTGATCATGAATGACAGACCCATCACAAGTGTCTCAAATAATCCTGATGATTTAGAAACTCTTACTCCAAATCACCTGCTGCAGATCAAAGGAAAGCCAATCATGCCACCTAGACTTTTCCGGAAAGAGTAACTGTACTGCAAAAGAAGATGGCAACAAGTACAATACATCGGAGACCTCTTCTGGAAAAGATGGATCTGGGAATATCTACCACTCATGCAGGAGAGAAACGAGGAAAAACCCAAAAAGTAACTTCTCACCCAGTGATCTTGTAACTCATGGCTAATGGGACACATATTGAAAACATTGCCAGACACCACACAAGGCTTTTCAGGCTGAAAAAAGACTAGTAATTCCCCTTTTGGTGTTTTTAAGCTGTTTTTTGACGTTCGTCTCCATGAATTTTTGAAGAAGTAATTGTTCTGTCAACAATTAGGGGCTGGAATGTTGCAGCCCAAAAGCTTTATTATTTATGTAAAACTTTCAATTTTTTGATTTATAGTTTGACCTAAGTAATGAGAATTACAAACTTTTATTTTGAAAGTTGGTCCCACCCAACAAGGAAGCGCTTTCATTCGTTGGAAATCTTGACTACCGTGACTACGGACTGCAGACAAGGAGAACTGGTGTGTTGAAACTAACTCACTCATGCCAGGAGTGGCTAAATTGATTTGTTTGATACTGATAGCCATCACAGGAGGAGAGGAGAAGAACAGCGGGGAGAGGAAGAGAGAGGAGAGGAATAGAGGAGAGGAACAGAGGAGAGGAACGTAGGCGAGGTGGAGAAGAACAGAGCGGAGAGGAGATGAATAGAAAGGAGAGAGGAGAGGAGGGGAACACAGGAGATGAGAGGAACAGAGAGGAGAGGAAGAGAGAGGAGAGAAACAGAGAGGAGAGGAGTGGAAAAGAACCGAGAGGAGAGGAAAAGAAGAGAGGAGAGGAAAGGTAGGGGGAGGAGAGGAGGAGATGAAGGGAGGAGCGAAGAGGAACAGAGAGGAGAGGGGAAGAGGGAGTACATTTATACAACTAACAAGGTAAACAGAGAACCCTCCCCACCACATGAGCAGACGTTCTCTGTCCTATCAAATACAGATCCATATATCAATATAAACACAGGCTGGATTTGAGGGTTCACACACACACACACACACACACACACACACACACGGTAAACACATGCACGCATGTTTAAACACACACACACACATCTCTTGGGTTTTACCGTGACGCTAAACCTCCTGTATACACATCACCTGAACATTCTTGGCCAGAGAAGACTAGGACAGCACTATCCAGGGGTTAGGCTTTGATCAGTATCGGAGAGAGGAGCATCTCAGCTCTAATCTCAGCAGGGACCCACCATGCGCAGGAATATCGCCAAATAAATATGGAAAGTGAACAATGTGACTGCTGAGCAGAGACTTCCTCTCCACCGGCCTAATCCTCCTCTCTGCTCTCTGAGCTCCTCTGATAAAGCTGTGGCACTGCTGAGAACAGCCTGCATCACTCCTCTGCTGTCTGTCGGCCTGCCTGCCTGCCTGCCTATCTGTCTGTCTGTCGGTCTGTCTGTCTATCTGTCTGTCTGCCTGTCTGTCTGTCTGTCTGTCTGCCTGTCTGCCTGCTTACCACACTCTGGGAAATAAAGGAAAGTTGGGAAGCACTGCACACACACACACACATACTGTATACAGGACATATGCATGTGTGCATGCACGCACACTCACAAACACACGCACGCACACACACACACAAACACAAGGTGCATGCTGCATTCCAAGTTAGAACCCAATACACACAAACATTATCATTAATTCAACAACACCATGCACTATCTCTGGTTACCACAGAAATACCTTCGTCTTCATCGCCGTCGTTATCTGATAGATCCTCGCCCTGCTTTTTAGCGTGTGCCCCTAAAGGCGGGGAGGAGAAACACACAGAGAAGCACAGGACATTCAAAATATCCTGTTTGTCAGGACAGAGATGTAGAGAGTCAGCCCACCACAGTAGAGTACACACATTACATCATCACAAACCACATGTGATTTACAATTCATATTGGTTTGACATGGTTACATGAATCACTTAAAACATTTTAAAATAAAAAATAAAATAAAAAATAAAGATGTTTTATTTCAAATAAATATTAATAAGTACACAGTAGGTACAACATGAAACCTTTCATTTCAAATTTCATACGAATCATATTTTGATGCAGCAAAATATAAAGCAAAAATTAACACTACATGACTTGGCAGTGAACTGCACCATAATTCCAACCTGGGTTAATGATGCAGAGTGCTTCATTAATACAATAACACTTCCTGTGCTACGTGTCTGAGCTGAATTCTGATCAGCCCAGTATTGATTAGATACAGGCTCTGTGGAGGCAGAGTAACACACACACACACACACACACACACACACAGGCTCAGGGAGGAAGGGCACAACATAAGGCAACAGATAGCAGATGAGGGTACAGCAACACAAAACTCAGAAACCAATAATAAATCAAGAAGGTTTATTAATATAAGATAACCAGCAACACAGGGATCAAGGAGTACAGCAACACAGGGATCAAGGAGTACTATCAGTGGCACCAAAGAAAATACAAAAATAAACTAGGGCTGCTAGCAGCAGTGAGCGGGCCCTCGCATTCCACGCATGTCGGAGTGCGGCGCCATTAAAGGGTGTGCTCTTAGCGTGACGCATAGATGTGTTCAGGACGGTACCTTGATGAAGCGTGAGAAATGTTGTGTAAATCGGACAATGTATGTAGGAGTTATGATGACTTCCTGCTTGACCTATAGGCGGTGCTATAAGTATGACTCAATACTGACCTACAGATGTGTTCAGGACGCTATTTATGCTATTTATGAGCAATTTGGTCTAAATTGGGTAACGTATGTACTTCCTGTTTTATGGCGAAACGTCAAAATTCGCCCCGGCGCCATGGCAAGGGTGTTTAGTAAACGTAACTTAAAAAAACAACAACTTTTAATCAGAAAGGTCTTCAGACGAAGTAGACCGAGTGTGAAGTCGATCGGATGAAATCTGTAGGAGGAGTTTGTTAAAGTACGAGGGATGGGAATGTAAAAAACGAGCAAAGTTCCTGTAGGACTTAGGGTATGGCTCCAAGATACTTTTTTTGTGTGTGGATAAATTAGCTATGTCTATCAACTGTCGTTTGCCTACGAAAAACTGGAAGGTGGGGCTCGCCATTTTAAACTTTCCAGGGGGCGCTCTGAAGCCGTTTTGCCAGGCCCATTTCCGGCACCCATGAAATCTTTTTTTGTTACCGGGACTGACGTATCTGCCAGGTTTCAAGCATTTTCATGGATGTTTATGCCTCCAAAAAGGCATTTGTGGTTTCACCAGTAGGTGGCGCTATAGGTTTGACTCAATACCGATGCATAGATGTGTTCAGGATGCGACCTTCATGAAGCGTGAGCAATTAGGTGCAAATTGGATAATATATGTAGGAGTTATGAGGACTTCCTGTTTTATGGCGAAATGTCAAAATTTGGCAGGGTGCCACGGCAAGGTGTTTGGTGAAAACTACTTTTTTTTAATAACTTTTGATCACAAAGGTCTTAAGATGAAGCTGACCAAATATGAAGTTGATCGGCATGGAAATGGTAAAAACAAGGACAAAATGGCACATTAAAGGAGTAGTAAAAGGAAAATGCATGTTTAGCCCTGTTTTAAGGTTACTTATGATCATATAGAATGGTTCAGATCAAAACGTTGACAAAACTAGCACTTTTGAGAAAGTCTGATAATTGCTCTACCACCATTTAGGTCATACAATGGATGTGGGTGGGCACCTTGAAAAATCCTTCAAAAACATGTTAAACTCTCGATTTCAAAGACAAGAAGCTCACCGAGGGGGTAATTGGTGTCCGTTGGTGTTCTGACATCAAATTCATCGCAAAGTATGAATCCTTGAGGGTTTTATAGACCATCTTATGAAATCCATTGACTTGTATTGAAGCGACCGTTGTAGATGTGTAGATCAATCCGCAGAGGGGATTCAGGAAGCGGAACTACTTACGGTAGCTATTGTTATTGTTTATGTTGCTAGGCTACCTAGTTTGCGGAAGTTTACACACGTATGTGCTGCGACTACATAGTTCTATGCTAAATATTTAAAAAAGCCTTTCCAGATGAACTAGAATCTTACTTTATGGTGAATTGTATGTCAGAACGCCAACTAACACCTCGGTGAGTTTCTTGTCTTTGAAATTGAGAGTTTAACATGTTTTTTTGAATGATTTTTCAAGGTGCCCACCCACATCCATTGTATGACTGGATAATGCTAATTGCTAAGATTAGCTAGCTACAATTCCTGGAAATGTGTTCATGTTTCCACCGAGGGAACACTGAATTCGGATAACATGAAAGTATACGACGGACACACGATGGTAGCGTGACAAGCTAACTAGCTAACTTTAGCATGAAATAGATCTCAGGTAGCAAATGCAGGTGGCTTTAGTTTTCCTTACACAATGTCGTGCGAACCAGCACAATAAAGTACTTGTGAACTTACCTGAAAGTTGTTAGCTTGCTCTGGTCGCAGCTCTTCACAGATCGTCTCGTTCGCTTGCTGTCCTCGAAGTGAGACTTTTACTGTTTACAAGACCACGCACACTGTTTGGTCGGAGCTGCCTTGTAATCTGATTGGCTGGAGATGAGGCAGGGTAGATTTTTGAATAGTTTTCGTCATAGTTCTCGTCTCGATTTCTTCTAAACGTTTCATAATAGATTTCTGGTTCGTGTCTCGGGTGCAAGTAAATACAAGTGGTGCAAGTAAATATAAGTGGTGCACATGTTTGAGTTAGAAATATATTTGTGAACCACAAAAATAAATTTGTGAAACAAGAATTTATTTGTGAATCAACAAAAAACATTTGTGAAACATGTGGTGTATATTGACAAGTATTGAAACAGATCTAACCCCATAATTATCAGACTTTCTCAAAAGTCTCAATGTTTTGTCAACGTTTTGATCTGAACCATTGTTCAGTTTAGAATCTGAGTGACAGTTGACTCCATGTCCAGTTCATGAAGTCCGGAAAATAATCCAGTAGCATTTTTTCTGCACTTCTCTGCTCATCTGATATCAGTGCATTTCTATGAGCAGGACTAACGTTAACAGCCGATGTGTAAACATGCTTCCTGGCTGTACAATTGATTCATCTGTCTTGTTCTGTCCTGAAATTTCGTCAGATTTGTCACTAAAATAATAGAAATCATACTGTAACATCCTTGTGACTCCACAGAAAATCAGGCAACTAATAAAATTCTGATTGAAGACGTAGCGAGGGATGTCCCATTTCTTAGGTAAAGATTTCAACCCATAAGGGGGAGTATTGGGATTGGGCCTAACACTCTCTACACTGCACACTAACACTTTCTACTATGTCGCACACTAACACACTCTACTACGCTGCACATGCTGTCTCTCCAATCTGAGGGCAAAGCTTCACCTTTAGAGAGAGTATGGTTGGTTTCTATTGTGCCCAAATCATCAGGTGATTTGAGGCCTTCTGGGTGCCAGTGACCAGGAGATCCACAGTAGATGTGTCTTCCTATCTATGTGTCTGTGTGTGGCTCTAAGCAGGTGTGTGTGTGTGTGTGTGGGTGCGTGTGTGCAGCCAGATGTTACAGTGAGTGATACTGCCCCAGACAGGTAAGAATTGGATGAACGCAGTGGACTTCATATCCTGTTCTCTTCCTGTTGGTTGTGTTCCTGTTTGTGTGTCAAATTTGGAAGCTGTTACAGGGATAATGAACACGACACATCCGATCACGCCAACAAGCCTCCGTGTTTGACCTTGATGATTCAATACGACACAGAATGATATTCAGAGTGACAAAGGAAGTGTGCATGGAAGTGATGTGTATAAATTATAGATAAAGCTGGCATAGCTCAGCCATGGCTGTAGGAGAGGACACCCACACACCCACCCACACACACCCAGACACCCAGACACCATACCTCAGCTGGTTGTCAGAGTGATAGCTAGGAGGATCTAGCTACGAAGAGGCTTTATTCTGTACATACTACAGCTATAACTCATGTTGCTTGACAGCAGCACTAGCAAACAGCCTAATTTATCAAATCAAGTTGAGAGGAGACATATTTGATGGGCTCAGGGCTGGACTGGGACAAAAAATTGGCCCAGGCATTTTTGGCCCAGACCGGCCCACCACAATCGGCCGGACACCACCCACCAGTACAAAATCCTTGCGGCCCCTTTAAATATGCAATACCATCATACTATTTCCCCAAACCACTACAAAGATGAGTAAGTTCCGTGGACAAGTGTACCACTGCAAATGGACGAGTGTACTCACTCAGTCTTGTCTCCCTGGTGGTCAGACATCGCTGTGGAGTACACAATCTACTCAAATAACAGTTACAGTAGAGGTAGGAGAAATTGTCAAAGAAAAAGCTCTAATAGAGGTCAAAGTATAATTTCAAATTATTTATTACATTATTATTATATAAAGGCAAAGCGCAGAGACTATATGTTGGTCAGAATTTAGTTCCAACTTAAAATGAACTCTGGTCAAATCAGCCATCGTGGGTTTTGGGCATATAAATTGCCCCATGAATAGGCTACATATACAATAAGTACAATATCACATATACCTATAACCCATTTGGCTATCCAGTTAAAGAACTGTCAGGCTGCAGGTACTAATAACTGTAGCCTAGTTATTGCAGTTAGCCTTTATAGGGCAGAACAGGTTGTTTCTCCAACCAGGCCAGGTCAAGCCTGGCATATGTGCCTGGCTGGCTTGTGTCTGTTCAGGACTGGTAGGACGGAAGCTAGTCATGTCACTGAAATAACTGTGAACTGAAATGACATGAATGATGTCTGATAAATTAAGATAGGTCTTGTCGCCTGGACACATCAGTTCCAATGCTTCCAATGCTAATCCTGCACAATAAGAGTGAGATAGCCAGTTAGCTCATGAGCTCACAACAAATAGCAGCATCTTCCATAACATTAATGGTACTGGTCAGTGGCTAAAGCAGTTACACTGATGATTCCTGTAACGTTAGCTATTTTGCTGCAATTGGTTCAACTTCTGTTTCTGGACAAAGGTATGGAATAAACCCAGATAACACAAGGCTAGCGGATGTACAGCAGGCTGAGTTGTGGGATCTGTGGCGTGAATAGTGGCGTGATGGTGAGACCCCGCCCCCTCGGGTCAGAACTGGTCATGGACAGTGTACCTCTCTCCGGGCCACCCACCTGCCCCCACCAGTGAAGACCCTGTGTCTCTAGCCCACTCGAGGGCTGAGTTGTGGGGTCCGTGGCATGGTGGCGAGACTCCGCCCCCTTGTGTCATATTGGGTCGGGGACAGTGGAACCTTCTCCGGGTTACCCACCTGCCCCCACCGGTGAAGACCGTGTTTCTCTAGCCCTCTCAGGGGCTGAGTTGTGGGGTCTGTGGTGTGGACAGTGGCGTGGTGGCAAGACTCCGCCCCCTCGCATCATATTGGGTTGGGGGCTGTGGACCCCTCTCTGGGCTAGCCACCTGCCCCCACCGGTGAAGACAAGTGTGTCTCTAGCCCACTCAGGGGTTGCTGCCCTCCTGTGACCATAAACGGTAAATGCTCTTGTGGTAGCAACATAGAACTGCAGGTTCTGGGACCGATGCCTCTTGTGGTAGCACCATAGAACTGCAGGTCAATAATGGGGCAGCCAGGGAGGGAAGCAGGGAGTGACAACTACTGGACATTTGCTATTCTAGGTGCGCTGGCTTACAGCCACGCACAAAAAACATTGCTATGAACATTGCTAAATAACACACATGGTCCAAAGCCTAGATTTTTTACCAGCCAATATAGGTTTTTATTATTGCAATTTGCTCTTATTATTATTTTGCATGTTATCTTGGTCTCACAATGCAATTCTCAATCAATATTATTGTAGTGTGTGCATAATAATATAGGTACTAGCAGCCAGGATCCAAAACTAACCTTTAGGATTCCCTAGCCCCTTAGTAACAGTCCCGAAATGAGTAAATTACCAGACAATCAGATTTTATAGCAGCCAGCCATTGGCTTGAAAATAGCTAGTTAATTTTGGGCCATGGCCACACAGCTAACGTTAGCCTGCTCCTCATTTTCTTCGAAGATATAACAGTAGCCCAGCAGCAGCAACACTGCTAGGCTCGACCAGAATAGATAACATAGTAGTGCTAGTGCTAATCGCCAAGCTAACATGCTAACGTTAGCATTACTAGTACTGACGTTATCTGGCTGGCCTATAGTAAGCAATGTTAACGCTAGCTAGCTCACAAACGTAGATAAACAGCATGACTCGATTTGCTTGGCGGGGAGGTAGGTAGCTAGATAATGCTGTACCTGGCTAATGCTAGCTGGCGCTAGCCAGCAGACAGCCCTCACCCATATTCATATTTAACGCTTTTAGCTATATTTTCCTAACCGTTTCAACTATACACTCCTCCTGCTCACTCTGCCCCCCCTCGGCCATGTCACGTCTCTGTCCCTCCTCGGCTTCCCTGTCCTGCTCCTGGTCACCATGGCCACCAGCCACCTCTCCTATAGTTCGTGTTCAACGTCCTGCACCTGTTGTTGCTGCACATTTGGCAGCATCCGCCTCAAGATTTTTTGCCCGTAATTTCTCTGCATGCCCTTGCACTTTTGTTTATGCTTATCTTTATCCACCCTTCTCCATCCACTGACTTTTGGCTCTCTTATGGCCCACGCATCAGACACGAAACTGACAGAGGGAGGGGTGGGGCCTACATATGATTGGGCCAGCTCAGTCTCAGTATAGAAAATTGACTAATGGGCTGCTGTCCTTGCTTTATGGGCCGTTCGTTGGCCAAATATAATAATAATTTTCATTGCCCAAAAAACAAACAAACATATTCTGCCCAAAACTAGGTCCGGCCCACCAGGCATTTGCCCGGTATGCCAGATTGCAAGTCCAGTCCTGGATGGGCTTACTTGTTAAGGATGAATAAACAGCCATTTCACTAAAATGGAAGCTTCAAAAACGCTCAACAGCATGTCTGTGTGTATTTGTGGAGAGACTACGACTGAATCTTCAATTTACTCTATGCAACAAAGAGAGGCTTAATGGCTGCAGCAGTAGCCGGGATCAGAGCTAGATCTCAGAAAGTTCAGGATGTGGACAGGGACTTGTGAGATGCTGTCATCTTGACAATTTAGAGTCATTATATTTAGTCCCCAATCCTCGTGATGCTCTTTCTCTCTCTCTTTCAGTCTGTTTCTGTCTCTGTGCCTGTCTATTTCCGCTCGCTTGCTCTAACCTTCTGTCTCTCTCACCCCCTTTCTTTTCTTTTTCTTTCTTTCTTTCTGTCTGTCTGTCTGTCTGTCTGTCTGTCTGTCTGTCTGTCTGTCTGTCTGTCTGTCTCTTTCTTTCTCTCTCTCTGGAGAGGTGAAGGAACAGCTTGGGAAGGACACCTTAGAGAGAGTGATGGTGAATGTAGCTAAAAGGTTAAGGAGGCTGTAATCCAGCAGCTGTGAAGGACAGCCAAGCTCACACTGTGCCTCAGATGCCCCCCAAAATAGCGCCCAAATGAAACCCAGCCACGTTCCCCGTGTGTGACAGGAGCAGGCTGGAGACGCAGGTTGAACAGGCCTGTAGCAGCTCCGGCGTACAGAGAAGACAGCACAGAGAACCTCATACATCTACTGACATCCGTCCACAGGAGAACCACCATTACTGCCTCCCAATCATAGCATTCCTTCTGACCCGCCATCTCTAATGAATAAAGGAAACCCAACTGAGAAATATATTCTGAGGAATATTATTTTGTAAAAATGTTGCAACCCAGTAGGCTTTAAGCTTCTTACAGACTGTCTGGTTCTCTTCTCCTCCTCCTCTTCTTCCCTCTCCTCTCCATCCCTTCTGTGGGCTGTGGTAAGCAAAGGACATGAGAAGATAGCGAGGCCAGGGTTGGCTGGAAGAGCACTCGAGGCCGGGGTTGGCTGGAGGAGCACTTGAGGCCGGGGTTGGCTGGAGGAGCACTCGAGGCCGGGGTTGGCTGGAGGAGCACTCGAGGCCGGGGTTGGCTGGAAGAGTACTTGAGGCTGGGGTTGGCTGGAAGAGTACTCGAGGCCGGGGTTGGCTGAAGGAGCAGGCTAGCACCCAGCAGGGGGCCTCTAAATGGGAACTTCCTGCCTGAAACATGTCCTTGCATCTCAAGTCACTGAATGAAGCTACCGCTAGCTGGCTGGCTGGATAGCTGACCGACTTATTGGCTGTACTGGCTGGCTGTACTGGCTGTGAATGAAGCTGCCACTGGCTGGCTGCCTGTTCTGGAGTGAGTCATCTTCTGTTCGTTGAAGACACAGTTTCATAGAACCCTTCCCCTTCAGACTCAGAGGACATCCACCCTTACTTCTAAATCTTACAGAGGCTATATCTGTTCTATTCTTCTCCATATGTTCCACACCCCATACCCACACCCCCACCCTTGCTGAGTTGGCATGCAGCCTTCCTTGCCCACCCCCAGGCAGACTGGAGCCTGCCATCCGATGGGATTATCTGGCTGTGTGATGGCTTGCCATGGCCCAGACAGCCTCTGAGAGGATTCGGCCTCCTCAGCAGTTTCAGCTCTCTGGACCCTGGGGTCAGCCCCAGGGAAGAGGGAGGGGGGTGATCTCCAGGTCCTCTAATACTAGCACTGGCTGGGTTGATTGTCTGTCTGAGAGGGGCTCTAACGAGAGAGACTTCTTCCACTTCACTCTGACTGGCTGCTGAGGTTAATCTGTAGAGGGGTCAGGTAGGTGTCTGTCTTGGTATATGTCTGGGTACAGTGTACTCACTGTATCTATGTATCTCTGCATGTCTCTACATCACTGCTCTGTGTAAGTACTCACTAGCTTCAGTCTAGCCTGCTGACTCTGCAGGTTTAGCCACCTCTGGACACCCTTAGACACTACCTGCCTGCCTGTCTGTCTGTCTCTCTGCCTGCTGTCTGGACATGCCCGGGTTGTTATTACTAAGGGAAGGTCATCTGTTGTGCTCTTAAAGACAAGTTGGCCACTGCAAAACACCAGGTCATTATTAGGGGTGGAAATATCTAGGCACCTCACGATTCGATTCCGATTAAGAAGGCTATGATACGATGATACAACGATTATAGGTGCATCTTAATGCATCAACATTTCTATACATGATTTATGGTAAATGGTAAATGGACTGCACTTATATAGCGCTTTTATCCAAAGCGCTTTACAATGGCCTCTCATTCACCCATTCACACACCAATGGCGGCAGCTGCCATGCAAGGTGCTAACCTGCTCATTGGGAGCAATTTGGGGTTCAGTGTCTTGCCCAAGGACACTTCGACATGTGGACAGGAGGAGGCGGGATTCGAACCGCCGACCCTACAATCATTGGACGACCCGCTCTACCACTGAGCCACAGCCGCCTAGTGAGACAGTATGTCTCACTGTGTGGCTACTTTCTACTTTTACTAAAGTAGTAGTAGAGTGTGGGTCTCGGCTCCAGTGCTAAAGCCCTGGTTCTCTGACTGAGGCCACGGCTACACGGAGATGGATATTATTTCTGAAAACAGCATTTTCTCAACGTTTTATAGAAATATATATATACAGCGTGCAAATTGCTGGGGGGGATGGGGGGGATTTCCCCCCCTCTGGTTTTGATATCCCCTCCTCTGATCATTCATTTTTATTTCTGGTGGGGATACGTTTTTATCCCTGCTTCTGGTCAGACTGAATATAGCTACAATTCCTGTGCCCGAAAATAGATGGAGCAATTTAGAAAAACTACACTAGCTAGTTCTAACCACGCGTTTGATTGTCATGGCAACTGTCAATAAAGCGCCTACTTTAACTAGCAAGCGAGGATTTTGAAGGATGCCCAAAACGGCAGAGGTCCGTCATCAAAGCAGACTCTTCTGCTAGTGCTAAACATTGGTAAGTGACAGGATGAATATTTTATTATAATACAATTATTGTCGTGGGTGATAAGTGGCCAATCGTCAGCATGTATTGCTTTTGTTTTGCTATTCTCATCCTCGATATTAGGCGATAGCCAAGTCAGCGCAGCACATTGTCGCGGCTACCAATTTAGCCTCTTTTTCACAAGACCAATACCAATTTATATTTTATCTTGTGTTCCAGATTTTCTTTTCAGCCTTGCGGCCTGGCCTACCAGTGAAAGTGCGCGTGATTGTGGACCAAGATGGATCCATGCTGAATGTTAGCCTACAGATTTGTCGGGATAGATGGCTGGTTTCCAAATTTGCTTTCAAGGCACGGAACTACAGTGATTTGATGTAGCCTATAATGCACCTAGTGCCTACCTTTAACTAGCCTACGCATATCACTTTTTTTATGAGGTCTAAAGGTCTATGATGAGGACGGGATAGCTCTACATTCATAGCAGTGTGATCAATAACCTAACATCGTATGGTTTGTCCTTTCTTTTAGCACTTTGTTGGGAGTATATATAAGAATACAATGAGAGCATACAGTCGTTTCCTTTGTTCTGATGTTTACATTTGTTAAATTTCTGGACATAAAATTTTATTTGAAAATGTCCCCCCCTCTTTTTTTTTTTACAAATCGCACCATGTATATATATATAAAATAGTAGGGGGGTGGAAATCCAAGTCAATAAAAGGTATGGTCCTTCAATAGTGAAATAATGGTTTCTCATGTTTGTTGTGTTCCAAAAATATTTTATTTTAGTTAGACACAACTTGCATACAGTGTGGCTCTTGTCCAGGTCCCTTTTCTCTTCAACTTCATAGAAGCCAAAATGTCAGATTGTATTGCTGTTTTTTGCTCAAGCTCAGCAAAATTCCTCACCAAAACTCAAGAGTACCCGAGCTTAGAATATAAACACAACGCACATGCTATATGTCTCATCATCGAATTGGTTCAGCCGTAAGGTACGTACAGCCCGGTCTAACAAAAACTGTTGAAAACAGGGGATCATAGTTTTAAATTTCCAATACAAAACCACTTATAACTTCAGGTTATAAGATATATTCTAAAACCAAGTGAATAAAATGTAGGTTTTGTTTGGCATGCAGCCAGATACTGTATCAGCCTGTCTGACAGGAGCGCCGCATGGACAGCTCATGGAACAGATAGCTATGCTCTCAGTAGGCTACCAGCAGAGATTTTCTCTAGAAACCAACAACAACACTTTATAAAAGGAATAAAGTGGCCAAAAGAGAGAAAAGTGCTGACATTTCAAATAAGAATGGACCGACTCATAGCTAACACAGTCCATAATATGAAGAGCAATTTTGAGAGAATCAATTTGCCATTTGTGTGTTTTTCACATTTCAAACTCATCGTTTACATCCAATGTGGCTCTGTTTTTTTCTCAAATGAGAAAAAATGTTTCTTGCTGTCATAAAGATTTCCAATCCCTGGTCTAGATTGGGCTGTCTGTCCACAGGACCCACTTTAATCATTGACTGGACTATACAGTAAATAGACTGAACCCTCACCTCATCCCCCCACACACACACACACACACACACACGCACACACACACACAGTTTCCTCCTTGCATTGCCATGGAATGTGGTATTATAACAAACAGAGCTACTATGTAGCAATGTTTTAATGAGCATTTTGTGTCCTGTGGCTCACTGTTTGACTGTTTCCAACTCTGCATCTGTGAACACCACAGCGTGTGATTCTGAACGCCCTGGTATAGATCTTCATTTTCTGTTGATGTTGCACATGAAGCCTCAAACTAAAGTTAGATCCTTAAAAAAACTGCTGGTCCAGATAACTGAGAACCTTTCTTCTTAATGAATGATAGGTGCTTATTTTATTGCACCACCCCTTACATTTTTTAACCTCTCCCTAAGCACTAATATGATTCCAAAATGTGGAAGTCAGCCTATCTCCCCCTGCTAAAAGGAGGAGAGGCCACTTTATTGAATAATCACAGGCCCATTTTGAACTTGTCAGTTCTGGTTAAGATCTTTGAGAAACTTGTAAGTGAACAGTTAAAGGAGTTTTATGTAAAAATGACTATCTACTGCATGCACCAGTATTTTGGGCATTGTGGATAAAAATTGAGAGTTGTGCAGGTCTATTGATCTGTCCAAGGCCTTTGATACAGTCAATCATATTATTCTGTAGCAGAGGCTGACTAGTATTGGTTTATCCGAGCAGGCAGTGGGGTGGTTTGTAGCCATGCAGAAGATGCATGCTAGACATGTACACATAGTTAACATCAAGCACTGCGGGCTTTAGGCATTTTACTGCTCAGGGAAAGAAATTAGAAACTGTCTCCTGGTATAAATATCTTGGTATCCAGCTAGATGACTGCCTTTCTTTTAAACCTCAGGTTAATAATCTTCTTAAAAAAACGGAGGTTTGATATCAGAAACAAGTCCTGTTTCTCCTTTAAGGCAAGAGGAAGACTGGTCTCTGCAACTTTTGACCAGTTCTTGATTATGGTACATGAATGCACCTGCCATGGCCTGAGCATATGCTAGAATCTTCTTGGAAACGACGTAAGTGGAGTTTAAGAAGAAATGCTTCTTAAGAAATGTTTAACTATGTTCATGAATGAGGCCCATTGATCTCAATAGGATTAACGGCTTGGCGCCACTGGGTCCGTTAGCATCAACCAGCAACCGGCAGACGCTCAGGAAATTAATCTATTGTAATTGCTGACAGCAGCTCCACTGCAGCCGTTGCGTTGCGTGCGATGCCAGGGTCTGACGTTAAAGGAGTAGTAAAGGGAAAAATCATGTTTAGCCCTGTTTTAAGGTTACTTATGATCATATACAATGGACAAAACATTGACAAAACTAGCACTTTTGAGAAAGTTGATAATTGCTCTACCACCGTTTAGGTCATACAATGGATGTGGGTGGGCACCTTGAAAAATCATTCAAAAACATGTTAAACAATCGATTTCAAAGACAAGAAGCTCACCAAGGGGGTAATTGGTGTCCGTTGGCGTTCTGACATCAAATTCGCCTCAAAATATGAATCCTGTAGGGTTTTATTGATAATTTTATGAAATCCATTGACTTGTATTGACGCGACCGTTGTAGATGTGTAGATCAATCCGCAGAGGGGATTCAGGAAGCGGAACTACTTACGGTAGCTATTGTTATTGTTTATCTGGCTAGGCTACCTAGTTTGCGGAAGTTTACACACGTATGTGTTGCGACTAAATAGTTCTATGCTAAATATTTTAAAAAGCCTTTCCAGATGAACTAGAATCTTACTTTATGGCGAATTATATGTCAGAACGCCTCAGTGAGTTTCTTGTCTTTGAAATTTAGAGTTTAAGGGGAGACACGGTAGGTGAAAAAATCGTTTTTCAACGCCCTGGTCAAATGTGAGATTTTGTGCTAGTTTGCTTCCATAACATGTCTTCTTTCATACTAGTGGAAATAAAACATCAAAAATACGCATTTAGATGTTTATTTTACTTCATTTAGTCTGTTTGCGTCTGTAGATTCTTCCTAAAATCACCAAAAGTTAGCCTTTTTTCGGAACTTCTCGCAGATTTTCTTTCGTCTGGATCCCGTCATCCGGGGTATCTTTAGAAAGCTCTGGCTCTCTAGCACACTATTATCGCAACCAAACCTGTTAGTTTCATTTGTATTAGCAACCGATCGTGGAAATATCAAGGCGGGTTTGATGCTAACCGTTAAATCTCATTGGCTGTTGTTGATTTCTGAGAACGTGATTGGTTCAGCGCGTCATGTGACACGTTTCCACTTCCTTATATCTAATCCAAACAATTACGTCTGTAAAGCGTTCTAAACGTAATAAGCAATAACGACAACAGTGTTTGCCCGCAAGGTTGAACAGAAAACAAGAGAAACTAAATGGAAAGGTTTACATTTATGAGATATAAAGTGCCTATTCGCGCAAGTTGTCATTAGCAGGTGCTAGCATGTCCAGTGAGCAGCAGGGAGATGGGGCTGGCGTTAGCATGTCCAGTGAGCAGCAGAGAGATGCGGCGCGTTTGAATGAGCTGATAACTGGGTTGATTTGTCCTAATTGTGCAGGGACTGGTCTTAAAATTAACATAGATCCTCAGAATAGTGGGTTCTGTAGTACTTTGCTCTTAGAGTGCAGTCTTTGTGAGAAATGGCTATCGCAAAAGTGTCTACACATCGACTCGGCTTCATGATACAACTAGGAATGATGTTGCATTTGATGTCAATGTGAGGATGGTCCTCTTAGCGCACGAGTTAGGGTTGGGGTATGCAGTTCTCCAAAAGATTAGTAAAGTGTTAGGGATCCCAGGGCTTCATCTGAAAACGTATCAGAAACATGACAAGAGGGTGACAGGTAGGCTATTGAAACGTGTTCCCTCTCTCTCTCTCTCTCTCTCTCTCTCTCTCTCTCTCTAGCCAATATCAGAAGCCTATACATGCACAGTAGTCTCCCTCTCTCTACCTGTGGCATTTCTACATGCATCCATAAACTGACCAAATAAACTGTTTTAATTTCAGTTGCTGAAATAGAGAGAGGTCTGGAGTCCTTGCACAGAAGCAGAGAGCAGATTAGGCAGGCATATGCAGATGTGGACCCAGAGGTAGGTAAGCTGACTGCCAATAAATACAAAATGTTACAAAATTATTACAGTTATTGAGAATTATTACAATAATTCTCAACCAGCGTTCAGTGGACAACATGAAGGCGGCAATATGGGGTAGTCTGCTTCACTGATGACAACCCCATGCGCACCAGGAACATATTCTGGTTTTAGGACAGTTTTGTTGACTACAGCTGAGTGGGTTCTACAGACCAGCTGCTTAGAACAGTTTTGTGAACTCCAGCTGAGTGGGTTCTACAAACTAGCTGCCTAGAACAGTTTTGTGGATAGCTAGTGTGGTGCCATCTGAGGAGTGACTCTGTAGACCTATGACGACGTAGCTTGATGTCTCCTATGGTGTTGCTTTTGACGATGGTTATATCACTTGTTTGTTTGGCAATCTATATTTAGCTTCTATTGGTGTTTACCCTGCATTGTTTACCACATCTTGTCCTGTGTATTTATGAATCAGCTTACTCTTCATGTTCATTCATTCATTCATGTTTTCTCCATGTAAAACGCTTAAAAAAACACAAAAAGCTAGATAATCTGTTTTCTCATGCTTGTCCTCGTCAAATGTGTCTGTCTTTGTCCATGATCTGTTTAACAAAATAATACAAGCTTTCTAAAAGGGAATGTTCTCTTCCCTACTAACATTGTCTCGTCTCTAGTCTCGTCTTACTAACATCCCACTCGTGGGCTGTACCTTGACGTGGTGAGTGGGCTTCCAACTAAACAGGTCTTGCTTCTCTATACAAAATGTCTACTCCTGGACTATTTTGAATCCACAACATGCTGTGTTATTCAGTTTTCAGTTTCTATGTGTTTTCAGATGTTGTGTAATGTTGTTACGAATGATGTGATTGGATATTGTGTTTGTAAATATTGGTTTACAATGCAAATGTATGGTTTTTTACAATACAAATTTTCAAAGCCCGTTTTCTCAAAATGAGTTATTTATCATCTTAGGGACATCAAAACCACCACTTGAGTAGCACCTACATACACCTAACTTTCCAGTTTTGTTCCAATCCATATTCTGAGAGTTTGTCCAAGGGGGATTTTTTAAATTTCATTCATAGCCTGATTTATATAACAGTTTATCCCTAAAACATGGCGAAAATTGGTCTTTTTATGACTGTTGACAGTATTTTCTGATTTCTGAAGTGAAGAAAAGAGATATCAAAAATCCCCCTTGGACAAAGTTTGAATAGGGATATGTGAACAAAATGAAACAAGAATTTTGAATCTGGCTTGAACCAGTTAAAAAAATTGATTTGCCGAAATTATGCAAATTAGCGCATATTTAGCGCATATAATGCCTAATTTGCATATTTATCCATAAGATTTCAGAAAACTTGTAATAACAAAAGATGCTCCTTAATGTACCTAACAAACTGGGGGAGTTTGATGGTGATACCTATTAAGGATTTTTTTTTTCCTATTCACCTGGGGTGTCTCCCCTTAACATGTTTTTTGAATGATCTTTCATGGTGCCCACCCACATCCATTGTATGACCAAAACAGTGGTAGAGCAATTATCAGACTTTCTCAAAAGTGCTAGTTTTGTCAACTTTTTGATCTGAACCATTGTTTATGATCATAAGTAACCTTAAAACAGGGCTAAACATGATTTTTCCCTTTACTACTCCTTTAAGAGAATTGCCTAGGTTCATTTCTTGATTTTTGATGGTAGAATGTTGAAGCTGACAGCCGCAGTGGAGCCAAGGGGGTAACCTGGTCAGATACAGGCTAAATAGATCAAAGAAAAAGAAAACGTGCGCATGGACACACACAGACACAAACACACACACACACTAACACTGGTCTGGAGTACACCCAGACTGAACTCTCAGCTACCTACAGTACTGTAACACAGTGTGTGTTCAGTGTCCTGCTGTCTGTTCAGCCTGCTGTCTGTTCAGCCTGCTGTCTGTTCAGCCCAACACAGTCTCCCTGATGTCACGGATGTGCTAGGCTCTCTCCTCATTAAGCTTGCCTAACCATTCAGATGAGGAGGCGAGCCATCTCCTCATTGCAGGCCTTACTAATCAGATGCGGGTAAGACACTGCCTTTTAAAAGCCTCCTATCACGACTTCTTACCGTTGCTTGGCAACGATCATGAAAAACAATGTATCGTGAGTAAAATGCCAAGCTGATTTCAAAGAGTGAAACCCATTCTCTAAGCACACTGGTCTAAACAAACTCTCTTCTTAACACACTCTCAAACCCTCTTCTAACCCACGCACTCTTCTGAAGGATCCCTTTTCTCAGAAACACTGAGGCGGTTTGCAGTATAAAACACCTGATGCAGTGTGTGTGTGTGTGTGTATGTGTGTGTGTGTGTGTGTGTGTGTGTTTGTGACTCTCCTCCATGGTCAAGGTCCCCTAAGCCTGGTAGTCATTATTACATTGTATTAGATATAAACAGATATGAACAAAACAGCATAACAAGGTCTCAGCCATGTAATACATTCTTCAGGCATGACTCTGGAGGACACAACCCACAACACAATCCTTCTTGTACAGTCTGCAGCAATATTGCATACTATATATCAAAACATATAACACTGGAAGCTTGCAATATTGTATGTCACAAAATGAATAGCAAAAATATGGTACAAACAGAATTTCAATTAATCAGCCACTTCAACTGTGGCCAATCTGAACAGTTCACAGGACAATGAACCACAATTTAAACAAATCAGGAAGTTTCCAATGAGCTAGAAAATTACAATATTTCTGTGTGAGAGGAAACTGGGGAGTTGCTTTGCACCAATAGCCTCTCGGCACAAAGCAAGGCAGGAAGTATATGATAAAGCCCCTTTCCTCATCAGCAGACATGAGGGAGATAATTGAAAAAGTCAAAGTGGAGGGTAATATTAAAGAGACATTTCTCTATTCTGCGACTGGGTCTAATTCAGAAGCAGGAATAGCCTGAAGGGGCCAGTCTGTTTCTGACTGTGTGTGTGTGTGTGTGTGTGTGTGTGTGTGTGTGTGTGTGTGTGTGTGTGTGTGTGTGTGTGTGTGTGTGTTTATGCGTGTGTGTGAGTTTGGGTCTGTATGTGTGATTGTTTCTGAGTGGGTTTGTGTTTCTGTGTGTGTGTGTGTGTGTGTGTGTGAGAGAGAGAGAGAGAGAGAGAGAGAGATGGTTGTAGTGTGTTAACTAAGGTCTGGCTGTAGTGTGTTAACAGGTCTGGCTGTACTGTGTTGACTGAGGTCTGGTTGTAGGACAGTGTGTTAATTGAGGTGTGAGGACTGACTGTAGAGTGTGTTAAATGAGGTCTGACTGTGTGCTGTAGAACAGTGTATTAATTGAGGTGTGGCTGTAGAACAGTGTATTAATTGAGGTGTGGCTGTAGGACAGTGTATTAATTGAGGTGTGGCTGTAGGACAGTGTATTAATTGAGGTGTGGCTGTAGGACAGTGTATTAATTGAGGTGTGGCTGTAGGACAGTGTATTAATTGAGGTGTGGCTGTAGGACAGTGTATTAATTGAGGTATGGCTGTAGGACAGTGTATTAATTGAGGTATGGCTGTAGGACAGTGTATGAGTCGAGGTGTGGCTGTAGAGTGTGTTAACTGCAGAATGAGATAAGCTCAAGATCACAGCCTGGCTGTCTCCAGTCTGCCCATTAATTAAATAAAATACATGCTTTAAGACTAATTAAAAATAGCCCTTTTCGTCTTATCAAATAACAGGGGTTTCCTGCAGCTACTGTGATGTACAATCATCTTGTGCATGGTATGCACCATGTGCATGTACAGATACATGGTGACGCATCTTACTTTGACTGATCCTCTGTTCACTGTGAATAGTGTATGTCTGACAGTCAGAAGACAACCTCTGGGTTTGGGTGCTAATGTAATCAACTGCAGAGAGTCAAATGCTTTCAGTCTATTTTGACAAATACTGTACTATACAAATGCTGTACTTTCAATATCACAGGGTGTGGGCATTGCCTGAGTCATGGAAATTTAGCAAATTCTTCGCAGAACCAGTTTGTTTTTATATTATATATATATATATATTTGATTGGAGGTTGGAAATTCTGTTTCTGAACTCAATCGATATGAAGTTATCCCCCCTAAAAATGTATGTGCTTCTCTCCATGGAGGCAGTGCCCCACTCTGCAAACCCAGCCATGTGAAGAAGACAACAGTGTTCTCATCAAATACATGCTTTGCTTATACAAGCACAAAGGCACATCTAGGATTCCTGGGAACTGTTTTACCAGGGAAGTTCTTCCGTGGTCTCATTCAACACGCGTGCACGCACACACACACACACACACACACACACACACACACACACACACACACACACACACACACACACACACACAACTCACTCTCTATCTCTCCCTCTCTCTGTCTCACACACTCACCTCGCTCCCCTCTCACTGTCACTCACACTTCTCTCTCTCTCTCTCTCTCCATCATGTGACAGGGTTAAGTGGAGTCGTAGGTCCCATGTTCCTTCCAATTAGCTCTTGTTTCCAGGGTTGACAGGTGGAGACGGAGAGGACGCACCCATCCTTCGCTCTCTCTCTCTCTCTCTCTCCTTTCTCTCTCTCTCTCTCTCTCTTTCACTCCATGTTGGCTTTCTTACATACCTCCTTTTCTACACATTTTCTTGTTGGGTTTCCTGGCACATTCCTTGGATATTCTTTTGACTGTAAAATGAATAAAAAAACTACAAAATAACAGAAGGCTTCCAGAAAAGACTGCAGGTGACATGCAACAACTCTGACTGAGCCAAACCCCCCTCCCTCCCTCCCTCCCTCACTCCCTCCCTCCCTCCCCGACTTGTCAACATAAAGTACAACAGAGTGCCTGTTGAGATACTAACCGGGGGGCGGGGGGGGGGGGGGGGGGGGGGGGGGGGATTGGGTTCTGCAGAAATATTCCAAAATGGTGGAATGTATATTCTGCATCCTGGGACACAGGAAGCCCATATTCACATGCACTCCTACATAAGACCCTTTACCACCACACAGCACCAGGATCAGAGCCAGGTCACTCGCTGTTTCGCTTGCGTTTTGTACATTATTAAGTCCGATTGTGAGACTGTTATGTTTACAGTTACCAGGAGTACTTACCATGTCAATGCCGTGCAGATCTCCTTTAAGAGGTGATTTTGAGTGACTGAAGTGTGTCACAGTCTCCAAATTTAAAGTTCCCATCATAATTTCAATCGATCAAGTATCTTTTGTTTGCCGGTTGTATTTTGCCGCTGAGTAGTGCCTTTGTCTAGATTGAGCAGTAGACGTTAGGAGGACAGTAAGGGGTCTTACATGGACCAGACTGATGCCACAGGCCTCTGGTGTACCAGGAAGAGTACCTCACCAACCCTACGGAGAGCATTCTCCTAGGAGGCAGGCTGGTCAGCAGATAACTAATAGCTACTGTTCTGTCATCCCCATGACAACCAGGACAGGGGTGGGCGGCACCCAGACACTCCACAGTACGGTAGGCCCGATATGATCTGGTCTGACTGGGTAAGTTCTCAGACAGTTTCTGGATTTTGGATTTGTTCTTGTTTTTCGGGGGGTGAAATTAGTTTGAGAGTAGAAGACAAAAGAGGAACCTCTAACGGAGTGATGGTGGGGAAAGGTGATGATGATGGAGGAGGAGGACCAGTCAGGGTGACGGGCTGAGATGAAGGGACACACAGCATGCACCAGACAACAGAGCATGCTCAGCACACAATAAGTCTCAGAGAGAGAGAGAGAGAGAGAGAGAGAGAGAGAGAGAGAGAGACAGAGACAGAGAGATACAGGTCAGAAGAGGAGACAGTTTCCTTTGTCTGTCTCTTATACCTGACGCACTCACCATCCTCTGTGGGCACATAGATGTTGAGATAGAGACAGTCCTCGTTCTGGTCCTGGATGTAGTTGGCCACGATGTCCAGATTGAAGGTAAACCAGATGGGCATCATGATCTCTGGCACTGCGTTGTGGATGTTCTGCGGGCACACGGGGGCGAAGCCGGTGGCATTCTTGATGCCTGACCAGGAGGAGGGGGACTCCGGGGGCATGAAGCGCTTCTCCCCCACAGGGGAGGCGGCGTAGGGGACCCCCAGGTACTGGTCAACGGGCCCCAGGATCTCACTGGGCAGGGGGAAGCGCACCCCCCTCAGCTTGCCGTACTGGGTGTTGACGGTGGGGTGGTAGTTCTGAGCCAGCGTGGCTCCGAGGCACCAGCAGCACCACGTTAGCATCCACAAGGACGCGCTGACGCCGAGGCCACGGCTGGCATGGCTGCTACGGGCACCCTGCCAGCTCTGCGAGGGCAGACGGCTTCTCCTTGGCGAAAACCACATGGTCCGTGTGCGCAAGAGCGACTGCAAACGAGCAACATACACACTGGGGCTCGCCCCTTTTCCCTCCTCCCCTCTCCTCTCCTGCTCTCTTCCCCTGGCTCAGCCCTGTAGTCCAGATCACAGAGACCAGATCATCAGCCGCAACGCTGGAGCTGAGCAGCTAGAGGGGGGGGGGGGGGAGGGGAGGGGAGGTAGGAGAAGAAAAGGGAAGGGGTGACGGTCGTGTAGATCCTCTCTCGCTCTCTCTTTCTCCGTCTGGCTCGTCATACACTGTGCTCTGATCTCCCCGAAGATCTTCTATCCCCTGCTGAGAGGAAGGAGAGAGAGAAGGAGAGATGGGAAGATGACAGAGAGGGGGATGAGGAGAGGACAAGAGAGAGAGGAGAAGGACAGAATGAGAGAGGACATGGAGACAAGATAAGGATAATGGTTAAGATATTTCTACAGTATCAAAATGTTGCTGTTAAGATGGTTTTACAGTGTGTAAACTTTGCTGATGTTTCTACTGTATGTGAACATTTCTGTTAAAGGGGTAGTTAAGGTAATTTTGGACATAGAGCCTCATTTACGACTTACCCATTACTGTATGTTGTTGATTGATGGAGAACATTAATGATTCCATGCTTTCACTCGTTCGGGCTGATGCCAATCGAATCAAATTGGCTAATATTCAAAGAAAACGTACTTATAAAAACTCCAAACAAGTAAGGATCGCCAGATGAACTAAACTCCTCATCCAAGTCAGACATATCTCCTGCAAATGTGGCCATTGCAACTTGTTGACAATAGTGTCGGCTAGTTACGTATCACTCTGGCTCCCTATTTACATATACATATATATATATATATATATATATATATATATAGAGAGAGAGAGAGAGAGAGAGAGAGAGAGAGAGAGAGACCTGAACAAATCAATTGGGTCAACAATAGTTGGACTTATTTAAAAATTATAATTTAATTTGGAGTGTTTATGGTAAATGGTAAATGGACTGCACTTATATAGCGCTTTTCCACCTTAGCGGCACTCAAAGCGCTCTCATTCACCCATTCACACACCTGCTCATTGGGAGCAATTCGGGGTTAGGTGTCTTGCTCAAGAACACTTCGACATGTGGACAGTCGGAGCTGGGATTCGAACCATTGACCCTTCGATCACTGAACGACCCGCTCTACCAACTGAGCTACAGCCGCCCCAGTTTATAACTGAGTTTTCTTTTAATACTAGCCAGTTCGGTTCATTTGTGCTAGCATTAGCATGCCGTGAACACCCGAATGAGGGACAATGTGGAATCAGCTGGAAATGTTTTCCATCAATCGACAACATTATGGGTCATAAAGTCGTAAATGAGACTATGTCCAAAATTCCGAACTACCCCTTTAAGGTGTTTATAAAGAATGCGTGCAGATATTTCAACAGTATGTAAATATTGCTGTTATGATGTTTCAACAGTATGTAAACGTTGCTGTTATGATGTATTTATATACATAAACATAAACAACGCCGTGACACGAATCAACAAAATCTCCGCCTATGAATGTCTGGGCTGGAAATGTTTAGATTAACCAATATATCACAACTGGACAGGTAAATCCATCCATCAAAACTCGGCAGCATAAGGACATGACAGTTTCATGTTTCTCTCAGCCCATAAAAGGATGTGATAGAACACATTTTCAATTACATATCCCTTGTCAGCCCTTTGAGAAGAAAACATTTACAGGGAAGGAGGGGAAAGAGAGAGAGAGACAAGGAGAGAGAGCGAGAGCGAAAGAGAGAGAGAGAGAGAGAGAGAGAGAGAGAGAGAGAGAGAGAGAGAAAGAGAAGGGTTATCTAAAGTAGCATAGTTGTTCTCAGTGACAGCACTGTAAATGCTAATAAGCAGTGCTGTGTGGTCAAAGGGGGGGGGGGGGGGAGCAGGATAGCGGTGGGAAAAGCAGGACTCTCCAGTGGTGCCAGTTATAATATCTCCCCACTCTGCCCGATCAATTTTCAATTTCTGAGGCTTAGGGCGTCCTCAGGCAGCCTCACCTTCAGCCCTGTCTAAACCCCAGCCCCTAGCCTCAGCCTCACCTTCAGCCCTGTCTAAACCCCAGCCCCTAGCCTCAGCCTCACCTTCAGCCCTGTCTAAACCCCAGCCCCTAGCCTCAGCCTCACCTCCAGCCCTGTCTAAACCCCAGCCCCTAGCCTCAGCCTCACCTCCAGCCCTGTCTAAACCCCAGCCCCTAGCCTCAGCCTCACCTTCAGCCCTGTCTAAACCCCAGCCCCTAGCCTCAGCCTCACCTTCAGCCCTGTCTAAACCCCAGCCCCTAGCCTCAGCCTCACCTTCAGCCCTGTCTAAACCCCAGCCCCTAGCCTCAGCCTCACCTCCAGCCCTGTCTAAACCCCAGCCCCTAGCCTCAGCCTCACCTCCAGCCCTGTCTAAACCCCAGCCCCTAGCCTCAGCCTCACCTTCAGCCCTGTCTAAACCCCAGCCCCTAGCCTCAGCCTCACCTTCAGCCCTGTCTAAACCCCAGCCCCTAGCCTCAGCCTCACCTTCAGCCCTGTCTAAACCCCAGCCCCTAGCCTCAGCCTAAATCCAGCCTCACCTTCAGTCCTGTCTAAACCCCAGCCCCTAGCCTCAGAGCCAGCCTTAACTCAGCCTCACCTTCAGTCCTGTCTAAACCCCAGCCCCTAGCCTCAGCCTCACCTTCAGCCCTGTCTAAACCCCAGTCCCTAGCCTCAGAGCCAGCCTTAACTCAGCCTCACCTTCAGCCTTGTTTAAATCCCAGCCCTAGCCTCAGCCTCAGCCTCAATCCAGTCTCACACCCAGGTTCAGTCCCTGCTCAGGCTTACCCAGCCTCAAGGCTGTCTCAATGCTGCTCCAGCAGCCTCTGCCCTGCTGGATAACTCCCACAACAATATAGAGGAGGACCAGAGTTTAGAGGGGAATATTGCATTTCAGAAGGACTGTGGTTTTCAATGTATGAGTAGCCATGAGCCCCAAACCACCCACACAGAGGCTTGACTCTCCTGGAGTCCCCTCTCCACACACACACACACACACACACGCACACACACACACACACACACTCACACACACACACACTCTCACACACACACACACACTCACACACTCTCTCACACACACACACACACACACACACACACACACACACACACACACACACACTCACACACACACTGTCACAAACCAAATGTATTATAAGTAAATCACATAACATAAAGAGGGTAATTGAGGGCCGAGCAGCGAAGCTGTGTAGGCCACCATTGTGTTCGTACCATTTCTTATTATTCTTTCTTCTGCCATGGGAGTCAATGCAGCCCCTAGAAATGTATGGTAAAAAGCTGCAAAACTTGCAAAACGCAACTTTTGACCCGTATGTCAGATTTTCAAAAACAAGGTACCGTTGGAATCCTTTGCTCAAGCCGAGTGCTGTCATTTCCTGCCATATTGGATTTCCCGACATTTTGGATTTGGTGCAAAACACTTAAAATGTATCTCCTCCTAGAGATTTTCACCAATCTGCACGAAACTCGGTAGACACAATCTCTCGACCAATGTCTATTAAAATCTTACAGGGATTTTGGATTTTCCAAAGCGTTTGCCCATTACAGCTAATTGAAATAGGCGTCTAAGCCTCCAAACAAGAAGTGTTGTCATATCTCAGTAACATTTTGATGTATCAAAACCACATTTGGCACACTCACCGAGACAGTCCCGTGACCCCTGTCACCAAGTCTATGTCAACACCTCAAACTCTCTAGCGCCACCAACCTGTCAAAGTTGGAAGTGTGTTTATTCTGAACCGTATACCCGATTTTCAAAACTGCTGTAGGGAGGCATGTTTCACTTTGCTTCTGTGCTTTTGATGCACTGGTTGTTCTTCCTGCTTGGCCCCCACATTGCTGCTTGCAGCTATGTTGTTATTATTTTTATTGTTTTACAGTGTTCCTACTGGGGCTACTGAGTGACCTAACCTGAAAGAACCTGCTGCTTCTGTGATGAGATGGAGAGGTGGGGTACATGGTTCACTAATGGTGCTAATGGGCTACACTGTGTGTACGTACACACACACACACACACACACACACACACACACACATACACACACATTCACGCATTGTACTGGCAGGTAGGGCATGATTTCCAGCTTGGTTCACTGATGGTGCTAATAAGCTACACTGTGTGTACATACAAACACACACACACACAGGCACACACACAGGCACACACACACACACATACACACACACATTGTACAGGCAGGTAGGGCATGATTTCCAGCTCTCTCACAAGGACTCAATGAGTCATCCGTCTCCAGGCCCAGTGCAGTGGTCCTCTTGCCTCTCCTCTCTCATCCTTCTCTCACTTTCTATCCTCTCATTTTCTTTCTTCTCCTCCCTCTCTCCTCTGCTTTCTCCTCCTCTATCCTCTCCTCTTCTACATTATATCCACTGCCTTCTCTTCTATCCTCCCCTTCTATACTATATTCTCCTCTGCTCTCCTTTCATCTCCTCTCCTCTGATCTGTCTAAACACCACTAGGGTAGGCATGAACGGAGAGAGGGATGGAGAAAGGGATGCAGAGAGAGATGGAGGGAGGGATGGATGATATAGGCTGCCACCCCATATTGGAGTGGCCTTGTAGGCTATAACTACAGCACGACTGTAGTAACTACACCCCTCCCCAGACACCTGAATCAAAGTCCACTGCTGTGAACTGCTCCAGCTCTATTAAACATGGCCTGGTGGATATGAGCAAAGACGAGTGCTTCCTGATTTCATTTTGAACATTCCCCTGATTCATTGTCAACGGGGGGATATCGAGAAATGGCCATATCTCAACATGGGAAGGTTACAGAGACACAGGGTTTGGACTGGCATTAAGCTGTCGACCTATCTAATGCCGCAATGCCAAACGTCCCGCTCGCACGCACACACGTGCGCATGCACAGAACCACGACATGCATTCATGGGCGGAGGTCTGTGCTCTCTGAGCACCATTTAGTTTAAATATATGAAATTAATTGTCTTGTTTTTAACTTTCCAAGGATGACCTTTTCCAAGGCTTGCTGTTTCTAATGTCATACTACTACACACTGCACCTGACGTACCCCAAATGTGTTGCAACCCGCCTCTCCGTAATCCAGACAGAGGTACTAGGCGATGCCATTCATGATCCAGAGGCCACAAGTTCATATAAAAAGGCAATCACAGAGTGGAAGGCAGAAAAATAGATACAGATATAAATGGATAGAATTGGAGATGTTAGGCTGTTTTTTAGCTGAGACCAGCAGCTCAACAGCTCGCTCTGTCGGTCGGTCGGTCAGTCCACAAAAATGTCCCCACCCTACCCATGTGCATACGTGGTCGCAGTTAAAGCAAATTTGCGCTATTTTATTTTCCTATTTTCTTAATTTCTCTCTTGCTGAGGCACTTGGTGTTGCTCATGCTTTCTTTCTCTCTCTTATATAATAATAATAATAATAATAATAATAATAATAATAATAATAATAATTATTATTATTATTATTATTATTATTATTATTATACATCCCTGATAACTTTTGTGTGTGTGTAAATGTAGTTTTCCTTAGGTTCCCATGCAATTTTTCTTCTGTGGTCAATACAAGTGCATCTCAAAAGATTAGAATATCGTGAAAAAGTTCCTTTTCTGTAATTTAATTAAAGAAGTGAAACTTTAATATATTCTAGATTCATTACACATAAAGTGAAATATTCCAAGCATTTTTTTGTTTAAATCCTGATCATTACGGCTTACGGGTTATGAAAATCAAAAATCCAGTATATCAAAATATTAAAATGTTACATAAGGCCAATCAAAAAAAATATTTATAATACAAAAATGTTGACCTTCTGAAAACTATATTCATTCATGCACTCAATACTTGGTCAGGGCTCCTTTTGGATGAATTAGTGCATCAATGCGGCATGGCATGGAAGCAATCAGCCTGTGGCACTGCAGAGGTGTTATGGAGGCCCAGGTTGCTTTGATAGCAGCCTTCAGCTCGTCTGCATTGTTGTCTCTCATCTTACAAGTAACAGGGATGACCGCAGCCTTGAAAGGAATGTCAAGCAAGGCCCATTCAAGAACTTGAGGGAGCTTCACAAGGAGTGGACTGAGGCTGGAGTCAGGGGACTGAGGCTGGAGTCAGGGGACTGAGGCTGGAGTCAGGGGACTGAGGCTGGAGTCAGGGGACTGAGGCTGGAGTCAGGGGACTGAGGCTGGAGTCAGGGGACTGAGGCTGGAGTCAGGGGAGTGAGGCTGGAGTCAGGGGACTGAGGCTGGAGTCAGGGGACTGAGGCTGGAGTCAGGGGACTGAGGCTGGAGTCAGGGGACTGAGGCTGGAGTCAGGGGACTGAGGCTGGAGTCAGGGGACTGAGGCTGGAGTCAGGGGACTGAGGCTGGAGTCAGGGGACTGAGGCTGGAGTCAGGGGACTGAGGCTGGAGTCAGGGGACTGAGGCTGGAGTCAGGGGACTGAGGCTGGAGTCAGGGGACTGAGGCTGGAGTCAGGGGACTGAGGCTGGAGTCAGGGGACTGAGGCTGGAGTCAGGGGACTGAGGCTGGAGTCAGGGGACTGAGGCTGGAGTCAGGGGACTGAGGCTGGAGTCAGGGCATCAAGAGCCGCCACGCTCAGAGGGGCCCTGGAATTCTACTTGAAATATTTTACTTTATGTGTAATTAAACTAGAATATATAAAAGTTTTACTTTTTGAATTAAATTATGGAAAATTATGGAAAGTTTGTCCATGATATTGTAATTTTTTTTTTTTTTTTGATGTACCTGTAAATGTGGAAAGATATTTCGCTCGCAGTCCTGTTTTCCAGTCAGTTTCCTGTTTTAAGATGTACTGTATGCTCTAGGATGAAATTATAGTTTTAAATCAAAGGTTTAGGCATATCAAGGAGGAGAGGCTGGAGCTCACGGGTCATCTTCTAGGAAACTTTATTGGTGCATCAGGTTCACTAACGTTTCCACATGCAGAGTGTCTTCGTCAGAGTGAATAAAAAGGATGGGTTTGACAGCTCATTTATGCTTTTCTCGCTCATAGGCGAGATGACAGGAGGGAGGAATGAGTGTGATAGGCCATCAAATAGCCTATCACACATAAGACTAGGCCATTATAAAACAAAAACAAAAATCAGCTACATCAATCTGGTCACCTCTATAAAAGATAGAAAATGTCAATGCCAATATGCACCCAATCATATCACAATATGCAGATAAAGTCACATAAGGAATATTATTTAACAACAATAATGTATCAAGGCTGAACAACAATAAAACCTCCTAAGCACAAGGAATAACTTTATAAAAACAAGAAAGATTGTTTTCCTCATGCAGTCCTAGGGACTCCACTGAGTTTAGTTTGTGTATCCAGAAGCTCTCTCTTTTGAGAAGTCTCTTGATGGTGTCACCACTTCGGGGGTAGGGCGTGATCTTCTCAATGCCCCATCATTTCAGGGCGGATGGAGAACCGTGGTTGGGTTAGATTATGTACATCCTTAAATGTCCTTGTTGTTTAGTTTACGTAGGACAAACCAAACAAGCACTGAAACTGAGAGTAGCTGAACACAAAGCAGCGATACGCAGTAAGAATATAGACGGTGCGTCGTTGTCTCAGTGCCAACCACAGTTCTTCGTCCTCCCTGAAATTCTGGGGCATTGAGAAGATCACGCCCTCCCCTGAGGTGGTGACATCATTAAGAGAATCTTCTCATGGATGGCCACATTTGCTAATGTAGGTAATATAGACATCAGAATTAAAATGAGACTGTTATAACCAGTCAAAAACTCCTCGTTAGTGTGCTAAAATGCAGTGTTCTAAAATTAAGAATGCAGACATATTTAAATATATTAAATATTTTTTGCAATGTTCCTACTGGAGCTAATGAGTCACCCTGACCTGAAAGAACCTGCTGCTTCTGTGATAGGTGATGAGGTGGGGTACATGGTTCATTAATGGTGCTAACAAACTACACTGCATAAACTTTCAATTCAATTCATTTTATTTGCTCAAGTAGGGACATTGTACATTGATGAACATTTTAAAACAAAAATGTAAATGCACTACAATTGCAGCCAAAAGGCGGATTTACATTGGTAGTCCCCCTGCCAGATGGTACAGGCTGTTCCCTAGTGTGAAAGAGTTAGGCTACAGTGCATTTCAGTGCATTACAATAATAAGTTACGACAGTAGTTGAATACAATAATATACGGGAATAAAAAAAGAAAATACAAAAAATATTATATTGCACACAATGTATTGCACAGCGACAAGTAAGTTACAGCCGCATTATAATTAACATTTTATACATATACACATCGTTCATCACATTCATCACATTTACACCTCACACATTCATCACACATACACATCATTCATCATCCAAATACACATCATTCAAAATACAGTGCAAAATGTACTACTGTACATGTGTGCAGGTTTGAGTGGACTTCAGCCATCCCTTCAAGTGGTTTCTCAGTGTTGGGCTTTCCCTAATGTGAGATGGCATGGTGTTCCAGAGATTACCACCTTTGACTGACAGGACCGTCTGCCCAAAGGTGGTGCGCCTGTGTGGGATGACACAGTCGCCTCTGTCTGTGGCTCTGGCGGTTCTGGATGTGGGGCCACTGCCAGGTCTCAGCTTGATGTATTTGTTTAACGGGGGTGTTACGGGAAAGGATGTGTGGTGTTGTTTTTGTGTTTGTTTTTCCTTCCTGTCTCCCCCAGGTGTTGGCCAGCGGTGGTGCATGTGGTTCCTGGTCCCGCCTTGTCCTGTCCTGTCAATCATCGTTACCCTCAGTGTGTGCCGTCCTTGTGTCCCTCATTGATTTCCCACCTGTGTTCAATTATCTACCTTCCTTGTTGTCCAATCATGCGTCTCCCTGTATCCTATAAGAGTGTCCTGTGTCGGGCGCGGAAACCAAACTGCATTGGATGCAAATGGGGGTGGTCTTTGTTGAGATGTTCTACAAGGAGTTGGGCAACCCATTTCTCTGCTATTTTAGATACTATTGGCAGAATGCTAATTGGTCTATAGTTTGACATATGTTTTTTTCCCCAGATTTAAAAATTGGGGTTAACGCTGCCACTTTCCAGGCTGAGGGGACCACTGAATGCTTGAAGGATAAGTTGACCAAATGAGTGATAGGTTGGACCAAGGCGTCCTTATGTTCTTTAAGAAAGTTGGTGTTAAAACCAAAGACATCCTTGGCTTTGGAGTTTCTCATACCACTAATGAGCTTTGCTACCTCAAGATCAGTTATTTCTGTTATTTCGAAGACTGGTTGGGCAGAGTTGACAGGGCTATCTCGGGGGGGAAAGAGCTGGACTATCTCACTTACAGACTCTATGAAAAAGTGGTTTAGACTAGTAGCCAGAGTAATGGGCTCCCTCACTAGAGTGTCATTTATAGAAAGCTCTAGTTCCTTGTCCTGTTTGCATTGACGGACAATCAATTTGTAGATGTTTGCCGGATAACCTTTCCATTGCCATGTGCATTTTCAATGATTTCCAAGAAAAAGTTGGCTTTAGCCTTGCGTAGTGCCTGAGTGACTTTATTTATGTAAATCTTGTTCTGTCGGTACCTAAGCCAGTCCTGAGTGACTGTTTCAGCAGCATGTCCACATGAGTGCCCTGCACTCATCAGTGACCCACGGTAGAGTTACCCTGCACTTTCTTATGCCTCCCTGGTGAAAGGGGCCATGACCTCCTTGACTGACCTGTTAAACAGATCACACCCACTCTCAGGGTTCACACATGAGAGGATTTTGTCCCAGTTGTATTCATGTAGGTCTGTGGCTAGGCTAAGTTGCTGGTTTCTGGGTATGAATTCATACAGGGGTTTTGAGTTACCCGGTTTGGCAAAGAAATTAGAGAAATGAGACTTAGGGTGTTTTCACACCAGGGGTTTTATTCCGAAATTGATTGCGTTTCCCTCATATTACGATTCATTTTGGCATGTGTGAACATAGAAACTGCGACCGGTTCCGCAACAAACCAACCGCGACAAGCCCACCTGGAGAGGGTGGTCTCGCCTTGATTCAAGTGTTCTCCCTTACGATTCAGTTGTGGTCTGAAAGCATCTGCGCATCAAAACAAAAGCTAGCCGGTAACCAACTCCTACACTATCGCAAACATTGCCGTAGCCTACATGAGGACTCAATACTGTCGCAACCACAACACTGGCCGAGCAGAATGTCGTTGTCAAAAGTATAAGAGCTAACATTACGTACGTCTCCTGTCTAGATTTATTCACACTGCATAATACACACTTATACTTATGTAGGTTTTATTCGCCATTCGGAAATAGATCTGCGTCCGTCACATATTATTTTCCTACCGAAACCGCACATAGGTTCCTGCCCCTGTTACAACAACTCTGTATTTTGCATGTACAGTACAGTATGTACACCCGAAAGTACCATAACCTACCCATGACTATGTATAGCCTTCTATTCTTCTATTGATAATAAACATCCCGCGAGCCCCTCTATTCTGACCAATCAGAGCGTGTTGGAGGCGAGTTCAGAACTGAGATCTGTCTCGATTGGGTACTCTGCCGTGTGAACACAAACTGGAACTAAGGATAGTTGCAACATTGTATCAATTTTTTTCCGATTCCCCTTGAATCGGAACGAAAAATAGGTTTGAAAACACCATTAGTTAGTTTTCTGGAAAAGAGAATTGCGTTGTGATCTGAGAGGCTTGTCAGAAGGTTATGAGTAGCCACAATTCTTTCAGGTCTGTTAGTAACTAGAACATCTATTCTGGTTTTGGAATGGTTAGTTATCCTGGTGGGTTCTTTAATCAACTGGGATACGTTGAATTGAACCATGGTTTGCTTAAGATGTTTTCTGTCTTTCTTCACATCCCAGTTGATATTGAAGTCCCCAAATACAATTGTTTCTGCATGACCGGCATGGTGCTTTAAGAGAGCTCTTAGCTGGACATAGAAATCTGTTTTCGCAGAGGGTGGGCGGTACAAACATATAAAGATAAAAGACATCTCAGCAGACAGAGAAAACTTCACACTGACAGATTCAATGTTAACTTCACTACAGGATGTGAGTTGGATACATTTGATGGTATCTTTAACATATAGTAGGACCCCCCCACCCTTCCCCATGGCCCTATCCTGCCTAAACACATTATAGTGGGTTACAAGGACAGCTGCTTCAGGCGAGGAGCTGGATAACCATGTTTCAGACAAACCTAGGATATCTAAGTTTGAGTTGTCAAGAAGGTGTTCGATTTGCTCACGTTTGGGTACCATGCTACGGATGTTTAGGTGAGCACATAGTAGCCCTTTCGGCTTCGAACGAGGGTCCCATACTAACTTGGCATGGTTTAATGTCCCGAAGATTCTCGTCCGGAGTTTCTTCAGGGCTGAATTCCTAGGTTTCGTCGGGGTCAGTCGGCTTACACAGTTCCTAGTAGGTACTGTGTAAGTAGTTTCCGAGTAGATTGTTGCGGCTGGTCTGCAGCGGACCCGGGCTGAAGACGAACCACCGCCGCTGTAGAGGCCAGTCCTGCCATAGGCGCGAGCCCACAGAGACCTGCTGGTGGTGTTCGCTGCTCAGCTAGCCGCCCCCTTGGAGTGGGTGGTTTCTCTGCTGCTAGGCTGCTAGCCGTCGGCACGAGCCTGCTGGTCCCTGGTGTGGTTGGAGGCCCAACTGCTAGGCTAGCAGCCATCATCGCGAGCCCACAGAGACCCGCTGGTGGTGTTAGCTGTCGCGGCTGGTCTGCAGCGGACCCAAGCTGAAGACGAAGCACCGCCGCTGCAGAGGCCAGTTCCGCCATCGGTGCGATCCCACAGAGACCCGCTGATGGTGTTCGCTGGTCAGCTAGCCGGCCCCTTCTCAGGTCCATAGGAGTGAGTGGTGTAACTGCTGCGAGGCTGCTAGTCGTCGGCGCAAGCCCGCTGGTCCCCTGTGTGGTTGGGGGCCAAACTGCTGGGCTAGCAGCCATCATCGCGAGACCACAGAGACCCGCTGGTGGTGTAAGCTGCTCGGCTAGCAGTCCTCCTCTCCATCCCGGCGACACTTATGTTGTGCTGCTAGCTGGTGGCACCGGCGGAGAAAAAGGCCCAGGGTTAAGCTCAACATCTCCGGTGAGCAGAAGTATTGCAGCAAACTGTAGTAGACCCCGGCGTGCGCTCGAGGGCTGGCTTTCCTCGTTTTCCGGTGAAGCTGGAGCTCTGGCATGTCCATTGTTAAGGAGCTGGGAAGAAAAGAAATGCTGAAGTCTTACTGCTGGGAGGTAGAAGCAATCGTTTTCCTCTGGTAGAAACTGATAGCGGTACGTGCAGACGAGCAGGCTTAGAGTTAGTTTTAAAGCAAAAATCCATCCTTGTGCGTGAGTTAAACTGCATTTGTTTACCAAGTTCGTTTGTTTGGGAAGGTTAAAAACCTCCGGGTGAGTTAACGCATCACAACGCGGTTTCGCTGCTGACGCCATGACCAATTGACCTTCCACACACACACACACACACACACACACACACATTAAAGCTCTGCAGGCCAACTCATCCCTTGGCCGGTTGCATGTAGGGTTCAATCTTAGGGCTGGTAGGGTTCTGCTCATGTGGCTAAGCTACATGTTAATGTCACACACGCAAACATGGGTTTCAAAGGCGGAGAAAAAATCTATAATAAAGGTACCCAATAGGCCTGCTCTGTGTCAATCTCCCCATGTAGCCCAGCTTTCTGTATAACCTCCAAGGTCTAACCAACAACACAGACCTGCTTATTCAATCAAGGAGATGTGCATGTTTCAGAAACGACAGCTGACCAAATGTCAAGCTGAGATCCAGGGCCGGTACTCACAAAACATTTAAATGCTTGAAGTAGCTCCTAACTCGCTGATTTATTAGTAATTGTACTAATTCTACTCCTAATTTTAGGACTCCTACATTTTTTGGATAAGAGTATTTCACAAAGGGTTTTAGCGCTAAAACCAACTCCTAAGTCTGGGAGAAGTTCAGTCAAGAGGACTTCTAAGGCAGTCAAGAGGACTTCTAAGTTGTTAAGACCTACTCACAAGCGATCCGAACATGCCTGCTTCCGGCAATCCGCTTCGTAATTGCTTTAACAGTTTGGATACATTTAACTTTAAAAATGTATAGCCTTATTCGTGAGGGTAGAGAGTGAGGGATGCAGCCACTTCACCAAAAAACTGAAAAAAGCTGAGAAACACGCTTTAATAAACAAGCGCTGCTATAGCACCAAAGCTGTAGGCTACAGATACAAAAACGGACACACAGACACGGAGCCTGCATTGTGCATTCAGAAAAGTATAGCCCATATATCAGAAGTTGTCGGCACAAAAAAATCACAGACACAAGTCTGATTCAATCTCTAAAATAAAACACTATCGGCCTATAGGCCAACTCAGTCAAACAATCTGCACTTGATCCCGTCTCGCCTATCCTTACGCATATGAGCTCTGTCAAAACCAACAACGAACTACTCTCGATATGACAAAACAATACACATTTGTCAGGAATCAGGATCAGGTTAGTTATTTTTAGTAGCCGCTAAGGCATTTGAAGGCTCTCCAATCTGGTTAACCGGATTACCGGTTAACCCCTCCCACCACTACAACGAATATCGACAATTTCAAGAAAGATGGGAAACAGAATATTTATTCAGTGAATTCAAACAAAAGCCAATATGTCTCTTATGCCAAGAGTCACTGGCAGTTTTGAAACCTGCCGAGGCATTTTGAGACGAAGCATGAGCACCAATATGGAAACATGAACTTAGAACAACGGCTGCAGAAAGTCATGGAATTAAAACGCAACCTTCAACAACAGCAAAGCATGTTTGCACGCATCAACAGTCAGAGTGAGGGGGCTGTGAAGGCAAGCTTTATAATAGCAGAGGAAATAGCAAGAGCATGCAAGCCGTTCACAGACGGAGAGTTCATTAAAACTTGTATTGACAAAGTGTGCGATGTTGTATGCCCTGACAAGAAACAGGCATTTGCCAATATCAGTCTCTCCCGAAATACCGTGGCTAGTCGCGTGGATCTAGCCTCAGACTTACGGATCCAGCTGAAAATCAAAGCCAAGGAATTTCTGTCGTATTCTTTGGCTGCAGATGAGAGTACAGACAAGACGGACACTGCTCAGCTTTCAATATTCATCCGTGGATGATAAGTTGTCCGTTACAGAGGAACTTTTGGATGTAAAATTGATCCATGGGACAACTACTGGACAGGATATTTCCACAGAAGTGGAGCGGTGTATCAGCGAAACAGAACTGGATTGGAATAAACTTGTGGGGCTGACAAAGGACGGTGCACCTGCAATGTGTGGGGAGGGCCGTGGTCATCCACCAGGAGGCCCTCTGTGGAAAGGTGCTGGAAATGGGACATGTAATGACAGTTGTCACCAAAACGGTGAACTTCATTCGTTCACGGGGCCTGAACCACCGGCAGTTCAGGGCACTTTTAGAGGAGGAAAACTGTGCATGAGGATGTCCCGTACCCCACAGAGGTGCGCTGGCTGAGTCGAGGGAAAGTGTTAAATCGATTTTATGATGCGCGCGTGGAGATTGCTCGTTTCATGGAAAGCAAACAGAAGCCCATTCCCGAGCTTGAGGATGAAAAGTGGCTAAGCGACTTGGCATTTATGTGTGACATAACAGAGCACCTCAACGTGCTGAATGTTAAACTCCAGGGTTGCAAGCAGCTGATCACTGACATGTGGGACTCCGTAAAAGCGTTCCAAATGAAGCTGCGCCTGTGGGAGGTCCAGATGCGCCAAGGCAGGCTAACTCACTTTCCTACCTGCCAGTCAGTCAGTGACACAGTCACCGTCCCATTCCTGACGCAAGTCTATGTCGACAAACTGAACACACTCAAAGCGGAATTCAGGAGATTGCTGATTTTGAATCACAGAAATTCAGCCTTCGCAAATCCACTTGGGATTGATGTTGACACTGCTCCTGAGTTAGAACTCATTGAATTGCAATGCAACAGTGCTCTGAAAACCCAGTACCAGTCAGTTGGAGCTGCTGAGTTTGCGCCTCTACTCCCCGAGTCAATGCCCCAGCTTCGCCTTAACGCAGCACGCGTCATGTCCATGTTCAGGAGCACCTACTCGTGCAAACAGATGTTCTCCATAATGAAGCTGAACAAGACATCCCATAGATCTCGCCTCGCAGACCAGCATCTGGTCTCAGTATTGAAAGTGGCCATAGCAAAGGACATTAAACCTAGAATTAATCCAAGAAAAGGTGCAGAGTGTCTGCTAAGAGTTGAACTAAAAGCAAGAGCAATGCATATTTTGTTTAGGCTTATGCTCATTGTTGTGTCCTTTCAAGTAATATGCTCATTGTTGTGTCCTTTCAAGTAAGCCATACAATCTGAGATGGGCTATAACTGTATATATCAACAGTTGCTGAAAACCTTGACCTTATTTGTTGTTTTGTTAAAGGATAAGGACACTGAATTTCATGTTTAGCCCTATTCCTGGCTTCCCTGGCATGTATCTGACTAGTACAGGTTAAAATATTTCTGTACAACAGCCATCCCTTCACGCTGTAAACCTCCACTTGAATCCGAATTTCGCGGAGGTTTACAGCGGATGGCTGTTGTATGTTTGGTGAAATTAGTACGGTTTACAAGATACTGTTGTTTTGAAATGCAGAGGCGAAAGGACCTATGGTGTTTACAGGACGACTTCAGAGCTTGGTAAGCATAAACCATGTAATTCCTGACCTTGAAATCCACGCATATCATACCTTTTAGTTTTTCCGAGTGTGCCCATAGCTAGCAACGAGCCAGGGTGCGTGTGCCGACGTTATTGACACAGAACTCTGTACTGCACAAAAAAGAAATATTTTAACCTGTACTAGTCAGATACATGCCAGGGAAGCCAGGAATAGGGCTAAACATAAAATTCAGTGTCCTTATCCTTTAAAGACCAAAGTAGCCTACCCTAATGTGATACAAGTGGGGTTTGTTTAATTGTGTTATTTTATTATTTATTTGTTATATTTATTATTTGAAATCATTTAGTGTCGAAAAATGGTTCAGAATTCGATTAAGTCTAGTACTTTTCCCCCTTTGTTATCGTATTACAGACGAATGTAGGCTACTAGCCTATGATTTGAATCTAGGCTATTTTGTTGAATTATGCACAAAAAAGAAAAAAACAGCATTTGACCTGTGCATCCAATCTCCAATTAAAAAAAGTATTGATCTACGTTGGCGAGGCTGGCTTCAATTTGGCGAACAGGCATCGGCGGGGAAGAAACATAATTGGCAAAAGAGCCACAGTTACTGGGAGGAGCCAACATGAGAGGAGCCAACATCACCATGTGCACCGCAATCTCCAACAATGGTGTGCTCCTGCACAAATGTGAGATTGGACCCTACAACATTGACCGCCTTCACCTGTTTTTAGAAGACTTGCATGAAGGACTGGTGCCGTAGGCAGAAAGGGGACAGGTGGAGGATCACTAGCCAATATATGTGATCACATGGGACTATGTGGCATTCCATCATTCCCGTGCAGTCACAGCCTGGTTTGACGCCCTTCCAAGGATGATGTCCCTTTTCCTTGCCCCTTACTCCTCTTTTCTCAACCCCATTGAGGGGTTTTATTTCAACCTGGAGATGGAAGGTTTTCGATCATCGTCCACACGAACAAATGTCCCTCCTAGATGCAATGGATGCTGCATGTCAAGACATCACAGCTGAACACTGCCAGGGGTGGACAAGGCATGCTAAAAGATTCTTCCCAAGGTGCCTTGCCAGAGATGATATAGGGTGTGATGAGAACATGTGGCCAAATGCAGAAGACCGGGCAGATTCTTTTTTTTTTCTTTCTTCTGTACCTTTTTTCTTAGGGATTCACGATATATCGGCAATCCTATCTGTATCGACCAATGTTAGTCATTTTTAATATATCGGTATTAGTCCGATGTGCAAAACAGGGCCGACGTGAACAGCAGATAATTATTTCCGTCTAGCTGCTGTTTTGTGTGTGTTGTTTTTGAGAAGAAACAATGTTGTAAAATCTAAGATTTATCTGCTTTTCACAATGTTTTGGAAATAGAGACAGTGTTTCCATGTTTTTCAGTATGTATAACATTTGATTATCATAAAACTTGTTTTTATATAGAACATATCAACATCGGTAAATATTGGTTATCGGCCATGACAGCAATGTCAATATATGTTATCGGTATCTGTCAAAATGTTAATATCGGTGCATCCCTACCTTTTCTGTTTGTATATTTTGTATTATCACACAATGGAGACCAGAAGCTATGTTGCATATTTGTGTTCTCTTGCATTACCCATAGCAAATAAAGCCTTTACTGCAGCAATTCTGTCACTTACTGACTTATTTTTTTAATATGTAATCTGTACATTCTATAAAGCTACTCTGAGATGGGACATTCACGTTTTGTATTGAATGTTTGCAAAAAAAAATAAACAAAATGCATGCCTTTACTAAACCCAACAAAAGAAAAATGTAGAGGCTTATAATAATACTACAATGCAAAAAACAATTTATGATCAATACAATATTGTTTATTGTATAAGGGTAGAACTGACACATGTAAAGTAATGTCATTTCTTTGAAATTCCTTGAAAGAAAGCTACCAGACATGTTCCCTTCACACCGCTTGAAGAGCAACTAGTAGTGTCCTAATTTTAAATCTCAAAAATGTCCAAACTTCAGCTATTCAGAGATTTAGTTAACGAGTGATTAGCAGCAGCAGTTTTTTTTTGTTTTGGCTGTATGAAAAAACACTGGATGAAGAGATCCCAGGAGACATTTTGCACAATTGGAAAGGATGTTGGACATTGTTGATATAACGTTATTCAACTCAAGATCAAGCTGTTACATCAAACAGGTTCTGTATACCCTTGTTTGTTGTGGTTAGAGTCACTATATCACATTCTGAATTGAATTGCCCCACCACTCTATAGCTTGTAGCATCTATGCCAAGCTAGAATAGATATAGATAGATTAGCTTTTACGATCGGCCAATTTGGCAACCACCGATCAAATCATTTGGAGTGAAAATTGGCCGATTCAAATTGGCGATCGATCGGAGCAAAAGTGTGTGTTCCTGGTGGTGCAGTGGTAATTCACCTTATCTGGGGATTCAGAGATTAACGGTTCAAATCCCCAGGTTGCCATGTCCCGTTGCACCCTTCTGTTTCTGCCCATGTGTTGTGAACTTGTGTGCTTAATGTGCTTAAGTTGACATGCCACATATATTCTGTGCTACTTTGTACATTTTCAAGCTCAATATCCCAATCTCCCTGACAAATCTCAAATATCCAATATGTGCAAACTAATATAAACTGTATATACTGTATTCAACTTAAACAAACTGAATTTCATTCAATTCAAAACCTTTTAGGCATGTCCCTATGTTTGTTGTGGTTGCTGATTTGCTCAGTTGTTGAATGATAAGGTGATCGTCTTTTATTACAAAGGATAAGAGTTCAAATCCTAATTTTAACATCATACACATGGTCTGAGTCCTTGCATTTTCCAGAATAAGTTCTGACACTTCTCACAGAGTAGGAGTATTTGTTTATAAATAGTAAACATGCTGATAGCATCACATCGGAGATAAGTTACAGCAACGATGCTCTACAACAGAACTACGGTAGCCTATAGAGAAGTAGGCTACCAACCAAAATGGCCCCAATGGACACTTACACATTTGGTCAACTAAAAAATAATATATTTATTGTACACTTTCTATGGCTAGACAAATTCCTTCACTTCAATCAATTAATCAGCATTTTTGCTTCACTGGTCTTCTGCTCCTTCTCCAAATCCTATTTTCAACACCCCGCCGCAAAGCAATTGGACTCTGATCATTGCCACTTGCGACTATATTCATATTATTCTAGTCTGATAACAGAAAGACTGCATATGCAAATCTGCTAATTTTACAAGGCAGACAATCAGCTGACTGTAGCTGACTAGTCAGTATACTTGGTTTCATAATTAGTCAGAGAAAGCCTACATTTTTATTTTGGAATCCTTTATTTGAATTTGGCAGGAATTGTAAGCCTACATACCTGATTCTATGAGTATGTAGGCAGGTAGGTAGCATGTCTATGTTGAAATTCGGACGGAGACCCATCCTCTATCAGCCAATCGCTGTGGGCATACTGAGTAAGCTTGTTCATGACACACAAGGTCATCCATAGCAATGACGTCAACCCTGCTCTTACTGTACTTTTAGCTTAAGAGTTCTCAATTCCTTAGTAAAAGTTGTTTTTAGCAGCTTTGTGAATACGTTTTAAGAGGGAACTCTTAAAACCTACATTTTTCACTTTAACTTTTAGTGTGATTTAGGAGTACTCCTAATGGTAAGATAACATGCTTTGTGAATACCAGCCCAGGTTTCTATAAGGCTATTTGCATGCAGGCTCAATGTCCCGGTGGAGGATTAGGAGGAACCTATTTGCTCCTCCCTCCCACCTCTCCTCCCTCCAACCTTTCTTGATATCTACTGCTTTCTCCCTCTATCCATCCCTCTGTCTGCTCCCATTTCCTCCCTCTGTGCATCATTTCCCACTCCCTATGTCCTCACGTCCATCCCACTCCCCTTCCTCCTACCCCCTCCCTCCATCCCTCCTTCCTCCCACCCTCTCTCCTTCCATCCCTCCTCCCTCACACAGAGGACCTATGCAGTCATTATTAGTCTGGGAGGGTTGGCATCATATCAAGGACAAAGTGAAAGCAGCACAGTCTGGCTGCTAATCACCTCAATGATGTTGCTGACACATTTAGAAGGAAGCTCAGCGGTGGAGGAGACTGTGAGCAACAGCTCACGCCTCAATTCCACCTACTGCAGCTGCACAGCATTCCGGATGCAGTCAGGTTTTGTTCCGTCCTCCACGCGGCTTCATAGCCCACTGGGTGTGTTTCAGGAGCAAACATTTTGTTTGATATTTGGCCAGGCCACCAGGTGGTGGGACGTAACTACCACTACCTTCTACTACTATTTGATGCATCCCAGATGGAGTATCCATCAGCAATAGACCAGGGCCCCGTACTGTGTAGCTCATTCAACATATCCAGGATTTCTCTAGCTCGCTCAAGTAAACCGGACAACCGCAATCACGGATAAACGGTACTACGACGGTGGCTATCAACTCGTTAAGTCTACCCAGCTGGTCCAATCTAGCTATGAGTGCGTTCACGGTAAAAGGGGAGGTATTTGCTCGAAATGACCAATCACATACCTTAGTATAGGTATTCGGATACGGTCATGGACAAGGCAAACAATACGCATAACCAAGTTCTGTCCACCGCATTTTACACAAGAGGAGCAATATTATGTATAATATGAACTATAGGTGCAACACAGTCGCTACTGCCAAAGGCTGGAAGGAAAGCTGGAGAAATACTGCCGACTGCCTACGTTTTATCATTATCCTCCACATGAACACGAGTAGGCTAGATCATTGGGCTATGCCTATTCTTATGGCGTGTAAAGCAATTGTAGCCTATATCAATATATCTTATTCTTTCAGCTGCAACCCTGTGAGACTGGCAAGGGACGCTTAAATAAAGGAAATGTAGCCTAAAGAATTTAATAGTTTAAGGTTGGAGTAGACAATGTGATGTCTCTATACAAGAGGAACTAGAAATAAAACAGCCTATTATGATGGAAAAAGTGAAGCTCAAGGTGGAGAAGTAGGAATATAGTAGCCTATTTCAGTAGGCCTATAACGTCATTGATTGTCAGGTATTGGTGCTATCACAATTCAGTTAAAATGTAGCCTACTTCTCTTTGTTCCTATGGGAACGAGAGGCTAGTCTAATAAATCAACATTAAAGACGTGAAAATTGAATAAAAAAATCTTGTTTTTAATTGGTTCTCCGCATCACCCACAGCCTACAGGAAACTGCAGGTACTGTAGGCTAATGAAACGCAAGCCAGTGCATAGCCTACAGCCTACAACTGTAAATGCACAAGGCAAAATAAGACTCAAGCAGCTGTCATTCTGCAATTTTTCATATGATATCGGGGAAAGCCAAAGAGGGTTTTGTCGGTTTGTAACATGTCTTCTTAAGATAACCTCTCACTGTTCGTGCACTGCAGATTATTTTTTAATTCGCACGCTGAAGTTCCATAATACAATCTTAACGTCCATATGCCTTTTTCCAAGTGAAGTGATCGGTCAGCGGGCTGTGCTTCATACGTTTTGATCCATAATATGGAACTTCCTGCCCCGGAGCAGGTTTGCTCGACAGTATAAGTTACCATGGCGATATAGCATGGTGAAAAGTGAACCACCTTCGTGGTACGTAAAAAAAAAACAGGCTTGAACCTGAAGTTATCGCGCTAACCCTGTAATCCTGTTTCGTAGTACAGGGCCCTGGTGCTTAGCTTCACCAGAGTAGAGCGGAGAGCCATTTCTGGTACGCTTCTGAAACATGCCGCAGAGCATCCCGTCGAATCAGGATCACTGTCTAGAGTGGCCGCAATTGCCATACGGTAATCGGAACGCAAATCATACAGAGTTAGTGGAATTGAGGCGTAACACTGCTGACATTACTGCTATTCCTGTTATCTCTAAACCCTACACTTAACTACCCTCATGATTACATGAATCCCAATCACTGATGCTTTTGCTGCTAGCTAATGCTAATGGTTGATGCTAACCTACTGCTGCAACTGGCTAATGCTAAACGATAAAACTATTAGAACTGCTAAATGCTACACTAAATTCTAACACTAGCTGTATTTTCTAGACCTGCCTTCCTGCATGGTGTGTGTAACCACGAATAAATACTGCTGTGAGAATCATAGCTAGGAGCCACAAGGCCAAGGGCATTTATGCAGGGAAACTTGGCAGCCCAAATAATGAGGGATTTCAGGTGAGCTGGCTGAGGCTGTGTTGAGAGGGAGTGTACGAGCTGCAGAGCACAAATAATGGGCGCTCCATTAAACTGCTGACTGGGCTGAAACAACTGTTTGTGCTTCCTGACTGAAATAACACAGCAGTGATGTGATCTAGAGGTTCCTCGGCTGAGGCAGCAGGACCATCTTTCTCTCCCATCTCTCCTTCTAGCTATCTGCCTTGCCTCAACAAGGTGCCTGCTGCTTTTAGAAACAGACCTGGGGCCAGGGCATTGATATGCAAATCAGTAGAGTAGATGCAGGGATATAAATCAAAGTTAACTGCTTTCATTGTAAAGAAAAAAGATGGAGAGAAGCTTACATCTACATAACAGACATTTCCCCTGCAGCTCCTCATCCTAGTGGTTCTATTGATCCACCCGCTGAGTGGCTCCCCACAGATCATCCTCCTGAAGAATATTCAAAGTAGCTAATCGCTCAAGCGGCCCACAGGGACCTATAGGAGAACCACATGGGCCAGTATTGGGGCCTTCTCTAATCCAGAGCTATGTAAACACATTAAAACATTATACACTGCATACTCATTAGCCAAGTCCCCATGCAGATCCTAGCTCTCAGGAACTGCTCTCTCAATGTGTTCAGGTTCTGCTGGATAAAAAGCTTCTGGGGCAGATCACTTCTGTAAAGGATTTTAAATCCAGGTGTCAGTAAGTACTCAAACTGACTCACAACCTGGCTGTGTTACTGTGAAAGCTAAGTTTGTATCTTGTATCACTCGGTTTAATCCAGGCAGGTTTATGGTATCATCACTGACCTGGTTATTGTGAAAGTACAAAAGATGTGAATGCAAAAATGTATAATAGTAAGTGGTCATTGATCTGTCCCACCCAGACACGTGCACCCTCCAGTCCTTAGACAGTGACCCTGCTGATACACTCTTAGATGGATGCTCTCATCCCTAGCTAGTGCTGACTGCGTGTGTGTGTGTGTGTGTGTGTGTGTGTGTGTGCGTGTGTGTGCGTGCGTATGCGTGTGTGTGGAGGTCAGAGGGACCATGCAGCTCTCCTTGGCCTAAATAGCAGCTGTTATATATCAGAGAGCAGGTATGCAGATGGAGGTGCAGGCTATTATACAGACATATAGTGTCAGGGCACAGAGCCCTTCTCTGGTGATTTGTGCCCCAGTGGAAATTTCCAGGGTCATGTTCAAGACTGTGCACTTATTTCCTAATCATATTTTGAAATCATATCTCCGCTAGAGTAGCAGAAGGCAACTAGCTAAATCAGCTTGTTGTTCACTTGGTTTACAGGCTGTGTACAACATAATCGGTTTAGAATTAGTATTTTCTCCAGAGTCCAGCTACAGTATAATGTAAAGCAGGTAATTTAAGACATGGCTAACACGGCACTTCATCGTGAATAGAGGGACGAGAAAATACTAGAAAATGAGCTGTACTGAACAACATTTTTTATTCAAGTTTTATATGGCTGAAGGGCATGCCAGAGTGTTGTTGTGACATTGTTCTCTCTCTGTTATGGAAAACCGCAGACAAACAAAGCATATCCTCGTGGCATGGAGCAGGAGGCAGGCTTTTGAGGCGCCGATCGCTCTGAGAGTGACAGAGTTGTGATATCAAAGCATTCATTCATATTCAGAGCTGTGCTGATGCAGCCTAAGTTACAGCTTTCATACACAGAATTTTAAATAATGTTTTGAGTGTTTTGTTTTTTTCCGCACAGGCCAAAGATGAAACACCTACATCATACAGCCCAATGAATGGCAAATTTTTTTTTTTTTCTGTAACAATGACAAGGTAGAGGTTTGGACAAGCACAGTGAAACCCACTATGGTTGTATGAATACTCACTAATGGTGTATGTACACTGAGGAAATTAGTATCAGAATAGTCCAACATGCCAAATGACAGTTTTAATATTAGGTAAGCCAGCCACTGCCCTCCTTTTAATATGTCTATGACCTTTTTATCTCTCCCAGTGAAATGCCTCTTCAGAAACATACCAATGACAAGACTCAACACACATTTGAATAATTGGTACCGAAAAAACAACAACAACAACAACACATGCCCCAGATGTTAACTATAAAAAATACAAAGCTAACACAGGAGTACTAGTATCTTCATCTGCCCTACTGGGTAACATTAATATGCTGACGGAAAGATATTCCATGTTCAGGCGTTAAAACGCTCTGCTATTAATTCCATCCCTGTTAATAATTCCACCAGCATGGTTTAGGGCTCTGCTGGATGTGAGAATAGTGCTCTCCCATGTCTGTTTGAGGAGCAGGGAGGGCCGTCTCCCCTCAGGAAATACCACTGCATATATCTCCCAGTTCCCCAGCTCACACAAGTCATCAGCCAGGCTTTGAACTCCTACAACCACTAACACAGCCCCATATTCATATCACTGCTGGAGCTACAGTACTCAAGCCTAAAGAAAAACTAGAATATAAGCCATTAACTTGAACAGGAATTTCACCCCCCCCCCAAAATTAAACCCCATTATACTAATGTTTCTGTTAAAAAAGCGTGACATGTTGGTGTCAGTGCCAATACTCATGCCAGAAGCACAGTCGCTCAGTTGTTCGATTTACATGCAAATGCCTGGTGTAGTCACCGAGAAGGAAGTGTTGAATCAAGAAAATTGACACACCAGTGTATTGTTGTGTGACAAGCAGCATCTCTGAGTAGACAGATGAAAGCTGAGATCTACATGAGTGCACTTTGAAACAGCAAACCCCTGCCATCTAGCTAGGCTATATTTTATAGAAAACATAAATAGATTCATGAACATTATGTCTTCGGCCTCTTCAAGCATCAAGGTTGGTGAACGCCACCAAATGACTGCCGACAAATGAAGTCAGTCTGGAATACATGTTGCCTGCCTGCTCTAAGGTTGATGAGACTATAATTAAGTTTATAACCAGCAGTAGACGTTATTCTGCTTTTAACTGAAGGTCAACTGTGATCGAGGCCTTCCCTGCCAATATGGCCCCTCAGCAGAGAGAGGGCTTAACATGATTACCATGAAGGCTAGTACTTTACTGTGTCCAGACGTCCTAGTCTGTCCGGGATTTTCCCGGTTTCAAGCTGGGTGTCCAGAGTCCCCAAAAATATATGTCCTACTCCGGCCTACATAAGGCCTACCGGTTTTCAACATCCACTACCAAATTGTCCCAGTTTTCACTGCAATTATAATAATAATAAATACAACTACTATTACTTCTACTACTACTACTACTAATAATAATAATAATACATCTTTGTTTCCTTAGATGATTATCATGTTCTATCCACTCTTTATTAACCAACCCAATCAAAAAAACAACAACAATGCACCATGCGTCTGAATTCAACACGTGAAGCTAAAGTGAAAGCTACCGTTTCTTTCAACCTTTGTTGGAACAGATAAACCATGACATACTGAAACAGCAGAGGATCACTTGCAGGGAAAGTAGAGCATGACTATGTACAGCAAAAAAGGTTATTTTATTTATAACTTACATTCCCACAAAGCCTTACACAACAGCTCATCGATTATGTCAAAACGACATGAACCTAAATGTTGTTTCCGCATTCCGGTCTTAATGTGTCCATTACAGCTGGGTTCAGCATTGTAGCCAGGTGGATTTAGAGGAGATGTAGGGGGATTAGCGAGCTGATATCAATCTCCACAGCTGAACCAACACCTTATCCAGGCCCATCAGCTCTGGCAGGTCTACCCACTGATTCAGCCAGGCTCGGGTTCCCCCTCTGGGCTATGCTGGGGCTGGAGGGGACCTGAGAGCTCCACAAAATGGCTCATCTGAAATGAATACATCTAGTGGAAAAGCTGGTCTTCAGTTGGCAGGCGTTATGATCTGGCTGGCTGGCAGGGGAGAAGAGAGGAGGGAGGGGAAGAGGACAGAGGAGGGAGGGAAGGGAGAAGAGGCCAGAAGGGGTTGTGGTGGAGGGATATAGCATAGTTGTTTTCCCTCCAACTCCTCTCTTCCACTCAGCTGGAGAGGAAACCATCTATCTGCCCTCTGCATCACCAGCCTGACCATCTGCTCTATCTTTCTATTGTCTGGTCAAGGAATTTGAGACGTTAAGCTCAGAGGAACACCTCTGTGAGTTCGGCCCCCAAATTTGGGCCACCGGTACCATCTAGGAGAATCATTCTCATAGTGATTTTTGGCAAGTGTAGTGAGTTTGTAGTGCTACAGTATGTAAATATGCACTGTGTTAGCAAGTCCATGCTTGTAGGGTGCAATCCTCAGCAGGACGGAGCCTCGTGACCTCAAGGACGCACTGATATCCCGATGAAGGAATGCAATTCAAGTCGCACGTCGGAAGATAATAATGGAAATTGGAATTTATCATTGTCATATCCCCTATGTTGTTACAAGTAAGCACTTGTATGTTTGCTGTTTTTCATATAAACAAATTAATATTTTTCTCCTGTCATTTGGTTTTTAGTCATACTGTAGTAATAGTTACATTTAAATGGAATACTTTATGTTGGTGATATAATGCATATCCAAGTCAAGTACTGTAGTTATAACAAATAAAGTCATACTAACCTCATTAGCTCGTCTGTATTCCAGTGCAAGGTCTGGATGAGGAGATTGTAGATGCTTTATTAAGTTTGATGTGTTGCCTCCTTTTGCCTGTACGGCATTGCTGCATCGCCTGCACAACGGACGGCATTCATCTATAGCGTTTCCTTGTTTATCTGGTTTAAAACCAAAATAGTTCCATATTAAACTTTTAGAGTTATGTTTCTTCAATAGTGTTACATTTGATGGTGCTGACTCTTTTTGGGAGCTGCACAACGGTGTCACGAGCCAGTCTTCTCATTAGCAGAAACCAGTGAATTTGGGAACAGAGGTAACATTGTCCCCCTGCTGTGTTCAATGGTAGTACCATATTCCATGGTAGTACCATTGTATAGAGCTTATATTATAGTTGGCACCGTGACTTTTTGACGCCGCGGTAGACTATTGGTACCGGTATATTGTGCAACACTACACCCTATGATGTCATTTTCCGCCAATTGGATTTCCCTCCATTTTGTATTATGTGTAAAACACTTAAAATGTATCTCCTCCTAGGAATTTTGACCAATCTACATGAGTCTGACTACGCATTCTCTAGACCAATGTCTACAAAATTCTTACAGGGATTTAGGATTTTCAAAAACTTTCGCCCATTACAGCTAATTTAATTCGGCGTGGAAGTGTGGTCATATCACAGTAACATTTTGATGTATTAAAACCACATTTGGCATACTCATTGGAGACTGTCCCGTGACCTCTGTCACCAAGTCTATGTTGACACCTCAAACTCTCTAGTGCCACCAACCTGTCAAAGTTGGAATTGCATTTATTCTGAACCGTATGTCTGATTTTCAAAACTGCAATAGTGATTTGAATGCAGCTATGGCGTTTTTCCTGCTTGGCCCCCACATTGCTGCTTGCAGATATATTTTTGGTATAATCTTGCTATGCGATGGATCATACAGTTTTTTTTAATTTGCTTCAACACTCAAATTAAAAAGAACACATAGTTAGTGAAACCTGACACTCAAGGGGCAAAACCTCAGCCCATATGTGCAGGTAGTTTATTATTTATATGTAGGCTAATACCACAGGATCCAGGCTGAGAAAATGTACGTTTTCCTAATATAGTGTTTATCTGATTTGTTTTTCATGAGTCAGATATGCTTTTGTTTGAGGCCGAGAGTTATAGTGATTTTATAACAGCTAGGGGGCGTTGTTAAGCACGACGCGAAGCGGAGTAACAACGGTTACTACAGCTATTAGTGTAAAATAAACATTTCGTGACTCAGACTTGGTCCCCGGGCGTAACTGATGAGGCTGCCCACTGCTCCTGGCTGCCCCTGGAGGAGGACAGCTTGGATGGGATAAATGGAGGACAAATTCCACTGGCGACCCCTGAAATGTGTGTTGTGTCGCCGCTCACTCACCTGTGTTTGTGTGTGTGACGTGTGACAAATTGAGGTCTTGTAATTATTATTATTATTAGAGATAGACACAGAGAGAGAGAGAAAGAAAGAGAGAGACAGACATTGCTTCAATATCACATGTGGAGGAGGGGGGAGGACAGTCTTGCAAGGTCTCTACCCCCAGTCCAGGGGTCTAGCTCAGGCAGATGTGTGGCTCCCTGTCGCTCCTCGATTCCCCCTTTCTAATCCCGCCTGAAAGCCTGCCTGGCCTCTCAGGCCTCTCCCCTAATTGGCTGCTGCTCGTGGTGATTGATTAAAGTAGTGTAACCCTGCTTCCTCACGCAGCCCAGACCCAGTAGTTCTGCCAAACCTATTAGGTAATGCATCCTTTGTCATTACAGCTCTTGGACTCCTCTCTGTTTGACGACTCGTGGTACGAGAAACCCATTTATATTTCCTGGTGTTTGGAGGCACTACAACGAGTGCTTTGTCTTATCTGGCTCGGGGATAGCTCAGCTGCTCTCAGATCAAACACTGGAGCATTCGCCACAGCCTTGCTTTATGGGGAATGCGACATAAAAAGAAAAGGCTTAAGTCACTCAAAACCAAAACCGTGTGCAGAAAAGGTAGGCTTGAAACAAAGGCGATGTGACTGTGCATTAGAACAGGCTTCAGACTGATGATGCATACTTTGCAACAGTGTCTGAAACGCCACACAGCATGATCTCCTAACACCGGCTTAACGACATGGCTGTAATTCATCACTTCTAACGCTGTAGCATCCTACATACCCTACATACCCTCAAGCAGACCAAGGACACGAGGGGAGACGAGAAGAGAGAGAGGAGAGGAGAGGGAAGGGGAGCGGAGAGGGAAGGGGAGAGGCGGGGAGAGAAGAGACGATAAGAGGGGTGGGGAGGAGCAAGGATGAGAGGAGGGGAGAGGGGAGGAGAGGAGAAATGAGGAGAAAAGAGGAGGGGGAGAGGTTGCCCTAGAATTAATGCTGATTCCTGAGTCCTAGACACAGCACTTAAGAGTGTCTCTTGCAGGACATTATTCACGCAAACCAGCACACACACACACACACACACACACACACACACACACACACACACACAACACACACACAACACACACCACACACACCACACACACCACACACACCACACACACACACACACACACACACACACACACAGGCAGGATAATGACCCGTGAGAGGAGTGGGCCTCCACGGTACCATACACAGATACAGTCAGACTCTTCAGCTCACGAGGTCTCTCAAGGTCACCAGCAGGCGCCATATACAGGGCGCCTCTGTCCATCACACACATAAACATCACCGCCAACCGCTGCACAAGGAGCCAGCCCTCTTCACTGCAGTACTGTGTGTAATGTTTTCAAGCATGATGATACTGCTGTGTGTGTGTTGGGGGGGGGGGGGGGGGGGGGGGGTAGTTGAGGGCATTGTGTAGCTCCCTAAGCAGTGGTTAGAGAAAAAGTAATGTGAGGAGACACTGAATAAAATCACCACTCCGCTGCCAACACACACCCACACACACCCACACACACCCACTTCCCTTGCCGTTAGAGACAATAAAGAACTGGCTGCTCTGCCTCTCCTCTCCGGCCTCCATCCCTGCCTCTCCTCTCCGGCCTCCATCCCTGCCTCTCCTCTCCGGCCTCCATCCCTGCCTCTGTCCGGACATGGAAGTAGGCCATGTCCAAATACACCAACAACTCTAGCCTGGGGTGAGGCTGTCCCTGACCTGCAACTCTCTCTCTCTCTCTCGTGCTCTCTCTCTCTCCCTCCCACACACACATACACACACTTTCTCTCTTACTCTCTCTGTCTCTCACTATTGTGTGTGCACCAGGGCATGCACACAGACAAGCATCCATGTCTCTTTGCAATACACCACAGTATAAGCATAAAACACATTTGTGTACATGTACTTACTGTATACATGTAGATATGAACCAAGCTCTTCCCTCTCCATGCAGCATACTGAACATGATCGGTCTTCTATTCTTCTCTATGAATGAATCTACCTCGCTGAGAACACCTCTCCTCCTCCTGTGTAGCACCGAGCCGAGACCATGTAGTTGAGAGTCATCCAACTGTACAGCTCCCGTCAAAACCCATCACATGCTGCTGCATCAGACTTGAGCTGGAAGGTTATATATTCACTCTGCTGTTGACATCCCAGACAGGCCTAAATGCTCCTCTGTGTGCGAACTGCTTTGTCTGGCTGTGTGTGAACCGATCTGGTCCTCTAGGTGTGAAGCCTACCTACCTACTGTACCTACCTCCCGACCTACGTACCTACCTACACTACCTAACTACCAGCCTAACCCCCCACCCACCTACCTACCGACCGACCTACGTACCTACCTACACTACCTAACTACCAGCCTAACCCCCCACCCACCTACCTACCTACCGACCGACCTACCTACCATACCTACACTACCTACCAACCAACCCCCTTACCTACACTACCTACCTACCAACCTACCCACCATGTTGCTACCTACCCACCTACCTTTTTTTCCACAAGGAAAATATACAGAACAAGACAGGGAATATATCTATCTATCTATATATATATATATATACTGTATATATATATATATATACTGTATATATATATATATATATATATATATATACTGTCTATATATATATATATATATATATATATATATAAATGAAGGATATAATTCAGTCATAGATACATACAGTAGCCTAGTTCATGTTTTAAATGGATTTAAAATGTCCTTACATTCCCTCCGCCCTCAGGAACACCTCCAGGGTATTTTACAATTTTCTGTAAATTGTGAGTATCACAATGCATCGCAATATGTATTGTATCACAATGTATTGTGATAAAATTGTATTGTGATCCATGTACAGTATCAAGATACATATCGTATCATGAGGTCCTTGCCAATACCCAGCCCTATTACAGTCCTACCTACCTATTGAGGTAAACTATTTACAGAGTTTCTCAGCAGAGCAAGATAAAAATGTACTTTATTCTACATCCATTTCTAATACTTCTGAGGCAATGTTCTATTGATCTATGGATGGCGAGGCCGCTGTGTGTCTGCGTGTGTGTCTGCGTGTGTCTGCGTGTGTGTCTGTGTGTGTGTCTGTGTGTGTCTGCGTGTGTTTCTTTGTGATTGCCTGTGCTTGTTTGTGTGTGTGTGATAGGGATCAGGTCTGCTTTAGATGTAATGATGAGAAAGGGCTTGTTCTCCTTGTGTCTGAACAGGCTCTTTAGATCCAGATCGAAACACAGCCTTGTAAGAGTCTCTGGAGGGAGACATGCGCTGAGTCAGACGATCCGTCAATACCAGCACCGCTTACTAACTAGACACATCTGGTTACAAATAGACCAGACTAGACACATAGACCAACACTAACCAGACACATAGACCAACACTAACTGGACACATAGACCAACACTCACCAGACACATAGACCAACACTAACCAGACACATAGACCAACACTAACCAGACACATAGACCAGACTAGACACATAGACCAACACTAACCAGACACATAGACCAGACTAGACACATAGACCAACACTAACCAGACACATAGACCAACACTAACCAGACACATAGACCAACACTAACCAGACACATAGACCAACACTAACCAGACACATAGACCAGCACTAACTAGACACACAGACCAGCACTAACTAGACACATAGACCAACACTAACCAGACACATAGACCAACACATAGACCAACACTAACCAGACACACAGACCAACACTAACCAGACACACAGACCAGCACTAACCAGACACACAGACTAGCACTAACTAGACACATAGACCAACACTAACCAGACACACAGACCAACACTAACCAGACACACAGACCAACACTAACCAGACACATAGACCAACACTAACCAGACACATAGACCAACACTAACTAGACACATAGACCAACACTAACCAGACACATAGACCAACACTAACCAGACACATAGACCAACACTAACCAGACACATAGACCAACACTAACCAGACACATAGACCAACACTAACTGGACACATAGACCAACACTAACCAGACACATAGACCAACACTCACTAGACACATAGACCAGCACTAACCAGACACATAGACCAACACTAACTAGACACATAGACCAACACTAACCAGACACATAGACCAACACTAACTAGACACATAGACCAGCACTAACTAGACACATAGACCAACACTAACTGGACACATAGACCAACACTAACCAGACACATAGACCAACACTAACCAGACACATAGACCAACACTAACTAGACACATAGACCAACACTAACCAGACACACAGACCAACACTAACCAGACACATAGACCAACACTAACTAGACACATAGACCAACACTCACTAGACACATAGACCAACACTAACTAGACACATAGACCAACACTAACTAGACACATAGACCAGCACTAACCAGACACATAGACCAGCACTAACTAGACACACAGACCAACACTAACCAGACACATAGACCAGCACTAACCAGACACATAGACCAGCACTAACCAGACACATAGACCAACACTAACCAGACACATAGACCAACACTAACTAGACACATAGACCAGCACTAACCAGACACATAGACCAGCACTAACTAGACACACAGACCAACACTAACCAGACACATAGACCAACACTCACTAGACACATAGACCAACACTAACCAGACACATAGACCAACACTAACCGGACACATAGACCAACACTAACCAGACACATAGACCAACACTAACCAGACACACAGACCAACACTAACCAGACACATAGACCAGCACTAACTAGACACACAGACCAACACTAACCAGACACATAGACCAACACTCACTAGACACATAGACCAACACTAACCAGACACACAGACCAACACTAACCAGACACATAGACCAACACTAACCAGACACATAGACCAACACTAACCAGACACACAGACCAACACTAACTAGACACATAGACCAGACTAGACACACAGACCAACACTAACCAGACACATAGACCAACACTAACCAGACACATAGACCAGCACTAACCAGACACATAGACCAACACTAACTGGACACATAGACCAACACTAACCAGACACATAGACCAACACTAACTGGACACATAGACCAACACTAACCAGACACATAGACCGACACTAACTGGACACATAGACCAACACTAACTAGACACATAGACCAACACTAACCAGACACATAGACCAACACTAACCAGACACATAGACCAACACTAACCAGACACATAGACCAGCACTAACTAGACACATAGACCAACACTAACTAGACACATAGACCAGACTAGACACATAGACCAACACTAACTGGACACATAGACCGACACTAACTGGACACATTATAGTTCTACTATCTAGACACAGACCAGTTCTACTCACTAGAAACATTGACCTACTCCTTGTCTACTAAATAAGACACAGACTACCTACAGACTATCTGCTATGCTGTCTGAGGGGTGTGATACCATAGTGTCCTGTCCTACAGTATGGGTCTGATATCCTGCCCCTCCTCACCATGTGGCACTGTCACCTCACAGCAAGAAGGACCTGGGTTCGATTCCTGCTCGGGACACTGTTGGCACTGGGGGCATGTTCTCCCCAGGGCTGTCGATACTCAGCCAGGCTATCTCCCGCGTCTTTCTGTGTGCTTTCCATGTTCTCCTCGTGTTCACAAGGGTTCCCTCTAGGGTTGGGCCGGTGAACGATGTCATCGTCCATCGCCAATGTTTAAAAGCCAAATATGGTTGAGAAAACATTGTTACATTCTGTTAAAATAATTACAGGGCATGTTTTAAACACTTAGTCTGTCAAAATGAACAGTTGGGTATTATATTTGTGCAATTAATTAGTCCCTGTGAGTTATTTTCCATATTGTGTCCCTCTTGAAGAATTAGAAAAGCGAACTGGAGCTAGAGGAAGGCTTACACCTGAGTTGCTTAATATATAGTGTTATTCCTGCTTAATTAAACATTCATGTAAATGAGTAGATTAACATATTTTTATGTCGCAAAACATTACAGTAGTCATTTAGCAGACACTTTTATCCAAAGCGACTAATAATAATTGCAGTTAACGTAGGAAAAGCCAATGTACTACTACTTGCCAAAACTCACAAGTGCATCTTCTTCCTAAAACAAGTGACTAAGAGCATAATATAGTGCTGAAGGCAAAGTGCAAGAATAGCAATCTAAAATACAATAGGTGCTTAAGAGGGAGGATTGTTGTAGTACTTCTTGAAGAGATGAGATTTGAGCCTGCGACGAAAGATGGACAGCGACTCTGCTGTCCTGACGTCAGTGGGCAGTTCGTTCCACCACTGCGGGGCCAGGACAGAGATGAGCTGTGACTGTGTCGATCGACCGCAGGGGCCTCGGAGTGATGGGGCAACCAGTCGCCCCGAGGTAGCAGAGCATAGCGGTCAGGAGGGGGTGTAGGGTTTGACCATGGCCTTGAGGTAGGAGGGAGCTGTTCCTTTCATTGCCCTGTAGGCTAGCGCCAGAGTTTTAAACTGGATGCGAGCCGCTACAGCAGGGGTGGCCAACCAGTCAGAGACTAAGAGCCACAAAAAATACTGTGGTACCACCCAGAGCCACACCATATATACCAGCGTTTCTCAACCTTTTTTTCAGTCACCGCACCCTTCATAAGTACTTAAAATCCCAAGGCACCCCAGTCTAAAATAAGAAGAAAAACATTATTGTCCATTAAATATACATTTAAAGTTAATTTATTTAAAATTAATACATACAAGATATTTTCTGACATAATATATTTTGGACTGGGCTGGGTTAGGCTGGGTTAGGCTGGACTGGGCTGGGTTAGGCTGGACTGGGCTGGGTTAGGCTGAACTGGGCTGGGTTAGGCTGAACTGGGCTGGGTTAGGCTGGACTGGACTGGACTGGACTGGGCTGGGCTGGGTTGGGCTGGACTGGGCTCGAGATGAGGCTTTGAAATGTCCCAATGATGTCTGGCATATCAGACAGAATGACTTACCATTACGTTCTATGAAGAAAAAATGACTTTCCCCACTCGGGAAAAAAATGTCCTGTGTTCGTCTTCATATTTTCTTTTAGCTGCGCATTTCTTTCCAGCCATTCTTTGGTTGTGTACAGTAGCCTAGGCTACGTTAGCTTTTGTCGTAAAAGAGAATGACCCACGCAAAGCTAATTATTTTGTTTACAATAGGTGCGTTTACATGACAAATATTTTTCAATCTGGTTGATTTCAAGCTGATTTCAGCTTGAGCATATACATGGGATACAAAGTAAACTGGTTGGATGTGTACATGTGACAACGAAACAAATGTTTCGAACGCGCACGCAGCCGTGAGTGATTGCGTTACGATGGTTACAAACAGCTGACTACGGAACTGTCGAGCGTGCCTTGATTAGTCAAGTCTTGAGCATGCGCAAAATGAACGCAGAACGCAGCATCAATCCGTTTCAAGGTATACATGACGGACCAAACGGTTTCGAAAAGGTTTAAACTACCTCCTTGAAAAGCGATTGGGATTTCAATCGGGTTGGGGCATTTCAGTCGGATTGAGGTGTTTATATGACATATTTTCAATCGGTTTGGTCTTCCAAACCTATTTGAAACCGATTCAAACTGTCCATGTAAACGCACCTAATAATTTTGTTACCAAGGTGATTTGCTACCTATATGATTGGTTTGAAGTGGTTCTCACGCGACTTGCTCACTAGCGAAACGAATCATGATTTTATGACAAATCTGCAATAAACTAAAATGGGCGGGAAGAAATGCACAGCGAAACTAGAGAGAGAGAAACGTTTTTATGGAATGAATGAATTTATTTTTTAATGAAAGGATGGAAGAGCCGCAAGCCAACTTTTTGGGGGAATTGATGGAGGAGCCGCACATTGACGGGCAAAGAGCCGCATGCGGCTCGCGAGCCGCGGGTTGGCCACCCCTGCGCTACAGGGAGCCAGTGTAGAGAACGGAGAAGGGAAGTTGTGTGGGAGAACCTGGGGTGGTTGAACACCAGGCGAGCAGCAGTTTTCTGGACAAGTTCCAGGGGTTTAATGGCTGATGCCGGGACCCCAGCAAGGAGGGAGTTGCAGTAGTCCAGGCGGGAGATGACCGGGGCCTGGATGAGCACCTGCGCCGTTTCATCAGTGAGGAAAGGGCGAACCTCCTGATGTTGTACTTGTAAACTTAACAGATTAGAATTCACCTATAGCTAAATTTACATGATCTCTATCGAATGCCATTCAACAGCCCGTGCATAATGTTCCATTAGCCTACAGTGGTCTGGTGGGTCCTGGTACTGGGTATGCCAGAGCCAGCGAAGCACGCATGCCACTTCTATCGTGTGCACACCGCACACACATTTCTTTCATGCCCTGACGGAAAGTTTCTAGGCACCAGAAGGGCCCTTGAGCAGTTACCCCAGCAAAAACGAACCTCTGTCGAACCCGGAGGCCTTGGATATGACCGGAGCCACATTTTGGCGCTACAAATCCGGAGCTGCGTTCTAGTGTAATAAGCAGATCTGGAGGCTTTTGAAAACCAGGCCAGGTCCAGCCTGGCTTATGTGCGTGGCTGGCTTGTTTCTGTTCAGGACTGGTAGGACGGAAGCTAGTCATGCCACTGAAATAGCTGTGAATTAAAATGACATGAAATAATGTCTGATACATTAAAACAGGTCTTGTCGCCTGGACACATCAGTTCCAATGCTTCCAATGCTAATCCAGCACAATAAGAGTGGGATAGCCAGTTAGCTCATGAGCTCTCAACAACTAGCAGCAGCTTCTATAACATTAATGGTAGCGGTCAGTGGCTAAAGCAGTTAAACTGATGATAACATAAAGTCATCCCCACCGGGAACCCCGGTCTCCTGGGAGGGAGTCCAATGCTCTCACCACTACTCTACTTGTGCAGTGGAGATCGGCGGGTTGGTTTTGGTGTCCTTCTTCCAGTCCCTAGTATGGGTTGGGGTTAGAATATGGGTTGGGGTTGGGACAGGATCTGATCTATAAGGCAAGGGGTAAAGGTTGGAGTGAAAGGATGAACATGTGGAGGTTTGGGGTATAGTCCCATAAAGTCATCCCCACCGGGTCTTCAACCCCAGTCGGCGGGTTGATTTTGGTGTCCTTCTTGATTTTGGTGTGCTGGGACTACTTACTGCCTCTTGTGGTGCCAACAGAGAAATGCAGGCCAACATTGTCCGCAGTAACGGAGGGAGGGAGTGATAACCGGACGAACGCTATACTAGGTGCGCTGGCTTACAGCCACGTACAAAAAAGCATCAACACATTAAGCTCATTCCTCCATCGCCACCTAAAGCTGTGCCAGTCAACAGTCAGACTAATCACCGAAAATAAACCACATGTAGGCGTAGAGCGACTGGTGCATCACATCCTATACAAAAATGAATTACTATAGGATTTGAAGTGTCCTACTCCTATTGTAATGAGGACTGTCTGTCTATAATGCAGTAGTGTACCGTGGGGTCTTGCACAGGGTCTTCTCTGACGTTGTTATTACTCCCAATGCCCCTCAACCCCCCCACGCTCCACGTACACACACACGCAGATAGAGAGAGAAACTACGCACGTAAGGGTCAGTGGCATCTGGTGCGTCCTAGAACCGGGTAAGCCTGGAACAACGAAGCACGCACGTGCAGGGCGCATGATTTTTTGGGGGGTGCGCTTTCAAAGCATGCCCTTCTGGGTTTCACAGCACCAGAAGGGTGCTGAGCATTGGCATTTTTATGTAAAAACATACAAGAAAACTACAGTAGCCTAGGCTACTGACATTTTTGTGTGGTTTTTTTACACATCAACAAAGGCCAATAATTTGAGAGCGAGCGAATGAGAGGGCAATATTTAGGCCGAAACAACCAAGCTTTTAGGGACACACTAAATAAACTACAGAGCCATTATATGACAACAATGGCCAAGCACCTCAAAGAGGAATGACAGGACGATAAAATACACCCCCTTAGGCCACAGCACTCAATAGCCTACAATAGACAAATGACGTAACAGAACAGGACATTTAACGGTTTCAGTTAGGACAGCAAGCATGCGATGTCGCGTTCTGTTGCCGCGTCGCAAGCAGTTAGGCCATGGTATAACAGTTCACATACAAGATTCAGAACGTGACAAACCGTTTTATAATGTTGCGGAGGAAAATTGCAGCGGTGTGAAATACCCCGTCGCAGGTCTCACACGCTTCCGTTTGATGCGTCAACATTGACGGATGCTTCATTTCAATGGCTGAAGCCGAATGGCATTCTGGTTCCGTTGTTGTCCCGGTGCGTTGCGTTGCCTGCGTTGCTAGCGTCGAAAGTTGAGAAATGTTCAACTTTCAGATGCGTTGCTGGAGCTGCCGACCAATCTGATGTCTTGACGGAGAAAGATGTCATCGCAAGGCGGGATTTTCACATTTTTCGATACCAAGATGGAGGACAAACTTATCATCGCTGTTTATTTCTGGCGGGTTTGCAGGATAGGATGTACCCAATACCTGCGGGCACCACATTCACGTCGCCTCAACCACAATGCATAGACGATCAGCACACGTTTTGACCAGATTAGCATCCATGACAGCACTTAACGAAAAGCCGGGTGGGTTTTCAAAATAGTGCGCGCTAGCAGGTTCGGAGAATCTACTGGCTGTTGCGAACGCAGTTTCGGACAATGTGATTGGTTGTTGTTGCGTGCGGCAGACACACCTTCCGCTATACGTTGATGGACACGCATCAAACGGAAGCGTGTGAGCAGCCCGAAGAGATTCGACTTGTCCAATTGCAAGCAACAAGTTTTAGAACGTATCATATGTCAGGGCCATTGTTACATTTTCTAACCAATCAGCGACTATACAACTTGTGCCTGTGTGCTGGCGCGAGCGTGTGTCAGGCTCTCTGGGTTCACGCGAGGGCTAGTAAGCTATGAGGGGTGGAAGTAACAAAAATTAATTAATAAATATGTGGTCAATTAAAATGCAATTGAATTAAATGTGTGAATGATTAAAATGCAATCGAATTCAATTATTAATTAAATTAATAATGAAATTATTCATTAAATTAATCGTTAAACTGCACTTTTATCATTAGAGTGCGCTTTTATCATTAAGTGTGTGCTTTTATCATTAGAGTGTGCTTTTATCATTAAACTACACTTCTATCATTAGAGTGCGCGTTTATCATTACAGCGTGCTTGCACTTTTGTCATTAGACTGTGCTTTTGCCCTTTCCCAACACACACCACTCTAACGATAAAGCCTTTATCATTAGACTGGCGTGTGTTGTATGTGTCAATCAACTGACCACGCCCACAGGTGTACATCCAGGCTATCCCTGTCGATTGGACATGTCTGGTCTCGCGACCGACCAGACAGGCGATTCTAGGGGGTATTAAAATTGATTGAAAATATAGTCTGAGAGACTGATCTTTAATCCCCTAAATAGTTGAGCCTCCTACACAACCCTTAACAAAATGTACAAAATGGTTTAGTCCGCCACAGAAGCTCATGGACACTGCTTTCTGCAGGAGCAAGCAGTTAGCTAACTTTACTAGAAGGTATTTGAACTTGGCTGTCTCACATATTCTTTTACTCCCCCTCAGAAAGGTAACACGATTTAATGAAAGCTAGCTAGTGTCATCATCGTCCCTCCACTTGCTTGTAAATCTAAAGTCAGCTAGCTAGCGTTATGATAGCTAGCTAGCGAGCTGAAATGCACATTAGCCTTCATGAAAAACATGTTACGAAAAACGAGAAAGTTTTTCTGATTGCTAGGCTAAATTTAAGGTAATCTGCTGTCCTGTCATGGGAGTGGGACTAGAATTGAACTCGCATGATACTCCATTTTGTCATCAGATTGATAGTAGTAGGTATGCAGCTGCTACTCACACTCAAAGGTGGGTGGAGGGGATGAATTGGCTGTTTTTAATCCAAAATTGGTCATTTGTTTGATTTGTGTATGGGTTTGCTCTTTGTCACCTTTCTCATCCCAGATGAGTTATCATCCCTGAAATGTGTTATAAAGTGATGTGTGTCATGCAACTATTTACAGTATGAAAATAAATCAGAGCATTCAAATGTAAGACAGCAGCCAGAGCAGCCAGCACTGTTTGTAGTGATGATAAGGATGACAGCCAGAGCCAGCTTGGATGTGTAGCTGGAGTCTCTGTAAACTGGCTGAATGACATGTGATCTGATGTTTTTTATTTCTGAATGTAGCCTAAATATGGAGGTGCCATGTTAAAATAAAAAAATTATGGACAGTGGACACTTGATTACATTTGTTTGGTGTCATGATTTTGACATTTCAATCACAAAACATGACAAATATGGACCATTCCTGTGATGTGTGTGCTGAGGAGGCTGGGGAACCAGTGTGAGTACAAATTATGGTAGGCGCTTATGCAGTAAGTTTATTAAACCCGTTTTAATTATTGTGATTCCTGTAGTGGGTGGAAATATACAGTTTGTAAAAAAATAATAATAATAAATATTTAGGCCACTATAGCTTGTAGGTATGACTTGTGCTTTGGGAACGTGTGTTTTGCTTCTTCACATGCATGCATGCAGAAAAAGACAACTGAATTGCCACTCTGGCATATCTCTGTGCCCCCCCAGCCCCCCCCCCCCAGTCAAAAAGGTCTAGAATCGCCACTGTCTGATGGTATTGGGGTGTACTCCAAGGCACTCAGCTATTCCAAAGGCGGAATAGCCGCAATTGACAAACCACTCCAACGTTTCCTGAGAAATGTTCAAACGTGATCTCCCTACTAAACCATGTCTGTCTGCATGTACGTCAATGGGAAAAACTGGCTTCAGTTAGCTGTAACGTTAGAGGTTCGCTTGTAGCATCAGCTACTAGCTCGACCACCCTTGGATTTATTTGAACTCCGCTAGCCTGTGTATTAACAAGAAAACATTTTAGCCATTCCAAGTTGAAAAGGAGGACGTCGTCGCTTGGGCCGCTGATAGCAAGATCTCGACAGACTTGAAGTTTATTTACAATAAAACCCTGCACATCAGAGGCTGCCTGCGCCATTTTTTGAAAACTGCGGTCATGCGCATGACATTTTTCATCAAAAGACATGTCCAATCGACAAGGATAGCCTGGATGTACGCCTGTGGGCGTGGTCAGGTGATTGACACATACAACACACACCAGTCTAATGATGAAGGCTTTATCGTTAGAGTGGTGTGTGTTGGGAAAGGGCAAAAGCGCAGTCTAATGATAAAAGTGAAAGCACACTGTTATGATAAACGCACAATCTAATGATAAAGGCACACGCTAATGATAAAAGTGCAGTTTACTGATAAAAGCACACTAATGATGAAAGCACACTTTTAATGATAAAAGCGCACTCAAATGATAAAAGTGCAGTTTAACGATTAATTTAATGACTAATTGAATGATACATTTAATGAATAATTGAATTTGATTGCATTTTAATCATTCACACATTTAATTCGATTGCATTTTAATCGATCACATATTTAATTCAATTTCATTTTAATCGACAACATATTTATTTATTAATTTTTGTTACTTCAACCAGTCTCGTTGCAAATCTTGTATGTGAACTGGGCTTTACCCTCGGAATTGACAGATTCCGTTTAATTTTTAAAAAAAAAGTTCATATCATAGATGTCAGATCTTTTTCCAACATTGATGAACACCCACAAAGAAGATTATATAGTTTTATATCGTTTTAAAACTGCAGGAAGCATGAACTCAATGTCTGGTAGGATCCGCGCGCGCACTCCCGCGCGACGGGGTGCATTTGGTGGCAGGGGTGCAAAAAATGGCTTAACACCGTCCGCTGATCATAAGGGCTGCCCGCTAACCCTGGCTTCCCTTGGAGGAAGGAAAGCATGGATGGGTTAAAGGCAGAGAACACATTTTGTCGGCTGACCGCTTCTGCATGCATGCATGTGTTGTGTGTGTTTCCCTGTGTCTGATCCTGGCACGCAGCTGTGCGTGGATGTCAGTAAAGCTGTATGACAATAAAGGTGAATTTCATATCCTCCGGTAATTCATCTTCAGAAAGTCTAGTCTGCAGCACTTTTCAATGGGACGTCCTTCCAGTAGAGAATCTCTCTGCATGTCCTGTCCTCCTCTCCTGTCCTCTCCTCTCCCTATCAATATCTCCCAAGTCCCTGGCTGCCAGGGGATTTAGTGGGCCTGGCAGGTCCGAGCTGTAAATCTAGGCCTGGCGTTGGCTGGGCCATCCAGATACATGGGATGGTCTTTGTTTTATCGCTGCATTGCTTGTCTTTACTTTGGGCGTCCAGCATGGATTTAGGGACGGAACCGGTGCCCTTGGGCCTCTCTCTAAAACTAGCAGTGTCAGTCTGGGCTGCACTCTTCAGCCCAATGGTCTGCCATTACATAAACGTACCCCTGTATGAGGGGAGCTGGCCCACCTGTCTGTCTGTCTGCCCACCTGGCTGTCTGCCTACCTTCCTGTCTTTTTGCCTGTGTGTCTGAAGCATTCTACTTTTAACCCTGTGTGAGAGGTGCTCTCACACGGTTTCGGATAATTATCGCAAAGAGTAAATACTGCTTAAATAGGGGCTGTTTAGAGTCAGCTAATTTAATTTGACATAACTTTGCAGCTGTTTCCTGTGTTGTTGTTTGTGCCGCAGAGCGTCAACATGAAGCGAAAAGTGGGCCACAGGGAGACAAAGCACAGCATCCCGGGGGTAATATGACAAATCTCCTACTGTACATCTTTGATGATAACACTCCTCATGCTGGGACTGAAGAGCCAGCAGGAACAAAGGCAGAGATGGGCCTTATTAGGTCAACTCTGAGTTCCTGCCTTTAGGTCAACTCTGAGTTCCTGCCTTTACATGGTGGTGATCAGGGCTTGGCTGGGACATCAAAGAGCTCTCATTAACATCCAGCCAGAGGAGAAAGCCTTGCCTGGGGTGGAGGATTAGAGAGAGTGAGGACCAGCTACTAGTGTTTATGGCTGTTGCTATATCAAAATTCCCCATATCAAGTCATGTCAAATCATGTCATATCAAATCAAGATCAAGGAGTGATCCAGGGAATATCAAGAGATAGTGAGCATTGTCTTAGATCTTCAAATCCTGATACACCGCTCAGTCAAAGTAATTCAAAAGTGAGCTGTAATTATCTCGATATGAGCTGAAATGATCAGGCAGAGGGAGGTATGTGATTGTAGGACCAGGAACAGGGAACACAGATATCTGGAACGACTGCTTGTTGTTCAACTAGCTGTGATAGCAGAGGTCTATGCTGATATACTGGAACATGGAAATGAGTATAAATCAGGACAGGCTTGGAAGAACTTGGGAGGGAAAATAATGATGAGAATGCCAATTTTGAGGTTGTCCAAAAAGTTGAATCAGAGAGAGGGATTGGTACAGAATTAATACAATAGCATCAGTATTAACAGCTGTGTTTTTGTTGCTGTAAAACATGATCAACTGAGATTGTAGAACTCAGGTTGTCCGCAGCATGAATCAAACAAACTAGCCTCTTGTTGTTTGGCCGGCTTTTCTCGGCCTACAGCGTACTGGTCAGAAGACTGATCCTGGCTTACCTTTCCCCAGGCTCACCTTTCCCTCGTTTCTTTTTCCATCTCACCTCTTCCTTCCATCCTGTCACTTATCCTCCTTAATCCTCTCTCTCCATCTTTCAGTCTGTTTCCCCTCTCTCCACTTCCCCCCTCTCACTCCATCTCTCTTGCCTCCACTCTCTCAGAGGGGCGTTCACATCGAAAGGCATTATTTCTCAAAGCCTCGCCACTGCTGGCCACCACTATCATGTCATCCATCACCTGTTCTCCAGCCAAGAGAAGACTCACATTGAGACTCTCTCTCTCTCTGTCTCTCTCTCTCACACACACTCACACACTCACACACACACACAGACACACACATACCACACACACACATTTGAATACGTGAAATAATTTGATTCCACCAATTATATTACAAACAACAGGGAATCAAATATATAATAGGGCTAGACAATTCAAGAACCTAAGGATATACATATTGTAGGACCTTCTAGTGTTAAGTATAGAAGTAGCTGGGATGGGATAGATATGAGTTTGGATGGATTATGTTCATGCCATATGGATTTGGAGGGGGGGATATGGGTAGATTATGTACATGCAATCAGTGTTAATTTTGTTGACGAGAACTATGACAAACTATTCGTCAACGACATTTTTGGGGTTATCGTCACGAGACGATAACTAAATAAAAATGAATGTATGATGACAAAAACTATGACTATATCTATTCACATTTTCGTCAACAAATAAAAACTAGACTAAAATGGTTATGGAGGGACGTATGGGAAAAGTTCAAATCAGAATGTCGAGGTTCGGGATGTGCGCAGTTGGATCATGGATGTATTAATAGAGCGAGTTGGATGCAACCTACAGGTAGCCTGTGTGTATTTAGCCTACATTTGAATAGTACCGTTGCTACACCGGCCGGCGGGAAGTCAACTAACAGCATACGACTGCGCCTGAACTGTTCAGTAAATTACCACAGTTCAGAAATGTCTTTGTCAACGTTCGCACACACCGGGAGAAAGAGGAGAGCAGACATCTGGATAAACTTCATATTTGATGAAAAGGAAAACAAAACCATTTGTAAACCGTGTGGGGTGAAAATGACTGGCTAAAATACAACAAACTTAAAGCGACATTTGGAGAACAGTCATCCCGAAATTCACGAGAAGGTAAGCACCCCCCCACCCCCGGCTAACTGTATTAGCTAAACCCAAGCTGGTGTGTTTCTGAAATACTTCAAATACAAAACAAGCTAAAAGAAACCAGTGTTCCACGTAGGTTTGTGGCGGGAAGAACGTAAGTGTCTGATTATTGCAACGCTAACGTTAGTGGCTAGCTAATGTAAGGCACAGGTTAGCTAACGTTACACTGTGTAGCAACAAGTGGGGCTATGGTTGTGGCGGCTGGCGGGGGTATCTAGCGTTAGCTAGTCTGGGTAAGCTAGCTAAGCAACTACTGCTGCTGTCTAATGTTATACTGTAGCTAGATGGATAAGACACAAACAGTTAGCTACCTGGCGCCGCCAGAGCCCCTCTCCTCCGGTGTGACGTTAGCTAGCCTGTGCCTGATGTTAGCTAGCCTGACTAGCCAGCTAGTGCTGACAGGATAATGTTATAGCTTGCTATATCAGGCACAAACACAGTTAGCATCAGACTGGGGGAGAGGAATGCTTCATTATGAAACGGTCTGACAGAAGCAGCCACGCTTCTGTCAGTCTGCCCCAGGGCAGCTGTAGCTATGTATCTTACCACCACCGGTATGACTGTGTCTGAATGAATACTGGACTCTGTAAAGCGCTCTGGGTTTCATGAAGGGCGCTATATAAATCCAACTTGATTGATTGATTGAACTAAGCCTGTTAAATTTGAGTTGTCTAAATGGTAGATTTTGTCGACTAAAATCGTAAGGATATTTAGTCAACTAAAACTAGACTAAAACTTAAACAAGTCAGATGACTAAAATATGACAAACTAAATGGCATTTTAGTCAAAAGACTATGACTAAAACAAAATCATAATTTGCTGTCAAAATTAACACTGCATGCAATAGCTATTGTGTGTGTGTGTGTGTGGGGGAGGGGGGCGGCGGGTATATAGGGTCATTCAGGAGCCGGATGGCTTGCAGGAAGAAGCTCCTGAGCCTCTCCGTGCTCGCCATGTGAATGCGGTATCTCTTCCCTGACCGTAGCAGAGAGAACCACCCATTTCCTGGGTGGCCAGGATCCTGTTGGCTTTGGTCTTGCATGTTTTTGTGTAGATGTCCTCGAGTGGGGGAGTGGCCCCCCCAAGGTACGTTCAGCTGACCGTAACACTCTCTGTAGACCGTGTCCACTCTCTCTACAGTTGTCCCGTTGATGATTAGAGGGGTGTAGTTCCTCTCATGCTTCCTCCCAAAGTCCGCCACCATCTGCTTTGTCTTGCTGACATTCAGATGGAGGATGTTTTCCTGACACCACTTGGTCAGGAGCCTCACCTCCTCCAGCTAGACCCTCTAATCATTATTGGTGATCAGGTATATCACTGCTGTGTCATCAGCAAACTTGACAATGTGATTGGATTCGAAGGTGGCTGTACAGTTGTGAATGTACAGGGAGTACAGTAGTAGGAACCGCACAGCCCTGGGGGGCTCCCGTGTTGGTGTGAGGGGGGATAAGGTGTGGTTGCCCACCTTCACCACCTGGGGTCTGTCTGACAGGAAGTCCAGGATTGAAGTGTCATTCTTGTAATTTATTTTTCACCTATCTGTAGGGCACTTAGGTCTATCTAAGTCATTTTAAACATGCTTTATGAATAAAGTTTGAGGTGAGTTACCACTTGTAGAGGGCGTCGTTTTACCCCAGTCTGGGTGGGGTTATAGTATTTAAAGCTGAACTGTAGTCAATGAACAGCAGTCTCACATAACCCGACACGTTCCCCTTGCTCTTGTCTAGGTAGGATAGGGTGGTGTGGAGGATGTGAGCTATTGCATCTTCCGTGGATCTGTTGGGTTTGCATGCAAACTGTAGGGGGTCTAGGGTGCTGGGCAGTGAGGAGCAGATGTGTTCCTTGATCAGCTTTTCAAAGCACATCCTCACCACAGAGGTAAGAGCTACCGGATAATGGTCATTGAGGCAGTCTATGTCTTGGCTTCTTTGGTTCTTCTTCTGGATCATGGAGGACTTCTTGAAGCATGTGGGGATGATGGACAGAGCCAGGGACAGTACTTCTAAAATAAGGACCTCCTTGTGACTGATGCCAACCTCGAGACTGCCAAAATAGGGAAGGGGGTTTTATGGGGGTCCACCCCTAGAAAAAAAATGTTTCAGAGACATTGGACCTCAGTCCGGAACATTTGCTTAAGTGTCTTCTTACAAACTTCGTAAGAACAACCCTAAGAAAGATCCCCGCCGGATTCATGAACGCGTGGAAATGTGTTCTTAAACCGCCAAAGTGTTCTCAGCTGTGCTCCCCTTCAAAAATGAATGCATGTTCTCGTACACCTGGATTTGCATACATAAACGCCCCGCCAGCTCCTTACTACAGGGTAGTGTGCCCACAAGAGTCCCCAGACAGCGCGGAGTAAGTTGAGACGTTCCCAATTGACATGATTGATGTTAAAGTGCAAACTCAACGTTTTATTCATCACATGCAACATACCAGTAAAATGAGCAGTGAAATGTTTCTCCGCTGGCTCTTACAACGTGCACACTAAAAGCAAGGTGAAAAACCCCCAATACAAAATAACAATAGAAAACAAGACGGTACAGTATATGGACTTTTAATTCAAAATATATAGTCTACAGTACATGAAAGAGATGGGATGTGCTGAGAGCAGATTAAATTGTACGGTTAAATGCATGAGTATGCTACTTGTGGATCTTCATAAATTCAGCCTTTGCAAACATGGGCGCACTCCAATCTGTATACCTACGACTGCATTTCCGCGTTCTTAAATCCTGTTCTCAGATAAGAACAAATCCCAGACAAGAAACCATTCAGGAATGCCAGAATTGTCCCGGGAACTTTGTAAGTGGAGTTAAGAAGACATTTCTTCTTAACCTTTTCTTAACTGCATTCAGGAATGAGGACCATTGCTTCCTGCATTTTGGTGACTTTTCAAGAATGAACATAACAAAATAATAAGTATATTGCAACATAATTTTTATGTTAAATACCTATATTTTTATTTTGAGTTATGAGGTGAGGACAATAAATATAATTTCATTCAGGAATACTCATGTCGGAGGTAGATTAACCATTTATTGCCACAAATGGAATACAGTTAAGTTTGGCGCTGATGGCTCTCTAATGCTTCCCTGGATTAGCCAAACTGCAAGCCAAGCTAAAACAGGGAGCGAGCTACTAACCCCCCACGGGGATACAGAGCGGGCCGAACAAAAAATAAATAAATAAATCAAGCCGAAGCTTTCAGTACAACCTGGTACACGCACGTACCTAGGGAGGGCAAAAGATACATACAGAGTAAGGAACATGCACAAATTCTAGTACAGGCAACAGGGAACACCCGCCACCGGGCGCACCCAGAGACAGAACCGTCCAATCACCAGGAGGGAGGAGGGCGGGGAGGCAAGTTTGCCAGCAGGTAAAACGTATCATGCGAGAGCAGAGAGCAGTGTAGGCTACCAGGAAGTCGTTTAAAGATGATTGAATGATTGAAACGCTGATTGCTCAGCTGGCAGTCAGCTGATTACAGCTGAGGCGCCTGACCTGTGTCATGTATGAAATTATGCAAGGCTTTTATTCATTCAGGAACACTCATGTCAGAGGTAGATTAACCATTTATTGCCACAAATGGAATACAGTTAAGTTTGGCGCTGATGGCTCTGCTCTAATGCTTCCCTGGATTACCCAAGCTGCAAGCCAAGCTAAAACAGAGAGCGAGCTACTGACCCCCAAAACCACAGAACACCGACGCCAAGCTCAACTAGCATCCATACCAAGCATCAGCCTTCAACTATGTGTAGACCTCAGAAAATCTTGTATCTTTATAGGATGCAGCAGTATCCTTCAAGAGGCCATTCTTTGATTGATTGAGTTTATTTATGGATTGAGTAAAAACAGTAATCCAAAAATAGTAATCCATGTGAAAGTGTAAACACTTATTTCCAACATGGTCCTTTGATATTTACATACAACAATAACACAAAACATTTATTAACCCCCCAAACAACAACAAAACAAAATTATGGATTAAGATCATTTAGGAAAAAAACAAGATAAAGAAGGCCAGATTTAGGCTTTCTTATCTGGTCACCTTAGTCCAGAGATAAGGTCAAGGTCAACTTTATTTATAAAGCACGTTTAAGCACCAAAGTTCAACATATAAAACACTGCAATGCAATATATAAAACAAAACAGTATAAAGTGCACATAGTCACAGAATAATAAAAGGACAGGACCCAAAAACAGGACAAGGGATGTAGGCTATCAGGCCTCAAAAGCCAGTGAAAACAAGTGCGTTTTAAGATGAGGCATATATGCCTGTAACACCCAGTAACTACAGCTTGGTTGACTGCCTTGTCAAGTGTATTACAGATATAAATGTATGGATGTCACATAATTTCCTCCAACTAAACCAGGACAAAACAGAAGTACTGATCATTGGAGAAAAAGCTGAGAGAGAAACTATCCGAAAGATTAATGCATGCTTTCATCACAAGCAGGCTGGGCTACTGCAATGCTCTACTATCAGGCCTACCAAAGAAAGCAATCTCTAAGCTACAAATGATACAGAATGCTGCAGCACGAGTCCTCACTAAGACTAGACGAAGGGCACACATCACACCAGCCTTAAAATCACTACACTGGTTACCTGTCAACTCTAGAATAGACTTTAAAATACTATTACTAGTCTGAAAATGTAATTTAATGTAATTTATTGCTTTATAAATGTTCTTAGACAAACATACACCAGGAGCTTGCTCGATCGCCTTGTTGAGAGGGGTCAGGGGAGAGTTTTTACAGCTCACTTATCTGGCCCCCAGGTGATACTGTTTTTTTGCTTCCCTCTGAAATATGTAGGGGTGGGTCGTATACCCACCTCCCTCGTTCTCTGTAAAGCGCATTGTTGCCTCTGGGTATGAAATGCTCTATACAAATAAAGCTTTGATTAATTGATTGATTGATTGATTACAATTTCCATCCAACGGTATCTAATGTTCAGGGCTGCCAAGTCTCATGCATTGAGTGTGAGAGACACGCATTTCAGCCTCTTCTCACGCTCACACGCCACACTTTACAATCCTCACACGGAGAAATGAACACCCGCAAAATACTAGCAGTTCAATGGCTATGGGACCAATATTTTACAATTACTGGAAAGAACGGCAATCTGGCGGGGGGGGGGCCTTGTGACTCAGTGAAAAAATCTCACTCCAAATTTTTGGTCAAACTTGTTAGTGGAAGGTGCTACATTAACACCCAGTCCGAGGCAACAACGTCACAAAAACTGTAAATGTATAAAACCAGACAACGTTTGGTGATAACAAAATTAGCTTACTTTGTAGCTCAAAGTGTCCCCTAAACAATTCCGGTTTTCAAATATAACAGCGTTATGTCGGGTTTAAACTGGGTTGCTAATTTCGATGATAGCACTGCAAGCTGGAATCCTGCGTTACCTCCCATTCCACCAACTCCTATGTACAGTAACGTTTGTACAGTAATATGGAATTTTCATACAATGATGAGGCATCACCGGCAATAATTTCAGGGCGACACTTCACAGATGATTTGTGGTCATTTGACCACATATATGACTAAATATGCACATACTGTAAGCTGAAAAGGAGAAGGTATAGACTCGCCGATACGCAGTGGCATCTGGTGGGTCCTAGAACTGGGTAAGCCAGGACCAACGAAGCACGCACACACAGCGCGCATGTTTTGTTGGGGGGTGCGCTTTCAAAGCATGCCCTGATGGGAGATTTCACAGCACTAGAAGGGCGCTGAGCAGTGGTATTGTTATATGTAAAAACATACAGGAAAACTACAGTAGCCCAGGCTACTGATGATTAACACATCAAGAAAGGCCAATCATTTGAGAGTGAGCGAATAAGAGGGCAATACTAAATAACACACTAAATAAACTACAGAGCCATTATTTGACAACAATGGCCAAGCACCACAAAGAGGAATGACAGGACGATAAAATACACCCCCTTAGGGCACAGCACCCAATAGCCTACTCCCCTACCTCACTAATCAGTGTTTAGGCTACTAGCCTACTAGGCCTATTAGCCCACCGCTCCAGAAAGCAAGGTTCATGCTCTCGAGTGCTGATTAAATCTAGGCAAAGCAAAATGCACAGCCATAACAACTGGTAATTAATCACAAAAGACCTACCTTATATCGTAACCCAAAGTCGTTTAATCCACTTCATTTTGGAATCAACTTTCAACAAATACTCAAGATCTCCGTTTTCCATGTTCATTGATGCTGCCAGTAGCTGACGGGACAGTCATAGCTGACGGGACAGTCATGACAAGTTTTGATTGGATAAACTGTCCCAATGTTAAAATGTCAATGGGAATTTCAATGTAAGCACTTGGTTGGAATTGGTTTACCCTACGCCCACTTTAAAGCATTTTGACAAATTACAGATTAGGTTACATATCATCTGATGACATTTTTTGCAGTTTTGTATGTGTGGGCTAATTTGATTGGTTGATTTTTCACTTGGTCTTGATTTCCGTAAGCCAGAATCCTTTTACCTGGCCTTCAATGTTAAGTGAGACCCAGAGAAGAAACAGCAACAGGCACCGGCCCCCGAACCACAGAGTGAGGGAAGCCATCCTCGGTGTGGGACCCCAGCGCTTGCAACCAGGCACCCATGTCACCCAGAGAGGACTGAATACCAACCAGGGCGGCGAGGACCAGGTCGACGCCAAAACAACCGAACCAGCCACAGACAGAGTGTACAGCAAAAAATAACCACAACCAAAAACAAAACGACAAACACAGACTCCAAGCTTGCCAGCAGGTAAAACATACATATCATGTGAGAGCAGAGAGCAGTGTAGGCTACAAGGAAGTCGTTTAAATAGACCGCCTAGCTGTGAGTGAGGGCTGTGGTTGGATAATAGATGATTGAATGATTGAAACGCTGATTGCTCAGCTGGCTGTCAGCTGATTACAGCTGAGGCGCCTGACCCATGTCCTGTATGAAATTACGCGAGGCTTCAAGTTGTTGTTTTTTCATTAAAATTGATACTTGATGCCCATAGATGCTTAACCGCATGCTTAGATTTCCTCTACCTTCCTCCTCTCCTCCTCTTTTCCTGCCCTTCCTCCCTCTGCTCCTCCTCCTCCTCTTTTCCTCCCCCTCTTCCTCTTTTCCTCCTCCTCCTCCTCCCATCCTCTTTTCCTCCCACTCTCTTCCTCCTCCTCTTCTCTTCCTCCTCCTCCCCTCCCCCCCACTGTCATGCTGACCTACAACCCGCCATTCATTAGAGCAGCCATCTTGGGTGGAGTGTTATTTACTCCACCAGGCTATTTCTGTGTGCTGACCCACATCTGTAGGTGAGGTTGGACCATGAGAACCACACACTGCAGCAGGCAAGGACAACAACCTCAAACCACAGATTACTGTAACATGTTGTTGAAAATGTGATTATAATTAGCAAGGACAGAAGGATCTACACACAATATTATTCTAACATTTAAAGCCTGATGTTGAATCTGAGATATTGGGATGACCACTACACTGTGGTCTATATTAACTATATTAAAATCAACAGATGCTTTATGTGACTACATAATCTCTCATTAAGATCAATATTTGAAACATTTTGTATTTTACAAGTTAATCAATATCAGGAAAAAGGGACCTGTCTAATTTCCTTTCTAAGTAAATTGGTCAGATTCATATCTGGCCTATATCCGGGAGTGTGTTTTCAGACAGAGCCAGCGCTGGCATGGTGATGCCATCGCTGGGGGAGAGCTCTAATTGTGGAGAATGGGACTTCTTTAGGGAGCAAGATGGCCACAGATGGGCTCTGAACGCCATAGAGGAATGTCTCTGACCTCCAAGGCTACCGGGAAGCTCTGCCAAACTGACGAGAGCTAAAAATAGACCTCGGTAAGTGGGCCGAAATGCTAGCATCAAAACAACACAAACCTGAGAAAGGGCTCCAGACTAACTATGTTGCACTGGCATGCCTACTGTAACTATTTTCATTTAGGTGCGCCAGCACATCAATAAGGTGCACCCCAAACTTTTCACCATGCCTTTTGGTGCAGGAATAATACATTTCAGGACTAACATGTTCCACTGGCGGCACTAGTTTTCTCAGCTACCGTAGGGGCACCAGCACATGATTTAGTGGCACCAAAATTACTTACCCCCCCGCCCTAATTTGTATTCTGCATAAGTTGGGGTATTTCATTATGATATATTAATTTATTTTAAATTTTTATGTAGGCCGCTTCCACTCCTCCTGCTACCCGCTGAAATTCAAGAGAGTTAATTCCTCTTGTCCACCCTGGCTTCTCCCTTCTGTTGTCCCGCCCCCCAGCCAATGGCAACCGAGGAACCTGAAGTAACCCCCCGACAATGAGGGGTTGAACACAGCAATAACAGTTAGGTTGGTTACCCAACCACCATGGCTAGCCCTATAGATGGCCATGTAAAACTCCCAGGGTTACATATACAGTAGGACCCCACTCATCCGAACTTCAGAGATCCCAACCTCCCAGTCTACCGGACAGGCTTAAAAAACTTTTCTTTTTTTTTTTAGCCTGCTATCTGGTTACTGGTGGGATTTTCATTACAGTACTGTAGGCCTACTACGACGCAAATTAATCTGATTCGGGCCGAGAGATTCTCTCTGCACCAATCAGATTCGATCCAGACTATTTTGCAAGAGCACCGTCGCTGCGTCCGGGGCTGGCTCCGCCCAAGACGACTGTGATTGGTTTAAAGAAATACTGCGTTTTTCCCCCCCTTTTTGCTGAATGGTAATATGTCCAGCCAGACCTGTCTCCGGCGCTGGCACAGCGTAAACGAAGTGTGGAGATAGGTCTGGTTATGCGAGACTAGTAGCCTAGTATCCTAAACACTGATTAGTGAGGTAGGGGAGTAGGCTATTGAATGCTGTGCCCTAAGGGGGTGTATTTTATCGTCCTATCATTCCTCTTTGTGGTGCTTGGCCATTGTTGTCATATAATGTCTCTGTAGTTTATCTGCTGTTTGTCATTGTTGTCATATAGTAGCTCTGTAGTGTCCCTAAAAGCTTGGTTGTTTCAGCCTAAATATTGCCCTCTTATTCGCTCACTCTCAAATTATTGGCCTTTGTTGATGTGTTAAAAAAAACATCAGTAGCCTGGGCTACTGTAGTTTTCCTGTATGTTTTTTCATAAAAATGCAGCGCCCTTCTGGTGCTGTCAAACCTCCCATCAGGGCACGCTTTGAAAGCGCACCCCCAAAAGAATAGTGCGCGCTGTGTGTGCGTGCTTCGTTGGTCCTGGCTGACTTACCCGGTTCTAGGATCCACCAGACGCCACCGCCCCTTTTATGACCCGAAGGGAGTGGGGGTGACAGCCCACAGTCCCCTCACTCTGACCAAAGTCTATGCAAACAGGACACAGCTCAGTCCCCTACTTTTTAAGTAGGGACAGTACCGATTCTCTCTCTCTCAAAGTCTCTCTCAATGCCTGATTGATGAAAATAAATCTGTATCCATGGAATTGCAGAACCGCTATCTGCTAGCTAAGATCTCTGTAGTCGACACCAGGGACTTTGGGGAAATTGTTAGGAATTTCCACACATTCTTCAAACGATCCACCTCTGGCAAGAGCTGAGGTTTTGAACGAGACATTTGCAACTTTTGAACTGTGCAACAAGCAGCACTGAAATTGAACTCTGAATCTCTGCGAATATCAACGTTCGCCAACAGTCTACCATCACTGTTTCAACAAGAGAGCAAGCACGCTACACCCTGTATCGAAACCGAGCAACCGTCACGTGCCTCTTCCCTTCTTCGAGCCAAACAACGCCTCTGGACACATCGCTTTCCAACACACTACGTAAGTTTGCCATCCAGCATTCTCTTTTGATGTGGTGTGATGCCAAGTGTTGTTTAAATTTAGGGGATTTAGGATAGGCTGTGATAATCTATGACATCATTAATTTCATGTTTTCATATTGCCACATGTTTTTCCATCTATTATAGAATTGTGTTTTCATATTATTTTGACAATTGATTAGTATAACTTCAATAAATATTATGAAGCTTTGATCACGTCCTAGCATCATCACATGATATTTAATGTAGGTCATTTGATTTGAGTCGAGACCTCCTCATTCAGACTGAGATTAATAAATTAGACTATTGATAAAGGTTATCTGTTTCCCTGTACAGAACAGGGTGGTGCCACATACAAGTTTATTTAATCTATTAAATACATATTCCTTCATATTTGTGATAACCGCAGTATAATCATAAATTATACCTAGTCACAGTCATATTTCCATAGTTCTAACCCTTAGACTGCCACAAAAGTCAGTTGTGCGTGTTTTGCTTCTGGACTTGAGTGCAGCCTTTGGCATCATAGATAATGAGCAGCTACTCACAAAGCTATCAGCATATGGATTCAAAGATCCTGCCATTAATTTCCTGAAGATTTACTTGACTAGAAGACAACAACGTGTTATGTTTAACAGTGCTCTTTCAGACACTTCAGTGTCTTTCAAGGAAGCTGCCTAAGGCTTCTTCTCTTCTCTATTCTTGTAAATGATATTCCATATGTATTCAAACAGGCAGAGATGGTGATCTATGCTGATGATACAACCATGGATGTATCTGAAGAGAGCACTAGGAAAGTTAATGAGATGCTTCAACAAGAGTTAAATGTGTGGTATTGGACTCTAAACATGCTCTTAGGTCAGATCATACTTTGTGCCTTTCTTTGCAATGTGCTGCTATTGAGCAGGTTAGAGTAGCCAAACTGTTGGGTGTCACTATTGATGAAACACTATCATGGTCTACTCATATTAAGAATATAGTGAAGAAAATGAGTACAGGCATCTCCAATCAGAAGGTGCGCCCGCTTTTTGGCCGATACAACAATTAAACTGGTTATACAGTCTAGGCTTGTCATGGTACTCGGTACTTCGGTACTAATTCGGTACTTACATTGCTGCGGTACTGACGGTATCCGTTGTTCCATGGTACCGAAGGTACCGTGTTTTCTATTTAATTTTCCGCTTGTCTTCTTCTACGCTGCTGCGTGCTGCCGTCCAATCACAGCGCACCGCCCATGACAGCAGCGTAGAAGAAGACAAGCGTTTGCCGGTGATTCATTTTGTGAAAATATGAGCCGGTTTTCAGCGTAAGATTGAACATGTTTATTAGCAGCGCATTTCTTTCAAAACCATGCGTTTTTGAATACGCAACCCTCCTGCTTCTGTGAGTAGCCTACCTTTGAAATTTCTCTGTGATACTTTATCGCCCTTTATCGAAGCGGAGTGACCGTTGAACCTGATTTCTCTAATGGGGGGATAAGGGACTGCTAGTCCGTCAGGTTAGCAGTCGTGTGAGGGGGTTCCTAGTTTAGGTGCTGCAAGACCTAAGTGGAATTATGACTGGACTTTTTCAGTCATCTAGGCTACAACCCCCACGCCTGTCGATCCTGCCCGAGCACGACGCAACTGACCACTAGTTCAACCCAATAACATTACGTTACTTATTGATTACTTAAGACTGTCACTACAAAACACTATGATGACGACCCAGTTCGGCTAGAAACAGGTAAGCACACGAGTAGGAGAAGCCATCTATTAGCTATTTGGTAAGGATAATTCATGTAGATGATAATGTGAAAATATAAGTGATTGATATTGTGTAGGGCATTGTGTATTGACACCTGGGCTGTGGGAGTGACAGCGTGTAGCATGTTATGTTTTATGTTTCGGTGCTAGTAGACCCAAGTTTGGGGAGATTTCATTTGGGGAAGAACCGTGATGGGGATCTCTGTTCTTTTTATGACCTGCGCTAGCCTCTTGCTAGCAAGTTAGCGATAGCACTAGCGTGTAGCACTGTTGACACTTGTCATGTGGTTTGTCTAAATAAACGCGTCGTCATTTGGTCGAAGCTGTGTGATGAGCGAGCAAGAACGCTACACAGTTCAGTTGAATTGCTTGCGGTACTCATGCACATTGTACTTTACACACGTGCATGTATTACTCACACGCACGCGCGTACGCCGTGGTACCGAAATTGGTACCGAGTACCGTGGAAATTTACTGGTACCGGTACCAACTACTGAATTTCTGGTAGCGTGACAAGCCTCATACAGTCTTTAGTCTTGTCCCATCTTGAGTACTGCCCAACAATCTGGTCTAGTGCATCAAAAATGAACTAGTTGTACTCCAGTACACTCAAAATAGAGCTGCACGCCTCGCACTTTGATGCTTTATTAGAAGTAATGTGAATGTAATGCATGCAAGTCTGATGTGGATGAAGGTAGATGAAAGACTAGCATGCAACATTATTTTGTGTTTAAAGAACATCTGTACTTCATGTTAACCCATTAGCCTGCTTTCACAGTTACTACCTACCAATGATACACATGGCTATAATACCAGACAGGCCACAAGCACACGTTTTACCCTACCTCAGCCTAGAACAAATGCACTTAAAAGAAAACAGTTTTATACAGAGCTGTAGCACATTGGAATAGACTCCCCGAACATATACGGTAATCCTTATTGAAAACAAATACAGTTTCAAAAAGAAACTGAAAGGAGCTGTCATCCATAAAGAAATAAGGTTGAGCCCAGTTTGATTGTTTACCTCTGGTAAATGCAGATGCAGATATTTTTTTTATTAGCTCTTTGTTTTTGTTTTTTCTATGTTGATGCCGATCTAACGATTGTAGCAAATATAAATCAAATTAGTGGCTACTTGTATTTTTATTTAATGCTGTAACTTCATTTATTTTATTCATTTTTACTTGGTTTTAGCAAGTGAATGCTGTTCACTGATTATTTTTATTTTGTTGATTGACACTGTATCATTTTATGGTATGCTCGTCTGTCTTATGTGGACCCCAGGAAGAATAGTATTCACTATGGTGACGACTACTGGGGATCCGTTTACAATTATAATTACAATTACGAGTTCAATTTCAGCATTCACACCGTCCAAATGAACTGCACCCAGGGGCAGACTAAACAGGGTTGGCGTGAACGCGACCTTAAACTTCTGTAGCAGGCTAACAGCTAAACCAGCAGGATTAAGAGCTAAACGGCTAAACTACCAGGTTAAACAGTTAAATTAGCAGGCTAGACAGCTAAAATAGTAGGCTAAACTAGCAGGCTAAACTAGCAAGCTAAAGTGTGGACCTTGGGAGAGGACTGGATGTCCTTGGGTATAATGTAAAAGGTAATATCAGAGACACTGATAAACCACGTCAGCTGTGTGACCTTTACAAACACACATGTACACACGCACGCGAGCACACACACAAAGGCACAGCAACAAAAGCACTGCAACACAGTTTTGTGTGCACAGAGGCACTCATGGTGTACATGCATAATGGTCATTTATAAGTGTGTGTGTGTGTGTGTGTGTGTGTGTGTGTGTGTTCCCGGGTGTGCGTGCATGCGAGAGAAAGAGAAGGGGCAGAGAAAGAGAGAGAGAGTTGGAAAGAAAGAGAGTGAGGAAAAAGAGATTGCCTGATATAAGACAGAATTGTCAACTCGTTACACTCCGTTTCCATCTTCAATCTGACAGTTCCTCCACTCTAACTGATTTCCATGGGGGAGGGGGATTTGATTTTCCCTAAACAATCACTAGAGCTTGACAGTAGTGTTAGTCCCACCCATGGCGATTATTGGCTAATCGATAGCCCCTCCCGCGGTACTCATTGGACCGATCATTTTTCAACCAAGAAACCATTGTTTCATGTCACAATGCCAGACCAGGATCAGTCAACTTGAAGTGAGTCATTAGTGGCCAGTGTCTGCCTGTGCCTCTGGCTGTGATGGCAAACCAAGGAGAGAGAGAGAGAGAGAGAGAGAGAGAGAGAGAGAGAGAGAGAGAGAGAGAGAGAGGCAATGGTGTAGTGGAGGGTAGACCGAGGTATACAGAGTATACACACTTACCCAAAGTACACCCAACCAAGTGAGAGAAGAGATAGGAAGCCACACAGGGGCAGGGGAGGAGAGAGAGAGAGAGAGAGAGATGGGAGATACAGAAAGCATGTGATAGAGAAACGAGAGGGGCAACGAGACAGGAAAGGAGGAGTGTCCATTAATCTCTTGCATTACTGCCGTCATTTCCACTATCCTAATCACAGCATGTGCTCTCTGAGATTTAAAATATTTAAATGTGTAATCTGTCAGTATTATGAGGTTAACACACCCCCTCAAGAGCGCTGCCCCCCCCCCCTCTACAGCCCCCCAACACACCACACATACACAAACACCACACACACACACCACACAAAAACACACACACGGACACACACAGACACCACACATTCGCACACACATATAGACACCACACAAAAACACACACAGACACCACACACATATGAATTCTTTGTTTAGGTCCTCACCGCACAGGCACCACACACAGATATACACCACACACACACACAGCTACCACACACACAGACACCATACACATGCCCACCACACACAGATATACACCACACACACACACACACAGCTACCACACACACAGACACCACACACAGATATACACCACACACACACACAGCTACCACACACACAGGCACCACACACAGATATACACCACACACACACACAGCTACCACACACACAGACACCACACACACACACAGCTACCACACACACAGACACCACACACACACACAGCTACCACACACACAGACACCACACACAGATATACACCACACACACAGCTACCACACACACAGACACCACACACGGCTCTGGTCTGACAGGACTCTGTGGAGACGCATTAGTACGAAAAAAGAAAAGAAGAAAAAGGCACATAAAAGCAGATGTCTATAAATAGCCACACAGAGTTGCTAATTGTTCCCCATGTGTCTGTGACCCAGTGACTCTGGAGGAGGCCTGTCTGCTCTTACTACTGCTCAACCATCATGCATTATTGATTTACAGTCTTGCAACACACCAACTAGCGTGCCTAAACGCTCCGTCAGAGCAGGGACAGCTGAGATTTAACACATCTCACACACACACACACACACACACACACACAGCATACTGTACACCCCACACACACACACACACACACACACACACACACACACACATGCACACACACTCCTTTCTCCTATTCCACCTTCCTTGTTCCTGGAATACAGTTCCTTGTTCCTGGCATACCGCATACTGTACAGAGCCTGGCAGGCCAGTATTCTCTCTTAAAAACCTGCATTAATAAAGCAGAGTGAATCAACTGAATGGGATTAGGGCTCTGAAGGATACTGACCCATATAGGACTGTTGCTCTGTGTCATGTCTGCCCAGGCCTAGCGCGGGCTAAGCTCCTTAAGAGATGGCCCCAGGGATCCATGGCAGGATGGAGGTACAGACTCAGATTCCGGCCTTATCTCTGCTAATTTACCCCAGGAATTATACCCACCCTTCCCTTTCTCTCTCTGTCTCTCCATCTATAACCAGGAATTACACCCACCCCTTCCTCCCTCCCTCCCTCCCTCTCTCTCTCTCTCACAGACACACACGCACACACAGCTCTCTCCCCCTCTCACTCACACAGTACAGCACATCACTCTCTCTTGTTCTCTCTCAATCATCTCTTCTGAATTTTTAAAAGGATCCCCAGTCTTTTAAATGGAAAACAATCAGAAATAGTTCCTCGCTTCCCCTCTGCTGGCCGCAGACTATGGGGGTGTCCTTAATTTGAACTCAAAGCTCTCTACTCTCATCTCTGCTGTTTTTATATTAGATTTAACTATTCTCACAAATCTTACTTCTGGCAAACATTGAGAGGAGACCCATGCAGAGACATCTGTTCAGAGGATGATGTCCAGAACCATCTTGTTCAGCAGACTGACTCCCGTCTCTGGCACAGGCTTCTGGCAGTCCAGGGAGATGGTCTTGGTAAAAGGACAATGCAGAATAATCACAGCTTGCAACAGTATTTGCCCAAGAGCTATATCCAACATAATCAATATAGAATATTTGTATATATTTTAAATGAGGGTCCAAGCAGTTCACATAAAATCAAACATGCTGAATTTGGAGCACCTGTGCGTTAGCCTCATCAGCATAACAGACAGTGCCTACAATCCGCGTTGAAGCACTACCAGAGACAACATACACGATCCCTGTTAAAGCACTACCAGAGACGTCTGTGATCCACGTTGAAGCACTACCAGAGACTTCTGTGATGCGCGTTGAAGCACTAACAGAGACAGCATCTACGATCCCTGTTAAAGCACTAACAGAGACAGCATCTCCGATCCGTGTTGAAGCACTACCAGACGTCTGCGATCCGCGTTGAAGCACTAACAGAGACAGCATCCACGATCCCTGTTAAAGCACTAACAGAGACAACATCCACGATCCGTGTTGAAGCACTAACGGAGACAGCATCTACGATCCGTGTTGAAGCACTAACAGAGACAGCATCTACGATCCGTGTTGAAGCACTAACAGAGACAGCATCCACGATCCGTGTTGAAGCACTAACAGAGACAGCATCTACGATCCGTGTTGAAGCACTAACAGAGACAACGTCTACGATCCGTGTTGAAGCACTAACAGAGACAACGTCTACGATCCGTGTTGAAGCACTAACAGAGACAACATCTATAGTCGCGTTTCCATTACACCTAGAACTGCGCAAAACCTAAATATCGCAAAATAAAAAATTGGTAATGGAAACACCTACATTTCGAAAAACCTCTCAAATTTCGATAAAACTTTTTACGCTCTCATGAAGTGGTTTTTCAGAAGTTTCGATATAGAAGTATATCGCAAAAGCGTAATGGAAACACTTTTTTTGAATTTAGGCAGGAGAAGAAAAGGAAGGGGTCACGTGATTTGCTCGCTTCAAAAAATTATGCGATATGCCTCCGGAGCAAGTGGAAGACCCTAAGCAACGATACCTAGCTGGGAAACGCGCGCTGTGTAAGAGCGGAGCCGAGGGGAAAGCTACAATAAAGTTCAAATATGACAATGGTTTGTTTACTTAATACATCCACGGTTTACTTCCTGGTTGCGCTTTGCATGAATTGTGTGGCGTCGCGAGACTAGACTACGAGAATTACGGCTCTTGCGCAAAACACCTTTCAATGGAAAACACCTGCAAGTCGCAATTGTACTTTGTCGAAACTTTCGAAATATCGCTTTTATTTTGCGAAAAAGTGTAATGGAAACGCAGCTTATGATCCGTGTTGAAGCACTAACAGAGACAACGTCTACGATCCATGTTGAAGCACTAACAGAGACAACGTCTACGATCCATGTTGAAGCACGTTCATGTTGAAGCACTAGGGACAGCGTCTACAGCCTATGCTGAAGCATTATAGCTTTGTGATATTCTATTATGAACGGGTTGATATTTGACACAGCAAGCAGAAACATTGTCCTCCCTCCCCAGAGAAAAATTGAAGATGGGCTTTTCTCTCCATTAATCAGCCCAATATCCATGACTTTGATGAGTAGGATTAGGAGCACCCCCTCTCCTTTTTCCTCTCCACACACACACCAGTTTGACTTGGCGTTAAGAGATTTTACTTAATTTTGCCACATCTGCTGACAGAGTCTAATAGTCTAGATAGTACACGTTTTGTACTGAATCTCAGGACAATAAGCTTTGAGCTTTCAGATTCTGTTTCTTCTGTAGATGAACATCCTTCTCCTGGTTCTGTACTGGGAGGAGACTGGGTTCGCTCTACATGAGTAAGCAAGAGAAGAATGAGAGAAAGTGAGGGCATTGGCAGGTTTGTTTTGGTGCTGTAGTGGCAGGTTTGTCTTGGGGCTGCTTCGCAGGAGTATAAGAGATGTTTTCAGACAAGGTCAATAGGACCCTGCCAGGGTTATAGCGCACACACACACACACACACACACACACACACACACACACCCTCAGCTCGAGCCTCTGTGAAATCGCAGTAGAGATATGCACACACGCACACACACGTACACACACGCACATACAGTACACAGTGCTGTGACACATGTACAGTACACTAGTTCAGCCTAACCCTCCCCACTCTCCAGTGTCTAGATGGCTCTACAGAAAGGTAGCCTTGTGAGACCATACTGATCGCGCAAGCTGACGTTCTTTTTCTCTCCACAGATCAGTCTGGACTTCCATCTATCTCAAATGATTTCCGGAGATTGCATTTGCAACCGGGACAATCAGGGACTACATTTTAACTGCTGTTCTGCTCCCCAGTGGGGACGCAGCCCCTGAATGGTTCCTGTAGTTTGTGTGAATATGAAATACAGGCTTCTGGCAAAACAGTAGTGTTGCATCTCCCGAAGAAATGAGCACTAATGTTAACGTCAGTAGAATAAGTAATAAGACATACTGTAAGTGCAATTCTTGCACAAATAGACTCAATAACAACAATTCAACAAGAACAAAAGTATGCAAAGTTTCTTGGAGGAAAATACTTTTTTTCCGATAGGATTTGGCAAAGGTGTTGTTACTCTGATTGGCTGAAGGAGCAGTCTGACAAGGCAAGTACAAGGCATTCTAGATAGGGGGAAGGCCAGACTGACAAGGCATTCTAGATAGGGGGAAGGCCAGACTGACAAGGCATTCTAGATAGGGGGAAGGCCAGACTGACAAGGCATTCTAGATAGGGGGAAGGACAGACTGATCTGTGGAGAGAAACAGAATGTGAGCTTGCTAGATCAAGATGGTCTCATGAGGCTAACAGAAACGCTGTTGAGTGCTGAACAACACATCTCTCCAGTCTAGTGAAAGGCAGCACAGCTTTCCTCCATGTTTAGGCTGTCTGAGAATCCCAGGTGTGTCCATGAGGCCTGGCTGACCTGTAGCAGATAGAGACTCTCAGAAGTGTTGGCTTGCAGCGCTACAAAAAGCATGGGGCAACCCTGCATTGTGCACTAAGACTACCTGATATACCTGCATTGCTGGTCTGTATATGTGTGCGTGTGTGTGCGAGCGTACATGTGTGTGTGTCTGTGTGTGTCTTTGGACATTGCATTACTGTGGGTTACATTACATTTCAGCAGTTTTTAACGTTTTGCGCATACAAATTGATCTGTGCATGGGTGAAAGAAAGGCAAGTATAGCTTGAATTTTCAAAGATAAACAATTTGGATTTGAAACAGCAGGGAACATGGAAAAATTTGGTACACGAGGCTGGAATACAAATAGAGAGATAGAGAGGGGGAGAGAGAGAGAGAGAGAGAGAGGGAAAAATTTGGTACACGAGGCTGGAATACAAATAGAGAGATAGAGAGGGGGAGAGAGAGAGAGAGAGAGAGAGAGAGAGAGAGAGAGAGAGAGAGAGAGAGAGAGCACAGCGTGCATAATCCCTCACATAATACCAGTACAGAATCACAATACACACTCATCAGAGGTACATGCAACGAATCACAGTTAAATTTCAGTGAGACATAATTTAGGCTATAAAAGTTATTTGCAGTTATTTGCAGGCCTTATTAGAATCGTGTTTTTGGTGCAATCCCACTAGTACACGACTTTTACTGCACGTGACAAAGATGGTCTAAGCATATAGAATGTCTATGCTTAGGTTCTCAGAGAAACATATTCACCAGATCACCATGACTACTTCTTGCCAGACACTTCCTCTCCCCTTTTTGCGATTCAACTCTCACATAGTCTGCTTAATTATTCCCTCAACCAACCAACGACTACAATGGACCCATTTATCTCAGAGGGCGCACTAGCCAGATATTTAGTAGTGGGGGGAAGCATCTTAAGGCCATTTTGTGTCTTGTCAAAATCCAGATGTCAGACAGATCCAATCTGCCCAATAGCTCTTACTATATAGCTAAAATGTTAAGCCTATAGGTCTACAAAAAGAGATTCACAACAAAGCTCAATATCCTTCAACTGGATCTTGCACGCCACTTTCTTCTTTTCAAGTCAGTAAATTATCACAATGCAATATGCTTTAGTGCAAACAATAACGTAGGATGTAGGCTAAAGTTGTAACTGTAGTCTAGAAGATGCTGCCAAACTGGCCCATTCATATGACCCGGACAGGTAGAGAAAAACCCTACTACTCTGACCCTAATACACAGAACGCTGTACAGCCCATAATACACTTATAATAACTGTAATAACAACCATTACCACGGCGGAGGCAATAAGAGGCGATAACACCTGGCACAAACGCCCGAGGAAATGATTCCTTTTCATTTTTTTCTACCCTATCAATGTTCCCTATACATTTTGACGAGGTGGGCTAATATCTTGCTTGACTTAACCGCAACCACCTAGACAGACCAAACTAGACTCTTCTGCAAGGAGAAGGCAGGTTAACCCGCCATCTCTCAGCTGATTCAGTCTAAACAGGCCTGGGGTGCTTCTAGACCAGTGGTTCTTAACCTGGGTTCGATCGAACCCCAGGGGTTCGGTGAGTCAGTCTCAGGGGTTCGGCGGAGGTCAAGACACACACCCGACTCATATGATTCGTGATGAAACGCCCCGCTTGGCCATCATTGGCAACAGCAGAAGTCACACTGATTTGCAGTAAATATTCATTATTATGTTTTTGTTTTTGTGTGAAAATCATGTTTTGATGGTTTTGTTCTTTGAACACAGTGATGTTGATGCACGGTTCATTTTGTGCACCAGTAAAATATATACCTATGTTTTGAATTTGAAAAAATCATATTTTATTTTTCCAATTAAGAAGGGTTCGGTGAATGCACATATGAAACTGGTGGGGTTCAGTACCTCCAACAAGGTTAAGAACCACTGTTCTAGACATGTTTTTGGCTGGTTACGCTCGAGCAGCTTCACGCGCTCCTCTCCCAGCCACGGACACGCAGAGCTCCAGCACGAGCACACCAAGTAACAAGTGATCCATTCCAGCAAGAGCCTGATAGAACCACAATGTGACATGTCTCTAATTCATTAACCGCGTAGAACACACAACATACGATTCAAGTTTCATAGAAATTCAAAATCCCATGAGCTCTCGGCTCCGTCTCCCAGCCAGGCACGCACCACGACACTATACACACGAGCCTTGTTGCCTGCACCTGCATCGACTGCAAGGCTAAATAAAATACAGCATGCATGTTGTCAAATAATAGGACGCTGTAAGAAGTTGGCTATTGTGCCATTTGAAGTAGTGTAGCCTAACCTTATCATAGCCACCATTTCTTAAGTCCCTGAACTGATATAGCCTATCCGTTTTTCCCTGGATCAGAGTAGTGATGTGACTCACCTGCCTAAGCGAGACGAAAATCCCCCCATTCCTGGGCTTTCTTTTCTTCAAAACAAAAAACACTGACTTGCACTTGTAGCCGCGATAGTCCTTCCAGATATCCTTGCAGTCTGACGTGGAGGTGTTTTTAAGAATGTCCTTTATTAACGTAATTATCCTTAAGGCATCCTCTCTCCGTTCACTTGTTCGTATGTATGCCTGCTTTGCCTCCGGTGCTCAGTCCCTCGCTTCTCTGATGTTCTGGCCTGGACTCCGCGTGAGGTCTCCGGATCCACTGAAGCTCCGCGGGAGCGCGCTGCGCGATCTCGACTCCGCGTGAGGTCTCTCCACTGAAGATCCGCGGGAGCGCGCTGCGCGGTCCCGAATGAATTTTCGGGAGCGCCAATGGAGACAGGAGTTAGTAACCAAGGGCACACGCATCACACATTCGAAGGGTTTCCAGATTACTTCTAGTCTGGATGACTAGAACCTTAAATCATAATTATATCTTGCTCTCATGATGAAAGTCAAACATGTAACATGGGATTATTTGCACGTTCTCAGTTTTTCATTCGGATAGGCCTGTGAACTCATCCAATCATATATTCTGCTGATAGCCTATATACCCTCATTCCAGAACCCAGAAATCTTTTCCAATGCTTAATTTGGACTGTTTTCCGTGAAGTGTGCATTCCTGGCAAATACTATCTATCTTAACTCAAATGTCGTGTTTTGAAACAATATAATCAGACCATTCATAATACTGTAGGCCTACATTCGATACAGCTTGCTTGAAGCAGTCACTCACACACATACTAGGTCCAGCAATATGAATAGCAGTCATTTATTTGATAATTGTATGCATTATAAAATACATAACTTTTATTTCCAGCAAAGGTGAACGGTTTGACAAGTGTGTCTATGGCTCATGACGTTGACAGGGTGCCATAACCAATGTCCCTGATAGTGGACATGTTCAGAATGTGGTAAATGTGTTGATCACAATGCAGTCTGTCTGGGTAGATAAACCTGGCAATAAAGCTAGCAGTCTAACTCATTTTACTAGCCGTCAGTCTGTTTATACTGAAATGATACTTCACTAAATTGTGCAGTAGGTAAATGGCAGTTAGACAAAAGCTTGTCTCTCATGTTTGGATTTCCATATGTATGAATGCTGGGGGGAGTTCAACGGAATACCAATGGTGAAGTTGGTTGGCAGAGATGGCAGAGATGCCACACACACACACACACACACACACACACACCAACAGCTTGCATACGCATCACCCCAACACATGATTGATTGAAATCCAAGCTTCAATTGCTTTATGGATAGCTTTGAGTGCTGAAAAGCACACACTCTCACTCACTTTCACACACACACGCACGCACGCACACACATGTGCACACATACATGCTCATGCACTTAGTCGGAGTGTGTGTGTGTGTGTGCGTGCGTGTGTGGGTGGGTGGAGGTGGGTGTGTAATCCTCTCTGCCATAGGGACAGTACAGACAGTGGTCACTGTGGGAGCCTCGCTTGACTAGTTATCTGTAGCCCCCCACCCCCCCCCCCCCACACACACACACAGATCGAGAGAGAGAGAAAACCAGTAATAATTTTAATCAGAAGTCTAATCAGGTCCAATATAAATGTCTGCATTGTCATTGTGAACTCAGAGTAAATCTGCTGACTCAGTACAGTACTTAGGCATGCAGCACTACTATAGGTTAGAAGCAGTGTGAAGAGACATGTTAAAACAATTCTTGCAGTATTACATCTAGTCGGAGTGTACAAGGGGTTTCCCTTTGCTGTGTAACCCGTCATTGAGTGCATAGGTGCATAGGGGCCATATCCATCACCAGTCAACAATGTCCTGTACCATCATGGCAAGTCATTCATGGCCCCCAGACACCAATAGGCCTAATGTCTAACAAGCAGTAGTCATAAACCGGTGCTGGCAGCTGAACAGAGGTGCAGCTGGTGCACCAGATCTACAGAACATAAACAGAGCCCTATCCCCCTCTTATTAAAGAGAGGAACTAGAGTATCATATCCCCTGTGTCCTTGTATCTCTTTCTCACTCCCCCTCTTTCTCTCTCTCTCTTCTCCCTCCTCTCTCTCTCTTTCTCTCTCTGTTTCTCTCGCTCTACTCCCCCCTTCTATCCAGGGGTGTCGTGGTAACCAAAGATGCGTATACTCTGATTAAAGAAGTGAGTATACTGCATCAGAAATGTTAGTTTTTATATTAGTGGTTTTTAAAGAAGTGGGTGTACTTTGGGTAAGTGGGTATACTCTGTATACCTCTGTATACCCTCCACTACACCATTTCTCTCTCTCTCTCTCTCTCTCTGGCTTCCTATCTCTTCTCTCACTTGGTTGGAGTGTGTGCTGACAGCTGGGTACTGTTGGCGGCTCCGCCCCTCTACAGGAGAGCTAATTAGCAGGTCCCCCCTGTCACCAAGACCACCAGATGGGTTCCCACAATGCACTGCCAATGTCAGCGAGAAGGAGCAGGCCCTCACAGGTGGAGAGAGGGAGGGAGAAAAAGAAGGTGAGAGGGGAGGAGAGATGACAGAAAACAGGAAAGAGAGATAGAGATGAGAAAGAGAAAAGAAACACTCATGTCTACTCTGCAATGCTCTCTGTATGTCTGTCTCTTTTTCTCTTACATTTACTGGACCAATATGATTTGAATCATTAATTGTAATGGTTCACATTAAAACCACTCAAAATAAATGATTTAACTGTAATGCTTATCTAAATCAGCATGAGGAATATTATATTGTAGCATGCTGTTGAATTATAGCATGCTGTTGAATTATAACATACTGTTGAATTATAACATGCTGAGAGCCATGTTGGCTGTAACCTCATATGTTCTTGTTTCTCCTGAAATCATTCTTAAAAAAAAAAAAGAAAAAAAAAAGGAATAGATACATTAATGCATTACTGCATTTTGATGTAGCATGCGTCAAACATAGTAGCACTTGCTGGAACATAGACACTTCTCAAAGACAATTTCTACCTTTGAAATGCTTCATGCCTGGAGCAGGCAATTAGACAAGGCTGCAGCTAGCGGATCACAAGGCTCATCAGCGCTGATAGTTCTGAGAGCTGTGGATGTGCTGCGTGTGTTTTGAGGCGAAATTCTTAAGAACTGCTTCATACCCTATACAACCACTTAGAACCCAGAAAAGCTGGTAATGGATAAGATTGTTACGGACTTTATTGTCCAACCAAGGCTGGAAATTTGTCTCATTGCAGGGTACAATAAGAGTATAAAAAGTGGCATACTCACTTACACTCCAATAATACATAGACAAATATAAAGGGGTAACACTTTACAATAAGGGTAAGCATTAGTTAATGCATTATGATGCATTAAGTAACAGTTAACTAATGTCTCTATTAACCATTTACTAATGTTATTTATGTTAACTAAGGTTAACTCACCTAACCCTAACCTTAACTAAGGTATTCATTAACATGAGTAACCTAACCCTAAATAAGCATTAGTTAAAGGACATGGCCAACATTTTGGGAAATACGCTTGTTTTCCATCTTCCCTGGGGTTAGACAAGCAGTATGAAGCATTTCCAATTCTGTGCGTGCAATATGGAGTGGCGAGACCTGGACCGATTAGCCTAGCTTAGCGGCATTCACTGGTACCAGGTTAGACCGATTAGCCTACTTTCCAAATGTCACAAAATAACCCCCCAATACAACTCCAAAACTATTCTGTTTAGAGTTTTTAATGTGTGTATTTACCACGTTGAGTGATCACAATTTTTAATTAAACATTTTCGTTTTCTAAGCAGAAATACTCTGAACTATTTTTTTTAGAACCAGGCATAGGGAATACACGCATCACTCCAAACGCGTAGCATTGTGACTAGCTAGGTATATCGAGGTAAACAAACCTGCGTTCCAACCGAGTGAAGTGGATATCATCAGACTAGCTCGTATCTAGATACATCACCATAACTTTATAAATATGGTTTATTGTGTTGTCAAGAGCTGTAATAACAGGCAGTCGATGCCAGGGTATCACGGGTCGTTCCATAGGTTTCCAAAGGATCTGGAGCGGGCGAAGCTATGGCTACTAGCTTTGAACATGGATCCCAACACACCGAGGGAGATAATCAACAAGCAGCGTATTTGCATAGATAATTTTGCACAAGATGACCAATACAAAAAAATGGATAGAAACTGAACCATGACAGTGTTTCTAACAGATGCAGCCATCCCATCCATCAGCATCGCACAGAGAAGTGAAACGGCTGCGGTAAGTGTTCTGTTATGGTTTCATCTAGCCCCGTTGTGACTTCTGATGATTATATACATATTTTGTTCATACTAAACGGACCATAGGGTCTTTCATGAAACAGATGCGAGGGGGCGTGAGCGGCGAACGCACAATGATAGACCAACAGTATAGCAATGTAGCCTATGTGACATGATGATTATAGAAGTCACTTACTCAATAGACAACCTTCCCACCATCGATGGCAGCACCGAGTCCCATTCAGTGCAGCAAATACACTCAATTTCTGTCGGCATAGGTTGGCATGATCCACATTTACATCACCAGTCCATGTTTGTTCTGCCTCTCCCCTCGGCACCCGGCTGTTCTGCTTCGCCCTCTCTTCTTGCCCGCTCGGCGTCCAAAACTTGTAGTTCCTTCTCTGTATATTCTGGTTCAAAAAGATAAGGTTCTGTATCTTGGTTTGTCCAGAACTAATCATCATCCTCTGAGGATCTGATGAAACCGCAGAGGATTCCGCTCTTACAGAATCTGCCATGATTATCTCTGAAGTCAGGTTAGTCTAGTGACTCATGATTATCTCTGAAGTCAGGTTAGTCTAGTGACTCATGATTATCTCTGAAGTCAGGTTAGTCTAGTGACTCATGATTATCTCTGAAGTCAGGTTAGTCTAGTGACTCATGATTATCTCTGAAGTCAGGTTAGTCTAGTGACTCATGATTATCTCTGAAGTCAGGTGAGTCTAGTGACTCATGATTATCTCTGAAGTCAGGTGAGTCTAGTGACTCATGATTATCTCTGAAGTCAGGTGAGTCTAGTGACTCATGATTATCTCTGAAGTCAGGTTAGTCTAGTGACTCATGATTATCTCTGAAGTCAGGTTAGTCTAGTGACTCATGATTATCTCTGAAGTCAGGTAATGGCGCGTTCCAGGCAACCCGTAACTCGTGTTTTTCCGACCTCCTGCACGTGAAAATGCTCTGGAATGGCAGTCAAACCCGTAACTTCCCACCCGTGAACTCGTACAGATCGATGTACTCCTAGTTGCCGGGTGGGAAGTTACGGGTTTGACTGCCATTCCAGAGCATTTTCACGTGTAGAAGGTCGGAAAAACACGAGTTACGGGTTGCCTGGAACGCACCATTAGTCTACTGACTCATGATTATCTCTGAAGTCAGGTGAGTCTAGTGACTCATGATTATCTCTGAAGTCAGGTTAGTCTAGTGACTCATGATTATCTCTGAAGTCAGGTTAGTCTAGTGACTCCAGTCGATACTATTGACGGTTCAAGTTGTTGACGGAAGTTACAGAGCGGACCTTTTGAAATGTGATCCCTACGCCTGGTTCTAAAAAAATAGTTCTGAGTATTTCTGCTTAGAAAACGAAAATGTTTAATTAAAAATTGTGATCACTCAACGTGGTAAATACACACATTAAAAACTCACAACAGAATAGTTTTGGAGTTGCATTGGGGGGTAATTTCGTGACATTTGGAAAGTAGGCTAATCGGTCTAACCTGGTACCAGTGAATGCCGCTAAGCTAGGCTAATCGGTCTAACCTGGTACTAGTGAATGCCGCTAAGCTAGGCTAATCGGTCTAACCTGGTACTAGTGAATGCCGCTAAGCTAGGCTAATCGGTCCAGGTCTCGCCACTCCATATTGCACGCACAGAATTGAAAATGCTTCATACTGCTTGTCTAACCCCAGGGAAGATGGAAAACATCCATTATTTCCCAAAATGTTGGCCATGTCCTTTAACAGTTAAATAATGCTTTTTGTGACCCTTATTGTAAAGTGTGACCTATAAAGGTATATAGAAGCACAGTACAGCAGTCATCTGTTACCTGGAGTTATTAAGGAGGCTGATCCCACTAGCAACAACGGGCCTTTTATAGTACTGTACTGTATGTTGTTCTTTGGGGTCCGCGGTGGTGTAGTGGTCTAATTCATCATGTGTTGGTGCAGCTGCCCACCGCGGAGCAGGATCCGTGCCCTGGTCTCACCAGATCCGAGTATGGCCAGATCCCTGAGGGTGGTTAGTGTATCTCAGCCCTAGCATTTGTTGCTCTACACCGACCCCGTTTGGTGTCGGAATCACGGGCTCGAGAGAATCAAGTAGCTGTTTCTCATATCACCAGCCAGCGGGGTTGTGCGATGAACCTTCATCAGTAAGAATGGGGCAGTTGGACAATATGGTTTATAGGAGAAAACCTGGAAAAAAAACTGAAAATACATTTATGACATTTATGAAAAAATGAATGTTCCTTTTTGCCGACGGCATTCTAAAGCACAAAAGAAATCCTTCCTGTGTCCCGCACATACTGTAGTTACCACGGTTTCCTAGAGACACTCCTGTCTTACCCACCAATCAGAACCTTTCACCTTACAATTATGCTCAGGATTTATGTCTCTGTGATGCCCCAGGTTGACAAGGCATGCTTCTAACAGCATGTACTCATTTAACAATAGGTATGATTCAGCCATGTCCTGTCAACAGTGAATAGTGAACAGTTTTAACTACTACCCTATAGAATACACCTCTAGAAATGGACAATTAGTCTTTCTTTGCAGCTCCGACTTCCAAAGACATGTTTCTGTCAACATTCAACATTCATGTTTCTACTGTATCTGTCACTCATGCAGGACTCATTGTTCTCTGAATGGATAGTACACATAATGTTTAATCATGTACATTTGTCTTTCAGTGTGACATGTTTACTGGTATAGAGGATGTGACAGTGGAACCATGGCTGTGTTCAGGTATGGAGGTTGTGACAATGGAAGTGTGGTTGTGTTCAGGTGAGCTCAGTGGGAGAGCACCCTGGGGGGCAGGGCTTTAAAAGGCATGGGTAGAAAATACCAGGAAGGTAGCTACATATGAAAGGAGAAGATAATGTCAATTATTCATCAAAGAGAAAGAAAATACCAAGAGATCAAACTCAACCAAGGCATGGAGGGAGGATGGTATCAACCGACCAGGAGAGGAGGGGATTTACATACAGCAAAGTTTACAGTATAGTCACTATTTCACAAGCTCAGTTAAATTATGTTAAAGCTATGGGCATTTGTTGGCCTCTTTATTCAACTGTCAATGCATTTTGCAATTGGCAATTCAATATACAAGGTGACAATGTACTCCTCAATTCAATTTGAACATTTTAAAGAAACACATATGAAAGAAAGAAAGAAATCCTTCTTGTGAGAAAGAAAATGTCTTGTGCATGCATACATTACCTCCAGTATCCTATTTACTATTCCTATTTATTTGTTTTGTTTTTCCTTTTATTGACTATCTCATTTGTTTTTGAGTGATGAAGCCAAAAAGCCATATTCAATATGAAAGGCAAGGATAATATTTATAGGTCAAAGGCATTAGTTTATATTGGTGGCCAAGGAACTGCCTGTTAAATATGTTTATGCAGGAAATCCCTCATTCAGTATCACGCTTTAGTCCTTCAGCACAACAATGTTATACCACAATGTCACTCATATGCTGAATGACAGTAGCTTTGTTATGCCACATTTTCTCTAGGTTACACCATTTAATGATGCAATTCATGTTTACTTGTATAAATACTAGAATATTGTGTTTTTAAACCATTTAATGGCATTTTACGGTATATCAAGGGACATTCTCTTTATATGCCTACTGTAGCTAGATAGCTACCATTGTCTGATAAGGAGAGGGCTGCACGGTGGATGCAGATCCAGTTTCTAATGAGGAAAGACTAGCTAGCCAGAAGAAAAGAAAGCTATTGTTTTCACTTGAATGCCAACATGTCAATTTAGAACTCGCCCCAAACATAGTTACATAGCTACCAACATCAGAAAACAACTAAAAACGGTGGTAACATTACTTATGTAGCTAGCTAGCTATAATATCACCAAGCTAATGAAGTGGGTTTTTCCTGTCTCTATGTCTCTGTTCTGTGACTCTAAAGGTCAAAGGCTATTCTTAGGTTGTTGACCATCAGATATTGAGCAAGGTCAAGGCTGGCAGGACGAGCTGAGGCCTTGCACAACCTTGGGCTCAGGCCACCTGGGCCGGGGTTCCTAATATGGTATGATTTCCTGTGTATCCAATAAGGATGAAGCTCATGTCTCTCTCCCTATTCTGACGTTTGGAATGTGAAACTAATGTCTTAAATAAGCTGTGTATGAGTAAGTGATTCAGTTGTTATTGTTTGCACCTACAACTCAGCATGTGCTAAATAAATCAAGCATCAGCTGTGTGGATTTGCCATTCTCTCGTCTGTCAACTTCTTTATTAAGGACCCACAATTAAAGTAAGCATATTTCTCTTACATATTTACATAATTAGTCATCACTAACATTAGCTGCTATTAGTTGCTGTAGTTACAGTACAGTTGCTAGCGAGCTAACATTACCTTGGTACTAGCTAGCTACATAATTATTGTAATCACGGTTTTCAGTCTGTTTTCTGATGTTAGCTATATACTGTATTCAAAGTGACACAAAGCTACATTGAAACCCCTGTATGAATAATGAATATTATCACTGAATACTGTCATTTTAAGTATAGTAGGCTATTTAAAGGCACATTATCCTGAGGATAATGGAATCTACAGTAAGCTAGCCTGATCCTGTTTTTGTTTGTTTGTTTGTTTAAAAGAGACTATTGCTTCAACTAATAATGTTTCATAGGATCATTATTGTTATTCCTGAAGGAATCCCATTTAATCAATATTTGTGGGCAGGAGTGGTATGTGTTATTCCACAAATATTGTCATACAGTACAACAGTACTTTATATTAAAATAATATGCTCGTTTTGTTGACTTGGAGAGACAAAAACAAATCTCAAAGGATGAAGTGAAAGATATTTTCAGATGTTTGCATTTTTTTGCGTATGGCATTCGTTTTTGTAAAACAGATGTTGCGTCTTACCCATGACACATCAAAATAAAATAATGCCATTTTTTCTAGTTGGTTATATTTCTGCCAGTCTACGCATGGATATATAAACTTGTGATTATGAAAAATGGCCATAAAATTACATTTTTCGAAAAAACACTTGAGGGTATTCATATGAATCACAATGAAATTAATGTTGTCTTTGTTCTAGAATATAACTAATACAAGGGCATAAAACATGTAGCCTGGTACGACCATCCCATTCTCGCGACCTCACATTCTGTTTCACTAACGCAGAACGGTCTGGCCTTCGCCTCCTCCAGAGCGATTATCACAAAATCCAGACCATACTGGGCCAATCAGGGACTGCGTTTTAACTGCTGTCCCGCCCCACAGTGGAAAGCAGCCCCTGATTGGTTCGTGTCCCTGCCGCACGCTAAACAAACATGGCGGCTCCCGAAGCAACGAGTGGTAACGTTAACATTAGAAGAATAAACGCAGTTATAAGTGCAGTTATTGCAGAAATAGACTTAATCACAACACTTAAACAAGAACAAGAGTATGCACTAGCAGAGTTTCTCGGTGGAAAAGACGTTTTTGCCGTTCTTCCGACTGGATTTGGCAAAAGTTTGCTGAACGCTGATTGGCTGAAGGTATTTGTCTGTCAAGGCAAGTATCCCCTCCCACATAATTGCTCTCTATGGGGCGAAGGCCAGACCGATATTGCGGAGCAAAGCAGTGAGCTCGCTAGATCGGGATGGTCATACCAGGCTATAAAACATGAACATAAAAATTCATTTTAGGGAAGTGTAATTTCAGTTTAAATGTTTTCCTACTTTGAAAACCTTATACATCATTGGCCCATATACAGAGGAGAACCCAACCTGGACAAATAATTAATAAAGAGGCCATAACAAATGTACATATTAAAACTGCGTTGAATTTTCACTCAAGTAGTTATTCTACTGAGAATGCCTGCTCAATTGCTGCCCAGCTCCACTTACTTAATAAGCTGACTGTACTGTGTGTGGTTGCACACATAAAGATGGAGATGAAAGTGCTCCCTCTCTTTCCTTCTCTCTTTCTCTGTGCGTGTGTGTGACCCATAAAGGTTGGCTAGTGTATTGAACCTGCAGCATCAGCAACAATGTTTATTCGTGAAAGGTCAGCCTCTTCCCCTTTACTGTGTGACTCTACCTGACTGCATACACACACACATGCTCTCACTCACTCACTCACACACACACACACACACACACACACACACACACACACACACACGCCTGGTATGGGAGCAGCACCATGCAGGACTGAAAGGCCCTACAGAGAGTGGAACACATGGGGGTCCTCCACCACCTCCAGGACATCTACGCTAGGCGGTGTAAGAACAAAGCCCACAACAGACTCTCTCTCTGCTGTGGTCGGGGAGAAGGTGTAGCATCCACAAGGCTAACTTGGAGAGGGTCAAGAGGAGCTTCTATCCTCAGGCCATCCAGGTCCTGAACGAGGACACTGCTTAGGCCAGCTCATTGCATATGTGACTAGAAAAAACGCATAGCGGCTAAATGCCTCCGCCAAACAATGAAAGTTGCAGTTAACATTCAGTTGACCTTTGACATTTGAATACCAAAATCTAATCCAATTAATCTAATTAAGTCCAACTGGACATTTTGGCCAAATATGTACAAATTCTGTCAAGCCGTTCTTGAGATATCGTGTTCAGCAGCCCAAAAACACTTTTTGTGAGGTCAGTGACCATTGACCTTTGACCCCCACAATGCAATCAGTTAATCCTTGAGTCCAACTGGGCATTTTACCCAAATATGAACAAATTCCGTTAAGCCTTTCTTGAGATAGTGTTCATCAGGCCAAAAACACATTTTGTGAGGTAACAGCAGCGTGCAAATTGCTGGGGGGGGTGGAGGGGATTTCCCCCCCTCTGGTTTTGATATCCCCTCCTCGGATCATTCATTTTTATCGCTGGTGGGGATACGTTTTTATCCCTGCTTCTGGTCAGACTGAATTTTCTTTTAAAACAAGCCTGAAGACTTTTCTTTTTGCCACTGCTTTCTAAGAGGAGCTATGTTTATCAGTATACTGCACTGTAACTTTTATTCCTGTATTCTATTTGTTCTATTTGTCCTGCTTTTTGTTTAAATGTCTATAATGACTTGCTTTTTGTTTTAATGCTTTTTATTTGTCCTGCCTTTTGTTTTAAATGTCTATAATGTCTTGCTTTTTATTTTAATGCTTTTAATGTCTCATGTAAAGCACCTTGAATTGCCCTGTGGCTGAAATGTGCTATATAAATAAACTTGCCTTGCCTTGCCTTACAATTCCTGTGCCCGAAAATAGATTATTATTATTAGCAATTTAGAAAAACTACACTAGCTTTTTCAAAAATATGATTTATAACAGCTAGTTCTAACCACACGTTTGATTGTCATGGCAACTGTCAATCAAGCGCCTACTCTAACTAACAAGAATTAGCAATGAAACCGGGTCAACAAAGCATGAAGTCATATTTTGCTGCGAGGACTTTGGAGGATGCCCAAAATGCCAGAGGTCCGTCACCAAAGCAGACAGGATTGACAGGATGAATATTTTATTATAATACTTATTGTTGTGGGCAATAAGCGGCCAATCGTCAGCATGTAGGCTATTGCTTTTGTTTTGCTATTCTCATCCTCGATATTAGGCGATAGCCAAGTCAGCGCAGCACATTGTCGTGGCCACCAATCTCTTTTTCACGAGACCAATACCAATTTATATTTTATCTTGTGTTCCAGATTTTCTTTTCAGCCTTGTGGCCTGGCCTACCGGTGAAAGTGCGCGTGATTGTGGACCAAGATGGATCCATGCTGAATGTTAGCCTACAACTTTGTCGGGATAGATGGCTGGTGTTCAAATTTTCTTTCAAGCCACAGGCCTACTGTAACAGTGAGTTGATGTAGCCTATAATGCACATAGTGCCTACCTTTAACTAGCCTACTCATATCACTTTTTTATGAGGTCTAAAGGTCTATGATGAGGACGGGATAGCTCTACATTCATAGCAGTGTGATCAATAACCTAACATTGTATGGTTTGTCCTTTCTTTTAGCACTTTGTTGGGTGTATATATTACAATGTGTATGAGAGCATACAGTCGTTTCCTTTGTTCTGAGAGCATACAGTGAGAGCATACAGTCGTTTCCTTTGTTCTGATGTTTACATTTGTTCAATTTCTGGACATTAAATTTTATTTGAAAATGTCCCCCCCTCTGTTCTTTTTTACAAATCGCAACAGTGACCTTGAACTTTGACCACCAAAATCTAAACAGTTCTTCATTCAGTCCAACTGGACATTTTGGCCAAATATAAACACATTCTGTTAAGCCATTCCTGAGATATCGTGTTCACTAGGCCAAAAACGCCTTTTGGGAGGTCACAGTGACCCTTGACCTTTGACCCCCACGATCTAAGCAGTTCATCCTTGAGTGCCAGTGAACATTTGTACCAAAGGGGAAGAAATTCCGTACATACATACGGTACATACATACTAGGGGTGTAACGATACACTAATCTCACAATACAATACGATACACGATATTGGGTTGACGATAACAATACGATACAATACACTAAAGGCAGGTGTGAAGCGTTGCAGTCGTGCATTTCTCCACATTTCTACTCCACTACACTTTGAATTTAGAGCTTAACTGTTGTAATATCATGGATAGGCCTAGAGACAAAAGACGTGTTTGTTACCAGCGTTGTGTAGCCAGCGTTCACTGATATACAATAAACATATCACGATACTGTTTTCACCATGACGATACGTATTGTGACGTTTCTGTATCGCAATATATTGTGGCACGATATATTGTTACACCCCTAATACATACATACGGTACATACATACGTACATATATTTTAAACATAATAGACCTAATTATATAGTTCTCTATTTAATTCATCTGTATACACTGTATCTTTATTGTCAAACATTCTAATAGATTTAAGGGGAGAATTTTTTTCTTCCACTCATCAATTTTCAGATTGTTCCTCATTCTACAACATGCATATGAGCAGAGCAGCGAGGCTGGAAGGCAAAGGTCCGGCCAATCCAGGGGCTTCACAGCCACTTCCACCACAAGGCTCTTGAATGAAGTTGGAAAGCCCAAAGGAGGGTAATAAAAGCACTTTCCAACACTGCTGAAAGAGCCATCCACTGGCTGTGACTGAAGAGGAGAGACACCATCTGGGCTGTCAAGTGACCGACTGGATCCACCTTGAGACACATACCCAGGTCTGATTATCCTGCGGGGGCCTGCCTCGGCTGAGGGTGTCTTGAGATGAAGGCCGAAACACCCAATGGTGCCGGGGCACCCAACTTAAGGACAATTCTCGTTTTTGACAACCTGGACCTTATTTACGACATATTATAAGACGTTTGACTCACCGAGATCACTTTGGTGTAGTTTCGAGGCATGTATAAGAAATTTAAAATCCAGCGCGAGCCAGTATATCCATGTAATGGTGGTGGTCGGGGCACTTAGAATGCAGTTTTAAAAAATCTATTTTCTGCTGCGAAACGGTTGTTTTCATCAATCTGTCTTGATGAATCGCTAGTTGTGCTTACATAGAGAGCATAGGCCAGTTGTGGTATTTCACATGCCTCTGTAATATGATCTTTAGAAACGTCTTTAGACACGAAATAGCTTCCTCACTTGCTCCAGCACGCATGCGCACAGCGTGCTGGAGCAACGATTGCGCGCTGTGCGCATTAGTGCTGGAGCAAGTGAAAAAACTATTTCGTTTCGAAAGACGTTTCTAAAGATCATGGCATGTGAAAACCACAACAGGAATGCTCTATTGTAAGCACAACTAGCGATTCATCAAGACAGATTGATGAAAACAACCGTTTCGCGGCAGAAAATAGATTTTTAGAAACTGCATTCTAAGTGCCCCGACCACCGCCATTACATGGATATACTGGCTCGCGCTGGATTTTACATTTCTTCTACATGCCTCCGAACTACACCAAAGTGATCTCGGTGAGTCAAACTTCTTATAATATGTCGTAAATAAGGTCCAGGTTGTCAAAAACGAGCATTGTCCTTTAAGATCTGTTTCAAGAAATACCAACAGCATCCAGTGTTCATCGCCAGGAGTTCTATTTAAGGTCAGTTAAGAGCAAACTTCAGGGATTGTTAGACCTAGTCCTAGTAATGAATCTTACTATATTAACACAAAAATGCCCAGACATAATTAAATACTGCTATTTTTCAATGTTTGATCTACCCACACTGTATACTGTATGTATATATATATATGTATATATATATACCATATATATATATATATATATATATACCAAAGACTGACTATATATATACATATGCATATTTGATGAGTTATTGCACATGATTTGAATTTAGATAATATATATATATATATATGATCTAAATTCATATATATATATATATATGTGTATATATAAATCTTGATATGTAATATGTACAATTGAAAGGAAATGTGACAAATTATGTATTGAGACATGAGATGCAATTAAAATTTATTATTGCATCACAAACAGTTATACAGTATTTGTGAAATAAACATGAATTCATAATACTTATCTTTATAGGTCATTTTCTCAAAATTAATTTTTTTTGTACCTTTTACCTACCTGACTTTGTACCTGCTATCTCAACTTCCAGAGCAGGTGCATTAACTAATTACTCAACTTTACATACTGATTCTCAGATGTATTCTGCCGATATTTACAGAAGGAATTGTGAATATCTTGTCCTTTCATTTTAGGTTGCATTTCCTGTCTAAAAATATGCCAAAAAAGTATTTAATAGGTATATGCAGTATTTTTTCAATAGATTTTTTCAGAATAAGCTTGTTTTCACAAATCACTCTGTAAATATGTTTGTTTTTTGTACATTTTCAAAATAAAAGTAAAAACTTGAAGCCTGACTTCATCCATTGTTTAGATAGTAGGTACTGAAATATATGCACATTTATGCATTTTTAATTAGATATTGCCTAATTTGCATACCTAAACATTTCTTAAAGAGAAAGTGTAATACAAAGAATATTTACCTTAATGTGAAGAGGCTATTTTGGGGGAAATTCTGCCTATTTTGTACTTCTTTTTTTTTTTAAGGCTTTATAACTCCAGAAGTGCACTTTAGACACACATACACAATGCCCTATGATGAATAAGACCTCTCTACCATTTCATGTCAGTACTTCCTATCATTTATTTTCACCATCTTTTCACCATTTATGGGCTCCAAATGCAGAATTTCTGTGAAAAAAACCTGCATGTTTTGATTCTTAGTTTACAGAGCATCACTGAAAGACTAACACAGATTTGAAGTCATACTTTACATTTCCTGATTCATACACTACTTGGCAACATGGGTAAAAAAAAAAAAACACTGATCCATGACACTGCAGAGGCTGTACACTGTCATTTGTCAACAGTGTACCCTGGTGTCCCCAAGGGGGCTCCAAACCTCTCCATTCATTTTCTCATTGAGTCACACACAATCACTCATCGAACTTTGCTCGTGGATGTCAAGCAGCCAAAGGAATTGCATTATAGGGTATGCCATACCTCTTTGGAAAGCTTAGGATGTCCACTATTGGATGATAGAGGTGTCTATCAGAATATAGGAAACTGCAGAAAGTGTCGTCTAAGCAAATAGGGCGTGGTAATGGGCTGTCGTGCGCAACAGAGGTAGACTGACTTTCAAAATAAAAGTTGAAAACCGAAAAATAGGTGGATTTGAACAAAACAACTGTTGAGTCTTACAATAGAGATATTTACCTTTATAATCAACTAAAGGTTTGGTATTGTATTTACTACTTTATGACAGCTTTTGATAATATAAGAACATTATTTGATAATAAAAAAATATCTGTTTTATTGTCTATAAAGTGAGCAGACACGCAGAGATATTTCATTGGTGACCTTTGGTGTTTTTTTGGTTGCTGTAATGGGTTGTTATGCTTTGGTGGTGAAAGTATACAAAGATAAGATCCCAAATATTTCATGCAAATTATGATGTTCAATCTTTTTTAAGGTTATTTTTATGCATTACAGCCAAAGGGTAACACTGGGAAGTGTGAAATTTTGCTCACATCAACACTACTATATACTGGTTGGAATGGTATGTGTGCTTTCATGATACTGTACATTATGAAATAGTATGCTTATATTATGTTTTTTTAGTGCAAAAAGTAGACCCCGGCGTCCCCATCTGCACCAGGGGGTTAAAGTGGTAGAAATGCATGAGGATATATTTAAAGGGGGAAAAAATCATATTCGACTGTAGTGTCTGCCCTTACCCCAACTGTAAATTCATCTGTGCACATCTTTAAGCTCATTTCATTCTTGTATATTTTACTTCACTTTTTTAATAACATTTCACTGCACATCATACTTGTTTGGAGTATGTGACAAATACAACTGACTTTGAGATCATTAAGGCTCTTTTTAGGTTATTAAGATGTTATTAAATGATATGGCTGTGTTGCGACTTCTAAATTGGACTAAATAATTACTCTGAAAGCCACAGAAACTGAGTGACTGACCACTGAATCATAAACTTAACAAATTTAACGGAATTGAACCGTAAACAAAACTGATTAGTATAGATTTATTACTCACAAACAGTGACACTAGGACCCATGCTGTGACTGGAGCTGAGGCTAGGGTTGGGGCTGGAGCTGAGACTGAGGCTGGGGCTGAGGCTAGGGTTGGGGCTGGAGTTGAGACTGGGGCTGGGGCTGAGGCTAGGGTTGGGACTGGAGCTGAGACTGAGGCTAGGGTTGGGGCTGGAGCTGAGACTGGGGCTGAGGCTAGGGTTGGGGCTGTGACTGGGACTTTGGCAGGTTGGGACTGAGGCTAGGGTTAGAGCTGGGGCTGAGGCTAGGGTTGGGGCTGGAGCTGAGACTGTGGCAGGTTGGGACTGAGGCTAGGGTTAGAGCTGGGGCTGAGGCTAGGGTTGGGGCTGGAGCTGAGACTGTGGCAGGTTGGGACTGAGGCTAGGGTTAGAGCTGGGGCTGAGGCTAGGGTTGGGGCTGGAGCTGAGACTGTGGCAGGTTGGGACTGAGGCTAGGGTTAGAGCTGGGGCTGAGGCTAGGGTTAGAGCTGGGGCTGAGGCTAGGGAGGCAGACAGACAGGCTAACTGCTTTATGCCTCTCTGCTTTCAACAGGAACAGAAGCCTGAATCTCCCACCTGCAACGACTCCATCTGCTCTCCCTTCCTTCCTCCCTCCTCCTCCTCCCTCCCTCCCTCCCTCCCTCCCTCCTCCTCCCTCCCTCCCTCTCTCTCTGTTTCTCCCTGTCTGGTCATATCACTGTAGGTTTGTACTTAACACTCATAGTGTGTTTGTTTTATATGCTTGAATTGGCAACCACCCTAACCCACAGAACATCTCTCCAGATAACCCTAACGCTAACACACAGATCATACCTCCAGGGAACTCTAACCCTTAACCATAGAACATCTCTCCAGATCCTGTAGAACATCTCTCCAGATAACCCTAACGCCAACACACAGATCATACCGCCAGGGAACTCTAACCCTTAACCATAGAACATCTCTCCAGATCCTGTAGCTGTCCTTTGGGAGATGTGATGATGTCCTGTCACAGAGAAAAGCTGCAGGATCTCCAAAAGTCTCCTCCTCTCCTTCCCTAGCAGAGTCAGAGGTAGAGTGGGCCAGAAGGTCCACAGAAGGCCAGGTGGTCCAGAGGGGTCTAGAGGCCAGGGGGTGTGGAGGGGTCTAGAGGCCAGGGGGCGTAGAGGGGTCTAGAGGAGGCCAGGGGGTGTAGAGGGGTCTAGAGGAGGCCAGGGGGCGTAGAGGGGTCTAGAGGAGGCCAGGTGGTCCAGAGGGGTCTAGAGGCCAGGGGGTGTAGAGGGGTCTAGAGGCCAGGGGGCGTAGAGGGGTCTAGAGGAGGCCAGGGGGCGTAGAGGGGTCTAGATGAGGCCAGGTGGTCCAGAGGGGTCTAGAGGCCAGGGGGTGTAGAGGGGTCTAGGGGAGGCCAGGTGGTCCAGAGGGGTCTAGAGGCCAGGGGGCGTAGAGGGGTCTAGAGGAGGCCAGGGGGCGTAGAGGGGTCTAGAGGCCAGGGGGCGTAGAGGGGTCTAGAGGAGGCCAGGTGGTCCAGAGGGGTCTAAAGGTCAGGGGGCGTAGAGGGGTCTAGAGGAGGCCAGGTGGTCCAGAGGGGTCTAAAGGTCAGGGGGTGTAGAGGAGGCCAGGTGGTCCAGAGGGGTCTAAAGGTCAGGGGGTGTAGAGGGGTCTAGAGGAGGCCAGGGGGCGTAGAGGGGTCTAGAGGAGGCCAGGGGGCGTAGAGGGGTCTAGGGAAGGCCAGGGGGCGTAGAGGGGTCTAGAGGAGTCCAGAGGGGTCTAGGGGAGGCCAGGGGGTGTAGAGGGGTCTAGAGGCCAGGGGGCGTAGAGGGGTCTAGAGGAGGCCAGGTGGTCCAGAGGGGTCTAGAGGCCAGGGGGTGTAGAGGGGTCTAGAGGAGGCCAGAGGGGTCTAGAGGAGGCCAGGTGGTCCAGAGGGGTCTAGAGGCCAGGGGGTGTAGAGGGGTCTAGGGGAGGCCAGGGGGCGTAGATGGGTCTAGAGGAGGCGAGGTGGTCCAGAGGGGTCTAGAGGCCAGGGGGTGTAGAGGGGTCTAGGGGAGGCCAGGTGGTCCAGAGGGGTCTAGAGGCCAGGGGGCTTAAATGGGGTCTAGAGGAGGCCAGGCGGTCAAGGGGGGTCTAGAGGAGGCCAGGGGGCTTATAGGGGGTCAAGAGGAGGCCAGGTGGTCTAGAGGAGGCCAGGAGGTCCAGAGGAGGCCAGGAGGTCCAGAGGAGGCCAGGAGGTCCAGAGGAGGCCAGGAGGTCCAGAGGAGGTCAAGAGGAGGCCAGGTGGTCTAGAGGAGGCCAGGAGGTCCAGAGGAGGCCAGGAGGTCCAGAGGAGGTCAAGAGGAAGCCAGGAGTTCTAGAGGAGGCCAAGGGGTCCAGAGGCGGTCTAGAGGAGGCCAGGAGGTCTAGAGGCGGTTTAGAGGAGGCCAGGAGGTTCAGAGGGTGTATAGTGGAGACCAGGGGGTCTATAGGAGACCAGGAGGTCCAGAGGAATGGAGTGATGACCCACACATTTCTCTTCATCAAGTGTTTAATAATGCAAGGGATTCACATGAATAATTTTCTCACTAATGGATATTGCATGCTCAGAAAGGATTTCCAGTTCCAGTTTTAAAAAATTCAGCATGTGAAATGATGCGTTTCTTTGTGACAAAGTGATTTTCCAAGGCAGGAGGAGACTAATGCACCAGGCAGCGTCTGAGAGAGAGAGAGAGAGAGAGAGAGAGAGAGAGAGAGAGAGAGAGAGAGAGGGAAAGGGGGATTAGAGGAAGTGGGGAGGGAAAGTGTTTGTTTGCCTGTGCATGTGTGTGCATGTGCATGTGTGAGGAGATCTGACTCCCTCAGGTGGCCTTTTCAAAATTTGTATACAGTAGATTACCACTTTCCTGAGATGAATTACCTGTTTACCTGTCTTTTTCGAGACTACATCTTCAATCGAACTGCTTCACATCAAGTTCAGTTCAACAGCACCATATCCCATTATGATTCATGACATTTCTGATAGGGGTTAATCAGTTAATCAAAGGTGCATTGTGGGGGACGGAAGGAAGCTCTAACTAGGGATAAGAAAGAGAGGCACCATCTCCTGAAAGAAACCAGGACAGATCTGACAACACTACTTGCAAAATTCCAATTTTATTCTCTGATTAGAAATCGATAGGAGAGAATAGCTAAACACAAGAGGTTAAATCTGGGGATTGGATTTGCTCAAGTGAATGTAAAATGGCTGATCCTGTGTTCCACAGCCCTGATAGGCCAGCAGAGATGGGCTGAGCTTCAGAAATGTCAACACTGAATGGGAGGCGTGACAACCTGGGGATTCAAATAACATGCGATAAGCTGCCTCTGTAACACCAGGGTCTTTGGAATAGATGAACATTCTATAAGATTACTTTTTTTCCCCTCTGTCATGGTGTTTGAGACGAGGCAGAGACATGTGACAGTTCATACGGGTATTAAACAAGGAGGATGTCATCTCCTCTCCTCCTCCGCGCCCCTGCCCCTCTCGCTCCTCTCCTCCTCCTCTGCGCTCTCCTCACACGACTCTACTCTACCTGCCTCTACTCTACCAGTCCTGACACGGTATGCATACACTATCAAAGTAAAAGAAATCAGCCATGAAACTTTAATGAATACAGGAATAGAGTGGAGCCTCACCAAACGGAGAGGAGTTGATTTGCCGTAGGCAACGTGGAATTGTTTTAGAGAAGCGTGTCCATCACACAGGAAGAAACCTGGAGAGGAGCAGTTGCTAGGGGTGTTGGAGCGTTCCACATGTGGATGTTAGAGCCACAGTGTAATGATGCTTCCCTGAGAAGCAGAACACCACCACCTTGAAGCCTTTCTCCATGCCTCCAGCATGCTCAGTGCTCTGGCCTCAGGACTGAACAACTCAAGGTAGCAGGCTCGTTTCTTATGCCATATGGAGGAGCTGGAAGTGCTGAATGTAGTCTGAATGGCTGAATGGGATACACCTCAGATGTGAGCTTCCCTGTGAAATATGAAGATGACCTCATCAGCTAGCTGCCCTCTCCTACCACAGTGCGTAACATGCAGAGAGCAGCCCTCCCCCAGTCTAATGAGATGACGCCAGATACACGCTGTGCCGTGTTCTAGGTCTTTATCCAGGTCTATACAAGCTTACACAACAGGACACACAGCCTAAATAAGGAAAAGTGTCTTGAAGAAGGCGTAAAGTTTGAGTTCCGCCTACATGCAGTCTTATTTTAGAGCCTGTTTGCCCCTAGTTTTACCTCCACAAACCAGCTCGTGCCCCGTACCCGGGCCTGAGTTGCTAGGCAGCACCAGCTCGTGCCCCGTACCCGGGCCTGAGTTGCTAGGCAACTGAAGACACTTGCTGCAGCTGGGCCCGGACTGATTCTTTGATTCGAGGAAAGATCTTATATAACACCCGACAGGAGGGAACCTTCACAGGATTCTATAATGTGAGTTCACAAGAAAGTAACGGAACTCATTTATAATAGACGGATCACATTCCTCTGTTACGTAAGGCAAGAAAGTAGTATAACGTAACACAAACCTTTTTCATTCAGCTCATGTAGTTTGCAGAGCAGAGAGACTCTGGTACAGTTACAGTGCATGCAGAGGTATCATACCTTAGTTTGCATGAATGAGAAGCAACACAGACAAGGAGGTGTGTCTCTCTTTCCACTATTTCCCAGCACACTGGCATTCACACCGCCTCTCAGACCATCTTTTTCGTTGTATGGGTAGTTTGGTTTCGTCCTCTCCCCCCAGGCTCAGCCGGGCTGTATATCCGGGCACACTTCTGACCATGTCAAGCACAAATGCATTTTCTAATCAACAGCACACAGAAACACACAACCATTATGCATTCTCACGGGATCCCTGTTCTAACACTGTGTGAGCAATAGGTCTGCAGTGCACCAAATAGGGCCCCATGTGAGTAATATGTTAATTGCAATTTGACTAGTTAACATAATATGTGGGCAGCAACAGTCATCAGTAATTACCTTTCGCTATAGGGTGGGCTGTATGAGTGTGTGTGCGTGTGCCGGTGCATGTGTTACAGAGTGACCCAGGGAAATGTATGAGGTTGAAGGTCCCGTACTGAGCGCCATGCTGCTGGTGAACTCGTATATACACAATAGGAGGTGCGTGAGAGTGTGTTTGTGCATATGTAGATCTCTGTTGCGTGCGTGCATGTGTGTGGAATGGTTGCTGTAGGGAATACATGGCATACTCATTTAAATATGAAACCTGAGTGAGAAAGCTCATTAATATTTATATTTGTGTCCCTCTCCCAGAGTATGTGATTCAGGAATATCATTCACTCATTGATTCATACATACATTCACGCACTCATTCATTCATTACTGCTTCACAGCTCCATCCCTCAGCTGCGGAGCTACTGTGTCACACATGTGTAGAGACCGCCCCCTGGTGTCTGAATATAATAGTACAGGCATCAGATTGACACAGGGAGTTGGTGCCTGCCTAGAGCTGCAGCATCTTCCATCTGTCTGCTTGTGACCATTCTGAAAGGGAAAGGCAGTAGAGTCAGCTAGCATTATAAAGTCGCTCTTCATGCTGGTTGTGACAGGGTAGGGAGTATGTGAGGATCTCTGAAACAACATGTTCTACCTTATCCAGGTCAATTGCATGTTAATTATTATAGTGTTTATTTAATTTAGTCAGTGACTCTGTCCTGAAAAGTGTTTCACTGGTTTCCAGGCTTGTTTTAACCAGTAGTTCTGTCTATTACCACTTGAGGTCACTATGCAAACACTATGTATTATAGTGTATTGTAAAATATGATGTCATGTTAACATAGTGCATCTGACTTAATTGTTGGTGCTCTGTTGATATTACCCATTTTGACGGAGTCAAAGGGTAATAGTAGGGGGGATTATGGCAGAAAAATGACCTAATCGTTGCGTGGCGGATAAAAGCACCAAATTTGGTGCACACCCTCTTTAAAGGAGTAGTAAAGGGAAAATGCATGTTTAGCCCTGTTTTAAGTTTACTTATGATCATATACAATGGTTCAGATCAAAACGTTGACAAAACTCACACTTTTGAGAAAGTCTGATGATTGCTCTACCACCGTTTTGGTCATACAATGGATGTGGGTGGGCACCTTGAAAAAATCTTTCAAAAACATGTTAAACATTGAACCATTGTATATCATAAGTAACCTTAAAACAGGGCTAAACATGCTTTTTCCCTTTACTACTCCTTTAAGATGTATCTAACAATTCCAGACGGGGTGCCCAAAAATTTGACCCACTAAATGCTGTTTTTAGTGTAAAATCCAAAATGGCCACCAGAAAAGACCTAGGATTGCTAAAAGGTTATATAATCCTGACAGTTTGAATGATTGTGCTGATCATAAGTTTCACATGTATAGTAAATAGATTAATATTAACATATTCACCCAAAGTAACTTGTGAAACGTGTTAAATACATTTCTAACAGCTTAAAACACATCAAAATGAGAGGACGTTCCAAATAAAACCTTTTCTGAGTGATATGTCATGTATAGATTAATTGCTACAAAAAAACTTTTAAAAGACCCAAGGAAAGATTATCCATAAATTATATATTGTGAAAACCTTCATGTGACCAGAGATCAAGCCCTCTATTGGGGCATAACACACTGCAGGTGAAAGGGTAAAACTAGGGTAAAATGTTTTACTTATAGATATCACTATGAAACTTTACCAATGATTTACATACATTAGAGCCATATTTCTTTGCATTACACTTTTTCTGAAAACGTGTTTAAATATGCAAATGAGGCATTGTGTAGCTAAAGCTGAGGATACACTACAAGATATTATGCCCAATTTTATACACGATTCACAATCCTGCCGAGTCTGTCCTAGTTAGCAGCAGTCTGCACTAGTTGGGGGTTGTCGGAGTGGCAATTCTGCACAGAAATCTGTAAGTGTATCAGGGGTACAGATTTAAATCGGCAAGTGTATGATGAGAACAGGCTTCTCTCGATCCGAGTCGGAGCATATCAAACATGTTTGATATTTTTGAGCAGATTCTTGACGCAATCGTGTAGTGTAAACTCATCACCACCCAGCTGAGAATGCCTATCGTCAATAGCCAATGAAATCATAGGAGGCCGGATACAGGAAAAGGAAAAAGCGCAAAATAAGAATACTAATGACGAACAGAGAAGGGAGTTAGTGAACGGAGCTCTGCGAGTGAATTGGAGTACAGTAATGGAAGATCTGCGGCATCCATGTTTGTTTACTCTGCAAACTCTCACGAGTGTTTTGATGAGTTTGGTACGTTCAGTTGGAGTGACAAGTTGTATAGTGTATGATCCATCACCTGGTCCAGACGTTAAATATGCAATACTCAGCAGAAGCCAGTCATCTAGTGTATACTCCCAGTCATTTTATAATCTGTTAAGATTGTGAAAGGCTTAAAGTGTGCCAATTTACTTACTTACTTTAAAATTAACTTCTGGGACAGAAATTTGAACGATGGATGAAGCCTGGTTAAAAAATAGAATTAGAACCTGTGGTAAACATTGACACCAGGGACGTTTCTTGGTATGAAACATCAGGAGCTAAGCCAAGCTAATGTTACTGTTAGGTTAGCTAACGTTAGCTAGCTAGGTCAAATTACTATACCTCACTGACTAAAAATTTCGGCAATTATCAAACAAATCAAGATGGGCATTGACAAAATCACCGGTTCCACCAATGTTACCTGCTAACGTTATATAACTGTTAACGTTAGGCTAATAGACCCATTTAAAAGACCAAATCAAACCAACATGCATTGCCCATTTTCCTCCGGTTGTACCGTACGGCATGTAGAAAAAACCTGGACTCGATACAACCTTCCTACACAAAGCTAAGGTTATTTTTATTCCACTACTCTAATCAAAGAAAATAAATTGGGAAAAACAGCAAAAAAATACATTCGGGGCTATTCTGGCACCTGAGCGTGTAGCGAGGTACACATCACCAGATAGCTAAACACATTTGACTGACTTGCCTGGGTATTTTCAATGATGATGAAAGAGAATGGAGTACGTTGTCGACATGCACTTGCACACCCATTTAATGAAGATGGTCAAGTTGTTGTAGTGTGAAACTGTGGCCAAAGTGATACAAAGGTATCTAAGACTTAAAGTACACAAACACCATGAAATATGAGCAGAAATAAAATCTAAAAACATAGATGAATGAAACTACTCACAAACAAAGCTTCTCCAAGGATCACACAGGCAGATGAAACAAGATGAAATCAAGTCTGGAGTTATGCTGTTCTCTAGTTCGTTTTTACAAGAAAAAATGGCAGCTCTGAACATGAGGCTTACCCAAAAAGCATAGTAGGCTACAATTGGCAACTGTTTCGACAGTCATTTGGGATTTCTTCAACAGCCCACAGGCATATTTTAGGTCAAAGACAAACAGTTCAGCGGCCATTTGGAATATTGTCAATAACTCTTTCCTGTTTAAGATTTGTTTCTGCAACCCTTTTAGAGTGTCTTAGCATCACCTAAAGGACATGCATGTCAAATTCTATGCTTTTATTTGATTCTTTAGGTGTGTTTTGGTTGCCTGTCAACAATTAAGGTGTCCATTTTGAATATTGTCAATAACTCACTTCCTGTTTGAGGTTTGTTTGGGCACCCCATCTAGGATGTTAAAGGATAACCTAAGGGACATGTGTCCAATTGTATGCTTTTATGAGATTCATTCGGTGTCTTAAAGTCGCAATGAAACGGACATTTGAGATCATCTAACTTCCGTAGTTTTACGTATTTCCGACGCAAACAAGCTATGAGGATGGGACATATGTTTAGAGGAATTTGATTGGAACATTGACAAGTGGACGGGTTTTAAGAACTTAAGACAGATTCAATAGAAGGATAGCGTTGATTGACGGGTGGATGTCGTGAGATTATTGGATTTTTTCTTCATTGCATTTTAAGCAGGTTATCAACCTTCAAAACAAGAAGCAATACAAATACACAAGTAATTATACCATACAAAACAAACATTTCTTTGAATAAACTTAACATAAACATAAACAACTGCATCCCTTACCAGCTGTCCATGTGGCCTGTAGCTTTGTTTGAACAAGAACAAAGGCTGCGTTCCAAATTGCATACTACCCTACTATATAGTATGCCAAAACAGGATGTAGTATGTCCCAATACATAGTATGCCACATGCAGTATGGCAAAAATACCAGGATGTCCTACTACATCCGGTCGTATTTTGCAGTATGCAAGCCAGCAGGCTTTTCTGGCTATTCTGACCCACAATCCTGTGCGCAGCGGAAATGTGCGTCACATGCGAGTCGCGACAGCTGTAGACGAATGTTGCGTTATGGACAGCGACGGATGTGGGCAAATTTCAAGGCGCAATGTTATGACAAGGTAGTATGTCCCAATTGGATGCCTACTGCTTGCAAAGTACATACTTTCTAAGGGCAGCTGTAGTAGGTACTGGTAGTAAGAAGCAGAAGTATGCGATTCGGAACGCAGCCAAACATTTCAACCCTCTTAAATATGGCCGACCGGTCTCTCACTGAATGGTTCCCCACAGAAACATTGACAAAAAGAAAGGTTCCCATCCAACTGAAATCTATTACCAACAAAAACTGAAAATGTCTCTACACCTCCCACTTGGGCTCCCGATCACTGATCCAGGTCTACACAATTAACTCTGGCCTCCCAAACCAAGGTCTCTGTAGTGGGGTGTCTGGGACTTTCAAGCCAAGGAGGGGCATTCTGCCCTCCCGGCCAAGTGAGGACAGGTCCTCCCGTCACCACAATCGGACCATAGGCCCCAATGTTTTCTGGTTGCCCACTGAAACTGTTCAAGGCCTTGATGAACTCTCAGGACGTCTTCCTGGTCTCTGCTGCTCCTACACTGGGAGCAGTACCACCAGCCTCCATACATCCCTGCGGAGGACAATTGTCGGGGCCAGGACTGTACGCTTCTTCAGGGGTCCAGCAGTGAGGGGGGCAGGAAGGCCCACACAGGTCCGAATTTCAGCATCCCAGACCACTCCTCCTCTGTCCGGGTAGGTCCTCACAACTCGACCTAGCTGGAACTGACCTTAATATTCTGGTCCGCGATCCAGACCAGGTCTCCCACCTGGACATTCCTGGTAGCTTGGTGCCATTTGGATTGGAGGAACAGGTTTGGGCCTGCCAAGTCACTCCAGCTTGTCCAAAACTTGTCTACTCTGGCCTGGATAGCCTTTAACCTGTGCCATGAGTGTCCTTCCAAGCTGATCACCTCCAGATCTCCTCCCTGTCCTGTATGTCCTAGGATGAGAGAATTTGGAGAGATGTACTCCACGGCATCTTCTAGTTCCTGGGCTCGGGAGTCGAGGGGTCGCTCGTTGGCCAGGTTGGCTGCAGAGTAGAGAGTCTTGAATTCTCCCCATGTGAAGCTGCTGGTGGTTCCACCGAGAATGGTAAGCGCTCTCTTGAGGATCCGAACAGCTGCCTCGGCTGCTCCGTTTCGGTGGGGCGAGTCTGCAGGATGGAAGACCCACTTCCACTCAGTGCCGTTCCTGGCAGCCACATCCTCCATTGACGCCCTCTCCAAACATGCCAGGTTCTTGTGTAGATCTTTCAGGGCGGCCTTGGCGCCTACAAAGTTCGTCCCCCTGTCAGACCACAACTTCCTAGGATGTCCCCTCAGGGCTGAAAACCTGGCGTAAGACTGAAGGAAGCTTTCCGAGGACTGTTCTTTGACGACATCTGCGTGGACCGCCCTGGATGCCATGCAGCAGAACATGATTCCCCAGACTTTTGCTTTTGTCCTCTTCTTCACCATGTCCCTCACCTCAAAGGGGCCGAAGAGATCCAAAGTGGTGAACTCAAACAGGGCTGCTGGGTTCACCCGCTCTTTCTCCTGCGCAGAAGTGTGGCAGCAACACCTTCGTAATTTATCTCATTCACGCCTTCACAGGTTGTAATACTGTATCATGCTTTCGCAACAAAGGCAAAAAGACTGCCTGGCAAACCTGGGACATTTGCCCTGAGGCCTCTCCCATCTTCAGCAAACTAAGTCAATACCCTCCTGTACTGACTGATGGTGACCTGGAGATCCTTGAGAAGTTTGTGGTCCTGATGTACGATAGATCAAGCACAGCTGTTAGTGTGGATGAGGCTAGTCTTGACATGTTTGCCCGAAAGCAGAGGCCGTATGAAGCCATTCCTCCAACAAGAGCCGCTCTGCTTCAACACACTAAACATGCTGCAGTCAGGCAACCCAGCGTCAGCCAGAAGCAGAGAGTCCTGCTGACTCAGATGGAAAAAGCTTGGTGAACAATGGTGGGTCTTCTGGACAGCGAATACACCAGTTACAAAATTGTCAACAACTGGCCAAATTGGGCTGCAAATAAGAGTGCTGTGGAAGGTGCAAATGTTTCATATTGGGTTTCACCTGCACAGCACTGTGCAGTTGCAAATGTGAATAGAAAAGTAAGCAAGTAGCCTTTGAGAACCTTGCGGTCCATGAATCTCCTGATGCTGTACAGTGAGGCAGCTTGATGTAGAAGTACACCTCCCTGGACATGAAGCCCCCAATACAACCCTTGATGCTGAGTGCCAAGCAGGGAGGCACTGGGTACCATTTTTAACAGTCTTACAGAATGACGTGGAGTTGGTATGAGTCTGAAGCCCTGATGAATCTAGCACTTATTCATCTCAGAGCAGGAGGCTGCAGACTGACAGAGAGACAGACTACTGTGAAAGCTTCAGCTCCTGGAACTGATTGAAAATTAGACAAGCTCACTGGAGCAGTTAGATCTAAACAGACTGGAGGAAGGGATGGAGAGAGAGAGAGAGAGAGAGAGATAGAGAGCTAGAGAGAGAAAGGGGAGGTTAGAGAGAATAAAGGAGAAAGAACTGCCAGTCAGTGATGAGGACAGATCACTCTCAAGGTGACAGCTCTCTCTGTGACATGGGTTTTACTGGGGGTAATAGACCCTGGGCCCTGTCTCACAAAAATACATTTACAGCCAGCGGGGCTCCAAAGAGATAGCTGAACAGCTGATCTAGCTGAACAGATCATATTTGTTGCAGCTTTGCATGTCATGTCATGTCTTGGCTGAGATTTTCTACCTGAATCCCACACAGAGGCCTGCAGCCTCCGGCAGGAAGAGGAATCACACCAGGGAGTCAGCCATGGCCATAATCTTTATAAATCACTGTACAACTCTTAATGTTGAGGTACATTGGTTGGCGTAGATGCCAATATCTGTTCATCACAGTTCCTCAAAGTTTAACCCACCGAGGAAAGCTGCATCACCAGGAGTTGTTTCAAAGAAGTTCCACATTGCCTCAGCCTCAGAACCACAGGCTAAACATGCTTTAGAAGAAATATACCTCTCTCACATTGCTGAGAAACTAGTCATGTATGATTTTAGGACCATCTGGGGTCCAAAACAATGCATCTTATTTTGATGTGAAGATTATCATGCAGCAGCTTAATATGGTGGCTGCAGAAAAACAACATTTTCAAACTGGGCACCTTCCAAGTTCTGGTTTGGAAGAAAATTCAGTTGGCCTTGCTGGATATGAAATGTTTTCTGGCTTTTGGAGCAAACTCACAAACATAGCCGCCGTAGCGGGGGGTTCGCCCAGGGTGGCATATAAGCTAGAAACGCTACTGCTCTCTCTCACACACACACACACACACACACACACACACACACACCACACACACACACACACACACACACACACACACACACACACACACACACACACACACACACACACACACACACACACACACACACACACACTCCCTCTCCTTTCTTCCTCTGTCTTGTTCATGAAAAGCAGTCTAGCAGTTTTAGCGTAATCCTAGTCCAAAAAATGAATTCATTAAGCTTTTGTTTTGAAAGAAGACATGCATGGAGTGTTAGTCAAGCAGATGTTTGGCGTAAGACTGCTGAACAAAGTCAGCTTCTCTGAACTGGATGAGTATGGTGAGAACACAGAGAAAAATGTTCTGCTCAGCTCTGTTGTGTCGTTCCTTTGTCGTCCCCCTGTGGAGGAGGTACTGAAGGTACACAAAATTGTTCTTCAATAAGACAAAGGTCTGGTTTATTAAGAAAACAATTATTAATACAAATCACCCCGCACCCCCAAAAGCGGTTCACCCAGCCAACAAAGGTGAATCAAGCCATTTCAAGAATCAGTCCAAAATCCATTCTCCTCTCCTCCTGTCTCCTCCTTCCTGGAGGTCAATCAACTCATTTTGCAGAGAAGCAGCACTGAAATTTCTGTCCAGACATTTTTTTTCAATGTACACTGCTTATAAGGGTATGATGAAGTGTCAAAAGGTGTTCACTGGAATCCAGGGAATATGTGTGGTAGAAAAGATTAAAAAGCCTTACCTGTAGATCACTTTTGAGAACCTCCAATTTCCTCTGGAAAGCCCACACTGCTGACACCAGTTCACACACTGTGCTGTTCTTCTCCTGTATCTTGAAATGTAGGTAATTTAATCCGAGAGTGGGATTAGCTTGATTTTACCTGTCATTTTCTGTTTTTGTTTGCCTTTAAACATACTCACCATCACTTCAGTCATACATTCTGTTATTACCTCCGCCCTAGCAACAGCGTTTTCGGTGTCATGCATTTGTTTGTGTGTGCGTTTGTTAGTAGGAAAATGCAAAAACTACAGGACCGATTCTCATGACACTCAGTGAAAGGGATGACCTTTTATGTGTTTCTCGAACTTTGTCTTGATTCTTTTAATGTCTCATGTAAAGCACTTTGAATTACCTTGTTGCTGAAATGTGCTATAGAAATAAACTGGCCTTGCCTTGCCAGGATATTACAAAACGTAAGTATTACGGCCATTCGTTTTTGTGTAATCCTGGTTCAGAAATGAATGGAGGTGAATGGCTGGCTGTGTTTGGGCCTCTGGACCCGACCTGTGCTTCGGATCTGCTCCAAAATGTAATAAGTTCTAAGTTAGACCATGCTACACCATAAAATAAATGCAAAAAATGACATTCAAAACAAAATGCAGAAAAAACAAAATACAGGAATAAAAGTTACAGTGCAGTGTATGCAAGAAACACATAAAATGTAATATAAAACAAATGCAAAAAAGGACATTTAAAGCAAAATGCAGTAAAAATAAAATACAGGAATAAAAGTTACAGTGCAGTGTATGAATGAATAATGATTTTTTTTTTTTTTTTTTTTAAAGCAGCGGCAAAAAATAAAGTCTTCAGTCTTGATTTAAAAGAACAGAGTTGCAGCAGACCTGCAGTTTTCTGGAAGTTTGTTGTGCAGATGTGCAACTGAACGCTGCTTCTCCATGTTTGGTTTTAACTCTGGGGACAGACAGCAGGCCTGTGCTAGACAACCCAAGAGGTCTGGATGGTTCATAACGTAGCAGCAGATCAGAAATATATTTTGGCCCTAAACCATTCAGTGCTTTATAAACCAACAGAAGTATTTTAAAGTCAATTCTTTGACAGCCAGGAATCCAGTGTAAAGACCTCAGAACTAGAGTGATGTGATCCACTTTCTTAGTCTTAGTGAGGACTCGAGCAGCAGCGTTCTGAATCAGCTGCAGCTGTCTGATCGATTTTTTAGAGACCTGTAAACTAGAGATGCGAATATTGCGGATATATCCACAACATCCGCGGATATCCACATCCGCGGGTGGGTGGGCCAATAAAAACCAACATTGTGATTAATTTCAGGTGGATTGCGGGTGGATTTGTCAGTTACATTCATATTTAATAACTACTATAATTCTATATATTATATTATAACAACTGCGAGAAAGCGCGAGACCTGCCAGCAGCTCACTCAAATACCCTCGACCACTTTGTCAACCGAGATCCTGCGAAAGCAAACCTATAATCTTTAAAGTGATAGTAGGCTGACTTTGTAATTGTCTTAATGCGACTGTTGAAATTCAGGTCTGAGTCCATGACTACACCAAGATTTCTGGCTTCTTTTGGGGTTTTTAGCATTACTGATTGGAGCTGAGCGCTGATTTTTAATTGTTCTTCTTTGGATCCAAAACCAATTACTTCCGTTTTGTTTTTGTTTAGTTGAAGAATGTTCTGGCACATCCAATCATTGATTTTTTCAATGCACTTACTCAGCGCTTGTATGGGATTATGGTGATATGGTGATTTAAATTTGTGTGTCATCTGCGTAGCTATAGTAACATATTTTGTTGTATTCCATAATTTGAGCTAGTGGGAGCATATGCTGAACAGAAGAGGCCCCAGAATGGAGCCTTGGGGAACTCCACAGGTCATTTTTGTCCGCTCAGATTTGTAATTTCCTATAGACACAAGTAGTCCCTGTCCTTCAAGTAGGATTCAAACCAGTCTAGCACTGTGCCAGAAATTCCCAGCCAGTTTTCCAGTCGGCCTTGTAATATGTCGTGGTCAACTGTGTTGAATGCAGCGCTGAGATCAAGTAATACCAAGAATGAAATCTGCCATTATCTGTGTTTAAATGGGTGTCATTGAAGACCTTAACAAGAGCAGTCTCGGTGCTGTGGTGTCATCAAAATCCTGACTGGAAGACACAATTATTTAGTGCCAGGAAGTTGTTCAGCTGTTGAAAAACAGCCTTTTAAACGATTTTACTTTTAGGTTTGATATGGTCCTGTTCATTTGTGAAGTGTCTAGATTATTCTTTAAGAGTGGCTTAACGACTGCAGTTTTCAGGGTTTTTCAGTGGAACACACCTGGAAAAAGAGATGTGTTTACAATTAAGCAATAAACCACGAGAGGCCGTGTGTTATAGTGATTTTATAACAGCTAGGGGGCGTTGTTAACCCCCCTAGCTGTTATAAAATCACTATAACACACGGCCTCGAGTGGTTTATTGCTTTTATACAACGGTTACTACAGCTATTAGTGTAAAATAGACACACAGCAATGTAAAATATTAACATTTATTCAAAACGAAGCATCATTCCCTCAATTCCGCGGAGCAAAATAGTTCCCCTAACAAATGGGTTGTCAAGCAACAACAACAACTACAATGCATTGGATCAAATGGGAGGCGCATTCATACTGAAAATGGAATGATATGCGGTCCCAGGTGTGTGTTACAAAGTATTTTAACACGGCTTCCAGCCAATCAGAATCAAGAACCAGAACTAACTGTTGTATAATTTGTAGTAAATCATCATTTGTAGTTGATTTTAACTGCTAAAGTATTACAGGGGCTATTTTGTAATTTCCAAGATGACCACCCCATAGACATCTGGGCAAATGAAAACATTGATTTTCTGATTACTTATACAATACCCTTTTCAAAAATGCATAGTTTTCCAAATCCTCACAAAAACCCAACAAAAATTACAAAAAAATCCAACAAAATTACATAGCGAACCTGACAATTGAAAGAAATTCAAGCAACATAAGAGAGGGTCTATAAGGCTTTTGAGAGGAGAAAAATCCAGTGATAGAAAGAGAGGGGGGGGGGGGAGAAAGACAAACGGAAAGCTAGCTTGTTAAACTGTAATTATGCTGTGGTGTGAGTTGGATTCCAGGCAGTTAATGAGGGTTGCCATAGCAGTAATGGAAAAATGGTCACCTTGGAGATGTCAAGAGGGGAACAGTATATAATATATAACAACATTGAAGCAATAACTCATGAGAGGGTGTGGTATATGGCCTATATACTGTACCACGGCTTGTGCTGCGGTCATAGCAGCAGCACAAGCCGTAGTATATACCCTCGAGTGAGTTATTGCTTTTATACAACGGGTCACACCGTCGGGAAATATTTATAGAATCAAAACCTAGTATTTCAGTGTCTTAATACCGATTTTAGCGAACTGCGCCCAGAAAAATAGTTCCCAAAACTATCACGTTGCTATAGAGTTTCAAATGAGGATCAATATTCCTGGAGGAACAGTGATGACATCCCATAGTTAACATGGGTTTGGAACTGTAACTGAAATGGAAAATATCCGTTACCCTTCCTTTCAGCAATGTGTCTGAGTCCTGGATATGACCTAGCAACCAAACACCTAGCTTGACAACCTAGACTAATGACTGCTTGCCACAGTCTAAGTGTGATCCATGCATATTTACTGTGCAACATATTAATTGCCCAGTTGTCAAAACTAATTGGCAACAAACTGTTTATGATTGCCAGCCTCATTGTCCTCAAACAAGTTGATTTTTCCCCCATGTCTGATATGTCACTGTAGTCTCAGCTTAGGTTAGACCAGGCTAGCTAGTGTTAGCTAGCCAAATACATTGTGAGTTGAGATGCACCGTGATTAGCTAATGAAAGGATAATGGATTTAAATCCTGGAGTTGCCTCTTCACATGGGTCTATCTTGAAAATCTCCTACGTGCGTTGTTTGATGCAAATGCACAGATTACGGCACCGGATATGTGCGCATTTGGCTGTAACGTTAGTGGATGACACACACAGGCTACACTGTAGCCAACAGACCCTACCTGGGAAGTCCGACAACGTGTCGACACATTTTCAAACAAGCTTTATTTTGGTAAACAGATCACATATTGGGAGTCTTTGTGGTTACTTTATCCGGTAAGGGAAAAAAATCAGGATGTGATAAACTGACTGTCAGTGTGAAAATTACATTGGAATGTTGAAACAGTGAAACAAGACGGTGCACCTACAATGGGCTCAAAGCTTGAATGGTTCATGACGCGAGTGTAATTATAGGCGCAGTAATATTTCAAATAGAACTGTAAAGAGGCTTTGCCGTGGTATATCGTGTCACATACAACGGCTTTTAACCTAGCACCTGTTGTATAAAATATAACAGGCCTACAATATAATAAATAAATAAAAAAACAGTACAAAACAATAGTAAAATATGGTTTGTGTAAAGTGCACTGTATGGTGTGTGAAACATGCAAATGTGCATTGTTTACGTGTTACTGTGTGTTTGTGTATGCACAGTCTGAGTCTGAGTCTATTTTCAATACAACTGAAGATGATATATTGCTTCCTGAACTGGAATGTCACCTATTCTACCTGACAGCTTTGATTATTGCTACAATTCACACATAGTGCAAGGCAATTTATAGGAATTTACCTCAATTTGTGGAAGAAACAAACTTTGACAAGCCAAACAGTGATTGTTTTGTGTAAATTATACCCTTTTGATCTTTTACAGAAGACCTGAGTCAGCAGAAAGAGAGTGTCTCTTTGGAATGGGGGAGAGCAGGAGTGTTGGTGAAGGTTGGTGAGATGCAGCACCATCTGGATTAGGGACGTTGTTGAGATCTGAAAAGAGCCTCGTTGATTTGATGGAATTTCAGTATAATTAAGAACTTGAGCAGATTAATTTACATATATATTACACCAGCACATAGATAGCAGTGGGTTGGGAAGATAACACCACCGAAACTAGCAGTCTGGCCACCAGGCAGAATTATACCGCCATAGTGCTAATTGAATCACACAGTATGGATGACCGTGTAGTGTGTGTGTGTGTGTGTGTGTTTGTGATCTTGGATTTAGAAAATGCTTCCTTCCTTCCTTTCTTTCTTAGGTAATATCGGATCAAGTGCTAAATTAAAAACAGTTCTCACCTATCCATAGTCATTTCTCTGAGGAAGGGAGGATGGATGTTGACTGTATTGAAATAGGGCCCAAAACTCTATTTTAGACCAATCTGCTTCAGTAAACCCTGAGACTCAGTTCTGACTGAGGACCTGTGTGATATCTCAACTCTGCTGCTACTGTATAAGAGTGCCCTCTCTCTCTCTCTCCCTCCACCAGGTACAGCAATCTGGAGTCGAGCGCCACAAAACATTGGCAGAGGGACGGAGCCAGCACATTACCTTTAAAATCCAGCTGCATTTGAACAGCCTATCATGAAAAGGGAAGCAGGAGGTTCAGGGAGTTCCACACAGCCCACTATCTGCACAGGCCAATCAGCCTCTGATACAAAAGCCGATCGGATTCTCATTAGTGTGCACGACTATCATAGCTTGTACCCAGTGAGAGCTTCTGGGAACTCAGATTACCTACCTTACAGTAGCTTCCTCTCTGGTGAAACAGGCTGCTGCTAGTCACACATATGATTCAGACTGACAGGAAAATCGACTCTCTATAACGGTCAGCAGCAGTTAAGCTACTTTGCTCAGGGGATGATATAGTGTATGGTTCCAAATCACAGTACTGTATATCCAGCTGGTATTATCTCCCTGAGAGAGAGAGAGAGAGAGAGACACAGAGAGAGAGAGATTTCTCATTCCTGAGAGTTTTGCTGACCCAAGCGATTCTTTCTCTTTAATCTGTGCATGAGGGAACCTGCTGAATGAGAATGACTCCCAGCTGCAAGGTTGTCCAGATGACAGCAAAGTAGAACAGTGGAATGGCTGTGTGTATGTGTGCACATGTGTCTGGTGTTGTGTTGAGGTAGGGGTAGTGCCAGGGTAGGTGTAGTGTTGAGGTAAGGAGTGTGGAGGTGGAAGTAGTGTTAAGGTAAGGGTAGTGTTGAGGTGAGGGTAGTGTTGAGGTGGTGGTCATGTTAAGGTAGGGGTAGTGTTGAGGTGTGGATAGTGTTGAGGTGGGGTACTGTTAAGGTAGGGGTAGTTTTGAGGTGAGGGTAGTGTAGAGGTGGGGGTATTTTTGAGGAGGGGTAGTGTTGAGGTAGGAAGTGTTGAGGCTGGAAGTGTGAAGGTGGGGGTAGTGTTGAGGTAGGGAGTGTGGAGATGGGGGTAGTGTTGAGGTAGGGGTAGTGTTGATGTGGGGTTAGTATTGTGGTAGGGTAGTGTTGGAGTAGGGATTGTGGAGGTGGGGGTAATGTTGAGGGTAGTGTTGAGGTGGGGTTAATGTTGAGGTAGGGGTAGTGTTGAGCTAGGGGTACTGTCAACGTGAAGGTAGTGTTGTGATGGGGGTAGTGTTGAGGTGGGGTTAGTGTTGAAGTAGCGGTAGTGTTGATTGATTGATTTTATTTATTTACCATTTACCCTATAGAATAGGGAGAGATGCACTGTACAAGGTTATAGCTAAACAGCTAATTTCCACCCGCAGTCCCTGGGCAAAAAAATATACAGTCTTAAAATAGTGGGACAAATAGTACACAGTAGGAAAGTTACATACATAGAAGGAATACAAAAAAGTTATGTAGCAAAGATTTCACTCATTCCTATACCCACATCCCAACCTCCCCAGACCCTTAAAAACAAACCCTAGGTAAAGCCCCCATACATATGTGCCACACACACACACACACACACACACACACACACACACACACACACACACACACACACACACACACACACACACACTCGACTACAGGTGCGACTACAGGTGCGCGCAGCTTTGCTGAGCGAGTATCCACTGCTTTGCGAGGCGAGAGAAGCTATGAAAGCTTGTTGTTGTTCTTTTGGAAGGCTGTTCCACTGTTTTATGGCCGTCAAGATGAAGGATGATTGACCAAAAGCAGTCTTACGTTGTGGGATTCTGCACGCCCTCTGAGTTGTTGACCTAGTGGTCATTAATTCAGAGCTGAGTGTTACAAACTTTCTCAGGGGGGGGAGGAGCAGCATTATGGATGATTTTAAACATAAGACAGACATTTGAGTACATGATCAGATTTTCAAAGTTTAGCATATTATATTTGCAAAGGATATTACAGTGGTGATAGTATCGTGATTTCTTGTCATGTATTTTGAGAGCATTTTTATATAGTGACTCAAGAGGTCTTTGTGTTGTTTTGCCTGCCTGAGACCAGCTTGACATACAATAAGAGAGGTGAGAGAGTATCATTGCATTCAGGTATGTGCTTGATGCATCCAGTGTCAGAGAGCTCCTTATGTTGCGATAGTTTGCCATGTTGAACTTCAGCGAGTTGGCTAGTTTTTTAATATGCTTCTTAAAGTTCAAGGTCGGATCCAGAGTGACACCCAGGTATTTAAATTCATGTACGTTCTTGATGATTTGTCACTTTTCACAAATTTCTGGACAATCTCTAAGTTTGTTACGGTTTGTGAAGTACATGCTTACTGTTTTACTCACATTTAGGGTGAGACACGAGTCGAGTAACCATTTTTCAACATTTTCCATTTCCTTGGATAGTATCTTTGCGACTTCCCTTTCGTTCTTTCCGTGTGCGAATATTACTGTATCGTCGGCATACATAACTATATCAGAATCTCTACAAGCTGATGGGAGATCGTTTATATAAAGGCTGAACCACAATGGTCCTAGTATCGAGCCTTGTGAAACTCCCATCGAGCAGGCTTTTAATCGCGATGAATGATCTCTTATCCGCACACACTGTTGGCGGCCATTCAGGTAGGAGTGTATCCAGCTTAGTGTAGCTGTGGAGAGGTTGTAGTTTCCCAGTTTGCATATTAAGATGTTGTGCTGTACTGTATCAAAAGCCTTACACAGGTCAAGGAAGACTGCTCCTACCACTCCTCCTTTGTCAAGTTTTGTTTTAATGACTTCTAGGAAGTAGCAGCAGGCTGTTTCAGTGGAGTGTTTTTTCCTAAACCCAAACTGCATAGGATGTAGGAAGGCATTTGACTCAAGATGTGCAATCAGTTGTTCTGCTACAACCTTTTCCAGTACCTTCGAGATGGCAGGCAGTATGCTAATTGGTATATAGTTGCTTATCTCCTGTTTAGCTCCAGATTTGTGTACAGGGGTTATGATAGCAGGTTTCAGGGCATTGGGAACGATACTCTCATTAATAGATTTGTTTATTATTTGGGTTATTGGTGAAGTTAGGGGGTCTTTTTGCTTTTTTAGTAGTGCTGTATCCAGACCGTATATATCCTTTGCTTTGCTGCTTGACAGAGTAGATAGGATTTTGTTAACCTTTGCCTCGTTTACGAGTGTCAGGGTTAAAGCTGTTTGGTCATTCACTGAGACTCGGGGTAGGTGAGCAGTGAGATTGGAGAACTTCTGTCCCAGTTCAATAACTGAATTTATAAAATAATTATTAAAATGTGATGCTACTTCTAGGCTATTTTCTAGGATGACACCATTTGATTTTAGCTGTATGCTGCCACACTTGGGGTTTTCCTTTCCTGTTAATTTATTTATGCTTTTCCATAGCATTTTACTATTGCCTTTTGCTTGTTTGATCATATCAAGGAAGAAAATTGCTTTGGTCTTTCTAAGTTCTGATGTGACTTTATTTCTCAGGCCTTTGTATAATAGACGATCAGTATTTAGTCCTGATTTTAGTGACTTTTTCAGAATTGCGTCTCGTTTTCTCATTTGGTCCCATAGTTCACTATTGAACCAGGGCAGGCGACGTTTTAAGTTAGGTTTCCGGGTCATCGTTTTGCTATACTTTGTTTGGATATGTCTTATTTCAGATATTAAGTCAACACAGGCATGTTGACATGATTTATTTGCAACAGTGTCATTCCTTTTAATTTCTTTTAGCTCATTCTCAAATAGTTCTAAATCCGCCTGGGGATGAAAGTGATCTTGGGGTTCTTTTCCTTCTCGTTCTGATATCTATAGCGTGTCTTTGTCAGTTTTCTAGCAATTAGTGTTAAGTTATGATCGGAGAGTCCAGTAATTAGATTGTACGTTTTTGTGATTCTGTCAGCTTTATTGGTGAAAATAAGATCTAGTAAGGTTTGGGAAAACTTTGTAATTCTAGTAGGTTTATTTATCATTTGTGTCATCTGGAAGGAGTTTGTGATATCTTTAAGTTTCTTTCGCCGTGTTTTGTCCAGGGGCGGGGTGGCCATCGGGAGGTTCGGGACGACTCCCGAACGGCCGACCCATCCAGGCCGAACCGGCTGGGGGGAAAAAAAAATTAAAAATATTTTATATTATATTTATAATATATTTCCCGGTGGCCTGGCGCGCCAACTGGCCTGGCCCGCGGTGAATGGCCTGCCCTGTCAACAAATCGCGCAGAACCCCCCCCCCCCCGTCAACAAATCGCGCAGCACCCCCCCTCCCCCCCCCCGTCAACAAATCGCGCAGCACCCCACCCCCATCAACAAAACGAAACTGAAGGTGTTCCATCTCACCGCGTCGGCTCGGCTAGTGGCCTGACTGGGGCTACATTTCCCGGCAGGAAATATTCACCCAGTCCGGCCCTGGTTTTGTCTAACCAGTTTAGATTGAAGTCTCCCATAAGGAGGAGTTCTTTACCAACATGTCTTTTGAGTAATACAGATAATGAATCAAAGAAACAGTTTTTCGCAGTGGGTGGTCGATAAAGCACTAATACATCAAATGACATTTCAGGAGATAAAGTAATAGTAACCCCTAGACACTCCAAAGTACTTTCAGCTGTAACAATTTGTTTGCTTTGAATGCTTTCTTTTACATAAATTAGGACCCCGCCCCCTTTTCCTTTAATTATATCACGTCTATATACATTATAACCCTGGATTTTAAATGAAGCTAATGGAGTAGTAGGAGTTAACCAAGTTTCTGTCAGGCAGAGGAAATCAAGGTTTGAATCTGTTAATAAATGTTCAAGCTGTCAGTCTTAGAAACGACGCTCCGAATGTTTAAATGTCCACCAAAAATTCCCTTTGGCTTTGTTTTAGGGTTCCATAGTACTTGCGCATGGTTCACGGTTTGAAATAGTTTAGTTGTCCGTTGTTTAATAGTTGCCGAGTTGATCTCTGGTTTGCTCGGATCCATCGACCCTATATCGTGTCCAGCCAGCAGTCTCCGTTTCCCGCATGCTCTGTTCCGTCGCACCCGCCGGGTCTCCCCTCTGGACCTCCCGCGCACCGTTGTTGGATTGTCTCGATTGGACTCGGACTCGACAGCAGCGGCACACCCGCCCGGATCCACCGCCGCGGTTGGGGAGCAGAAGTGACCAGCAGCAGGATTAGGTTGTTGAACATTCACCAGGATTTGCGCGTCTCTGTGAGAAGTGCATACCTGAGTGAAGGTGGTATTGCGCAGAGCATTTGCTGGGTCCACGCCGGTTGGAGATCTCCGCAGCAGCGGAGCGGTATGCAGTATGGGTAGTGTTGAGATAGGGGTAGTGTTTAGGTGGAGGTAGTGTTGATGTAGGAGTAGTGTTGAGATAAATTAGTGTTGAGGTGGGGTAGTGTTGAGATAGGGGTATTCTTGAGGAGGGGGCAGTGCTGAGGTAGAGGTAGTGTTGAGGTAGGGGTAGTGTTGAGGTGGGGGTAGTGTTGAGGTAGCGGTAGTGTTGAGGTGGGGGTAGTGTTGAGGTAGTGGTAGTGTTGCAGTATGGGTAGTGTTGAGATGGGGGGTAGTGTTTAGGTGGAGGTAGTGTTGAGAAAGAGATAGTTTTGAGGTATGGGTAGTGTTGAGGTAGGGGTAGTGTTAAGGTGGGGTAGTGTTGAGGTGGGGGTAGTGTTAAGGTAAGGCTATGTTAAGGTGGGGGTAGTGTTAAGGTAGGGGTAGTGTTCAGTTGGGGGTAGTGTTGAGTTAGCCATGGCAACACTGGTCCTGTGTGTTTATCTCTATCAGCTCTGCTTGCATTCCTCCTCTCCAGCTCTCAGCTCTTTCTCACCTCCTCTCTTCCTCTCCTTCACCTCTCCTCCTTGAAATCGAGAGTTTAACATGTTTTTGAATGATTTTTCAAGGTGCCCACCCACATCCATTGTATGACGTAAACGGTGGTAGAGCAATTATCAACCTTCTCAAAAGTGCTAGTTTTGTCAACGTTTTGATCTGAACCATTGTATATGATCATAAGTAACCTAAGTAACATGATTTTTCTCTTTACTACTCCTTTAACGCACCCCTTGTCTCCTCCTTTCCTCCTCTCTCTCCATTCCACTCCTTGATGGATGAGTGCATGGAAGGGAACCAGGATGGCCTTAGCCCCCAAGTCCATGTGGATGCCACAGCTTGAGAAAGACACATTGCAGACATTACAACTGTTTTTGCTCTTGCAAGTCAACTTGCAAAAACTCACATGGTAGACATGGCAGCAGACTCTTGACGGAGTGTACTTGGTGGACAGACCTGGGCTGTTTCTATTTATACCCCAGTGGATATCAGTATCTTGGATAATAAACCCCACCAGATTGAGCACTGGGAAACAAATTGCTTCATTTAAGCATGAAAATGATTGAGCAAAGGATGTCAAACAAACCGGAGTGCATTTATCAAAGCTGTTTACTCCAGACAGAAATCAGACGCTCTAGGACTCATTTGAGAAATGGCTCATTTAAAGTTACAATCTATCACTGACAGCTTACATTTATTCAGAAAGCAATCTGTCAAACACTAGTCGAGATAGATTCAATGTGTCAATTACAACCACTGAATCAATTACAGCCACTACCCACTCTGGTCATCATACAGTGAGGAAGTTAAGTAGACTACACTCAGATTTATACAGTAGTACCTTTCTGTTGATAGAACGACTACTGTTCCTGTTTCATATATGTTGTCCCACAGGTTTGCAACTCACGCTCACCTGATGGCCTTTTGGAGGCAGATAGAGCCAGCAACACACAAGATGTTGACCTGTACTAAAGCTCAGCTTGCAGCTAAGACTGTACATTTACAGTCTCTGAAACCCATTGATGAGTTTTTTCTATTCATGAACTATCTCGCGTTGGGTCTGATGCAGAAAGATCTGGGCCACAGATTCCAAATCCACTAGTCCACAGTCAGCCGCATCATCAAAACATGGAGTAACTTTTGTAGTGGGTTTTTGGGACAGAACTTCACCAGTTTCAGTAATCTCATTGCTGTCCATATAAAGTTGATTCTTGCTCTTGCTAGTGACTGATACCAGTGTATATTTAGATAAGCTGCCCAACGTTGTGACCTAATAGGTCATAGGAGTTGATGAAAGGTCAGAGGGGTCTCAATTTACTTGGTCAGCAAAGAGCCGTCAACAAACAGCTGTACGATTGCTTAATCAGACATTAGATAGGTCAGTCCCCTAGTCTAATCTGGAGGTGGGATCAGGTTGATGCGGCATTATTCGTGGCCAGGCCACTGTGCCAGGCCACTGCGGCAGGATACTGCGGCACTATGATTTATGGCACAAGACTTGTCGCTCATGATAGGGACAACCTAGAAGGACCAATCACAAGTTGGAACTGATTACTGTCCAATGGGACATGCAGGCGTACTGGCCACACCCACTGTAAACAATATATAAACTGGAGACAACTGATGTGAATGGTAGCTTTATTACCTGTGTCAGCTTTATTAGCTTTATTAACTTGGTAAGCTTTGTAGCTTTAAGCTGTTAGCTTTAGCTTAGCTTAGCAAGCTAGCATGTTAGCATGCTAGCTCACACCTGTTGTCCACGCTTCTCTAAACTTTAACGTCATGCTCGTCTGCTGTCACGGTATGGTAAATTGTCTATTCCTGTTACGAAACTGTTTTGTAATAAGCTACGTGTCAAATCTGTATTGGACCATGCCTAAAGCTTGGTTACTGTATTGTGTTTTGATATGCTTATTCTTTGTTAAATAAACTACAGAAAGATTTCTCTTCTCCATATCCATTGATCAGTAATGTTTTAAACAAGGTTCCTCACATCAAAAATGGCGTTGTCGGCAGGATTGAATATATTAAGCTATTATAAAACTGAAAACTCTGATAAAGGTGCAGAAGAAGTATTTTACCTATGCAAACAGCGCGCAAAATAACAATTGTATAGGGCATCTGCTTTAATGTGTTGAATCAAGAGTTCAAGTATAAAAAATGCTTAATCAGTAAAATAACCTGTTATATGGAACTGGTTAAAAAATGGTCAATGAATGTTGGACGAGAAAAATGCCAGGTATTCAGCTGTGTGGAATGTGCATGGGTTTTTCAATTAATATGTTTAAAAATTGTCACTGTAAGCAAACAGGAAAATGATACTAATAAGTTGTACAATTGAGCAACACATTGCCAGTCAGTTGCTATTCCCCAGGATTTGATCAATTTGGAATGAGTGTATTAGCCATAGATATTCCTCAGGAGTGAATGAGACACAGGCGCGGTTTAAGAGCTAGGGAATGAATGGAAGACCGCTGGCGGGTTGCCAGGACTGGCGGATTCATGCCCTGCGCCTGAACTTGAAATTTTAAAAGATTCCAGGAAATAAGTGACTGTAACTCGTTGGATGGGCTGATCACGACCACTGCAGGGTCCAGGCTTGTCTCCTTGGCAGGAATTAAGTCGAATATATACAGATTCCAAGGTTATACGGAATGTATGGGAACAAGGAATCTGATTTCATGGAAAAACAATGAGAACAGTAATTCGGTCGGGAACAAAGTACAGGTATACCGTACCTAATTGACATTAGTAGCCACAATTCCACGGGATCAAACAACAGGACACGGAATTCGAAACAGGAGTGAAATAGTGGTTATGGAAACTACAGAGTATGTTTATATAGTTGATAGTATCGAGAAAAATTCAGAAACAGCAGAGTGACAATTTGCATGGTCAAAAAATATTAACCTAAAGGGAACACCACACACACATACATGCACGCACCCACATATATGTAACGCACACACATACGGGCGCTTACACACGTACAAACATATTCACTAGAGCCAAGAAATTCCAAGAAGGAACACTCTGTGAATAAAACTAATACTGCATGATTGAGTGCTGAACCGGCCAAATATGACCGGAACAGGTGGCTGTGTGAGTGCTGAAAAAAATGATGCAATAATGTCTATGTCATAAGAATAACTGTAACGATGCTTGAAATGCTAAGCGCTACAGCTATGCTAATGTGCTGAAACTTACTCATGAACTAAAAACCAGCTGATCTGAGTAAAGTGCTATTATAACTCTTTTGAGAATCGCTCTTGACGGTACAGAGAGATGAGAGGCTGGGAAGAGCAGGAATCTGCCTGTTGCGTATGTGCGTCGGTGTGTCATTTACACACACTTCTCAAGGCACCAAGAAGCTATTAACAGCACAGGCTCAGGCGGGCAGCCCCCACCTCTGCTGCTCACTCTCTCTCTCTCTCTGTCTCTCCCTCTCTCTTGCAAAACTACTGTAACCCAAAGAAGATCACAGGAGAGTAATATTGGATTAAGCCAAAACTATGATTAGTTGTTAGCAAATTATGATATTAAACTATTGAAACTGCAATTTGAAATACCCTGAATATATATATATATATTATTTAAAATAATAGGGAACTTGCTAATGATGACTGAGTACTGTCTGCAATAATGGACCTTGTCTCCCCAGACGCTCGGGACACCTATTGTCCTGAGAAACAAAGGGAGGACAGATCACCAGATTACCTGGTGTTCTGCAGGACATTTTGTAAATGGCTCGGTTGTCATGAACCAAGAAGGAAAAAGTATAGCCCCCCCAGCACAGCTGGAAGACACTCAGCGGCCACAACAGGGATATACAGTACTGTTTTAAGAATTGGCACTGTAACGTGTATGGAGTAACGCAACAATACCAACGTTATCAGAATCTACAGAACAATAGACTACTTAAGAAAATATTGCTGTAATGTGTGCACAACATAACAATAATATGACTTCCTAAGAGTATTGTTGCAGAGTAAGGAGAGATGAAGTCGTGAAGAGTAAGGAGAGATGAAGTCGTGAAGGAGAATCGATTCCTGTGCGTCTACCAACGTCGTTTGATTGGGCCAACGCTGTCACCGGTGGTGAATGACGCGCAGATTTAAGACAAATAACTGACCCAGTGATTAATTGGTTAATCGCCTGGGTGCCACCGCTCCACGTCTTCCATCTTGCAGGCCATAGAGAGGCCTTATTGGGGTTTCCGGCCGGAACCTCAATAATACGACATAGCTGTTTAACATCTGTGAAGTGTATTTTTACCTGCAGGATGGACAGAGCGGCCGTGGTGAACCAGCCATTGGGTCAAGCAAATACTACATAATACTACATGATACCGTAAGAAATGTTATCTCCACTGGAGAGAAATATTTCTATTGACATACAATCTAATAAATGACTGAACTAACTTGTGAGGTGCTCTGGAGCCAAGGTCCGTTCTACGATGGGATTGTATTGTCCATCGTGGCCTGACGTCCGAGAGCTGGAGACTAACCATCAGGACTACAGTAAAGTAAGAGAGGATCAGGTGAGCTGTGAGTGAGTAGCCAATTAACCAAGTAACAAGCTTAACCTGACTGGAATTTACTATTTGAGTTATAGGGAAAGCAAGAAGCAGTAATCAAGTGAACTATTCAAACTCAGTAGTATAGGAGGGACAAATAAAAGACTAGTGTGTACATGAGGGCAAGGAAGAGAGAGTAAATACTATTTGCTAAATTATATTCTAGACTAACCATCCGAAGCGAAAGTCTCATTGGAAATCTAGTGCCCTGCAGGGGAAGAAAATTAGTAATATTTTATTTTCAGCAAAGTCATTTAGCAAAGAGAATTATAAAATCATTCTTTTAATAAAAACATTGTCCCAATTAGTGTTTGCTCTTAGCCAGGGTAGTGTTAAAGAGCAGGGCAAGACATTGTTTAGTATAATTTATATTTTTTATTAGGAAATAGATGGAAAATATTAGAAATAAGTATAGAATGTTTTTTAGAATGATAGCGTTAGTTTTTATAAGCTGAATTGTTGCTAGAATAATTTATATTTTTGAAATTTTTATTTGGACTGTCCAAAACATAATCAGTCGATTTTTACTCACTATTATCACCAGGAAATAATGAGAGAAAGGTACGTGGAGAGAAAATCAATGACTATATGATAAATTGAACAAATTGTTATATTACACTGTTGTTATACAATTGTACTATTGAATAAGGAATTTGTTAATCTTTTGTTAAAGTCTCTGTGTGCAGCAGAAATAAAATTGGAACCAGACCAGTCGCGCAGCAATGGAGGTCAGGATACCAACATGAACTGTCTGTATGGTAATTAAGACTTAAGCGCAATCAATTATCATCAGTATCAGTACCAGTGAGATTGTTGTATTTTTACTTTCATCTTAGCGCTGTACTAACAAAGTACTATACTGTGGTGTTAATTTGTGTGTTTTTAATTCAATCCAAAGGAAGATAGAGCAACATGGCAGAACCAAAACAGAGCAGTACACCAATGCCAAGACAAGTGTTGAGCACACATGCGGAAATTGTCCTGGAAGAAAGGAAACTAGATCTCTTTCTAGCCTGCATTTACCACTGTGTGAAAGACAAGTGTGATTGTTGACCAATGTTGTCTCTCTCTCCATTACAGAGAGGGGGCGGGGTCAAGGCAGTAGTGAATGGAGACAGGCCACAGCTACAGGAAGCAGGTAGAGTAGAGAGCGTCAGAAATTATCGACTGTTCATTGTTTGTGAAATCTCATCATACCCCAAAGGCCAGGTGTGACCATGAGACATGCTGAGGTCATCGCCCAAAAGAATGTGTACCCCAACGAGGCTGGCGCCAGACGGGGGAGGTGATTGACGGGTGAGCCCGGCGGCTGGACTGTGGGGTTCCGGCGGCTGGACGATAGGGTTCCGAAAGGAGGCCTATAGTTCAGGTGCGTGGAACATGGAATGTAATGCCGCACGGGGCAAGGAGAAAGGAGAATGGCGCCTTACCCCCAGCCAGACCTCAGGGAGGGACACAAAGGGAAGGCCAGGGGATGGGGTTTTAGAAAGAACAGTGAAGAAAGATAGCTCTAAAACACCAGGAGAATGGACAATAATTCTGCTATGAGTGGTCAATGCTTTATGCTCAACTAAGAAATTAAATTATTGATTACAGTCCCCTACAGGATAGATTTAGTTAAAACATGTCATTAATTGTCCACTGCATTATTATGATAATTCCGTGTCCAAAGGGGGGATTGGTTTATTTAGGAGCCAGGCAGTGTAGCTGCCGGGACCCTATTGTATTTGCCTATATTATTATTATTATTCATCTTCCACTGAAGTCTAACTTCTCGTGGATAAAACATCAGGGCAAAATTGTCATAAAGGGTAGATGTAGTGTGATTTCTTTCAGAATTTTATCTCAAAAATTGAATTTTTAGAAAAATGTTTAATTCTGTCCTCTGAAACCAACACTACATTACCCACAATCCAACGCAAGCTCCACCAATCGGAGACATCGCTGTTGGCAACCTTACCCAGCCCCTGCCGAGGATTACAATGACTGAATTCATTGATTGGCCAAACTGAGCAACTGCTGCTGAAGTTAATGTTAAATTATGAAGAAAAGCAAACAAAACTGGCTACATTTGATCTTCAGACTGTCATTCACAAACTCAGGGACCAGATTGTCATTAAAATTGAGCGACAATGCATCAAAATGTTTTACAATACACAGTACTGTCAACAGCTGTCTCTTTAATTTGTTGAATATATTAGAGACTCTGATCACTTAAGCCACTCATCCACAGTTTAAAGAGCAGACCATCATTATATGATGCAACTTCTATTGTTGTATCCTTTGTTTCAGTGTGTATACTTTCATCAACAACTAGATTTCATGGGCTATTACATATACCACACGTTCAGTGTTTTATGATGACACATAGTCTATTTGTAAAACCAAACGTCAGTTGTTGTTAATTAGCTCAGTGAGATAGAGGATGTTGCTTGGTGTCAGAAGTTACAAGTCCAATCCTCAACTGATGCAAAATGAACATTGGAATGTCAACTTTCTTGTTGTCTTCATATTCTCTTGCTCATTGCTCCAAAACTTGCCTGAAATTGCCTGGCCACGCCTCATCGTTGCGTAGCAGCTTTAAGTGTGGTTTGATTTTGGCAAGGTTTATTTAAACTCAAGTTAAAGTTTTAAATAAGTTTTATTTTGATACCAACCAAGCAGCAAGTTTAAGTTAATGTACAGACAAGGCGCTGGTCCAAAATTTATCTGCACAACAATTTTATCAGAAATGTATAATAACGTTAATTTTTAATTGAAGCAAGAAAATTGCAAATGTTTTTGCTGATAAGGAAAAGGAGTAAATGTGGTTGGAATTGTACCCTAACTCCACGCTATGCTGAGTTCCAGTCTCCCCTCTACCCAAAAGTGAATGTGGACATCTGTAACCTCTGCATTGTGCTGAGTTCCAGTAACAAAGGAACTAAGTGACTCTTGAGCTAAAGACCATCAAGGAAGGACGTCTATGGAGTGCCAGTCTACCCAGTCTCCTCTACACTCTACTGGACTGATCGGAAGAAGGACATTCCTAAGCCAGGGAGTGTGGGTGTAAAGGATCAGACGGGTGGTAAAGGACATTCCTATGGATGCCATCAGACGGGTGGCAGAGGATTAGACGGTGACCATCAGACGGGTGGCAAAAGACTGGACGTGTGCCAATGGATCAGACGGGGGAAGAGGAGAACGAAGGACCTCAACGGACATCGCGAGGAGGCAGAAAAACATGTCCGTGAGAATGACTTGTCTTAATGAATAATCACTAATATATACATATTGTCATTATTTATCTGTAACAGGACAAAGCAGATTTTTTATCTGTCAATGTACGAATTTTTGTTTGTTTTGTTTAACAGTCTTAAAAGTGTTTAACCGTCTTATGTTTCAAGTTTTAAAAAGAAAATGGTTAAGAACTGTGTGACTAAAATGCTGGTTTCCTCTCCACATGTGTTCGAGAAACTCTCTCGCGAGATGGCTTGCCTGTGGGATTTGGACAAGGCAGTGGAAACTGGCGCCAACTGTCCCCTGAAAATTGAGGGCAAGGACGCAGGACTCCGCTCCCTACTCCAACCTACAGACAAAGCTAATGTTTTCTGAATAACAAACACAATTCTTTTGAAAATTGACTGTGTTTTTGAGTTAGCATCTATTGTCTGAAGTTATTGTTTAATGTTAATTGTTGTTTTATTGACATTTTTGAGTTAAGCTAGCAGCCGATGGTGAAGTATTCACTGTGACAGTCAGTAAACTGTCAAAGGGGGGTTTCTGTAGTGGGTTTTTGGGACAGAACTTCACCAGTTTCAGTAATCTCATTGCTGTCCATATAAAGTTGATTCTTGCTCTTGGTAGTGACTGATACCAGTGTATATTTAGATAAGCTGCCCAACGTTGTGACCTAATAGGTCATAGGAGTTGATGAAAGGTCAGAGGGGTCTCAATTTACTTGGTCAGCAAAGAGCCGTCAACAAACAGCTGTACGATTGCTTAATCAGACATTAGATAGGTCAGTCCCCTAGTCTAATCTGGAGGTGGGATCAGGTTGATGTGGCATTATTCGTGGCCAGGCCACTGCGCCAGGCCACTGCGGCAGGATACTGCGGCACTATGATTTATGGCACAAGACTTGTCGCTCATGATAGGGACAACCTAGAATGACCAATCACAAGTTGGAACTGATTACTGTCCAATGGGACATGCAGGCGTACTGGCCACACCCACTGTAAACAATATATAAACTGGAGACAACTGATGTGAATGGTAGCTTTATTACCTGTGTCAGCTTTATTAGCTTTATTAACTTGGTAAGCTTTGTAGCTTTAAGCTGTTAGCTTTAGCTTAGCAAGCTAGCATGTTAGCATGCTAGCTCACACCTGTTGTCCACGCTTCTCTAAACTTCAACGTCATGCTCGTCTGCTGTCACGGTATGGCAAATTGTCTATTCCTGTTACGAAACTGTTTTGTAATAAGCTACGTGTCAAATCTGTATTGGACCATGCCTAAAGCTTGGTTACTGTATTGTGTTTTGATATGCTTATTCTTTGTTAAATAAACTACAGAAAGATTTATCTTCTCCATATCCATTGATCAGTAATGTTTTAAACAAGGTTCCTCACATCACTTTCTTTACACCGTACTTGGATCTGTGAGCATTTGGATGTCAGAAGAAGCTGTGAAGGCTCACCTGCCAGATGTTTTCCAGAACTACTCTGATACACAGGTGGTGTTGGACTGCACCGAACTGCGTTGCCAGACACAAAGCTCTCTCCTCCTTCAGAGTGAGGTGTTCTCCAGCTATAAATCACACTGCACCTTCAAAGGGTTGATTGGTATAGCCCCTCACGGTGCAGTAACCTTTGTGTCAGGTCTTTATGCAGGGTCAATCAGCGATAAAGAGATCGTGAATCAGTGTGGCATCGTGTCTGTCCTCACACCAACAATGGCCATTATGGTAGACAAGGGTTTCGTTGTAGAGGACTGTGTGCCCTGTAAAGTGTACATACCTGCCTTCCTGTCCAAGAGAGCACAACTGTCTGTGCCAGAGGTCATGGAGACACACTTCATAGCAAGACTGAGAGTCCACATTGAGCGCCTCATTCGAAGGGTCAAGGAGCACAAAATATTCAGTACAGAAATCCCTCTTTCACTCGCAGCTAGCATCAATCAACTTTACACAGTGTCCTGCCTCTTGGTCAACTATCAAAATGGGCCTTTAGTCAAAGCCTGGTAAATGCTAGGGGCGCAGCTGACCGCAGTCTTAGACCGGCCCTAGACCCATCCCTGTGTGCTGGACAGATTAAACAAATTGATATGGTCAAATTACATGATGTAAGCTGTCATGATATGCCAGGAAGAATTCAGTAGACTCACACTCTCAAGCAAACATTCATATTGAGATGGAGGTGCTCCTGCTGATTGCACACAAAATGGAAGCTGGTAGGCTCCAGCCTATAGCCATCTACAGGTAGAGGTGGTGGTGGAGGGGCATCTGTAGTACCATTACTCGGCTCACTGGTGCTGGATGCCGGTAAGAGATGGGACTCCCTTTCTGGACTAAACCAAAAGCAGAGTGTACCAGTGGGACGTCCACACGTATCTGCATGGTGGTGATGAGTGGAGTGATGTCTGCCGGGAAGTCCTGGTAGACCTCATCCACTTTGAGGACGTCAAGATCTGGCAGCTCCCCACTAACTGCCTTGTAATGTGTACTCCTGTGAAGAATTTGATTTCACAATTAGGACTTAGAAGGCTCTATATTGGTGCTATCCTAAGTACTAAGTCTTAACTTAAACACCTATGCGTGGGCGCAAGGTGGCACAACCTTAAAGGTACCCCGAGGAGTTTATTTTTGGTTACGAAACAGTCTCATTTTAATGTGGGTGAATCTACATTACCCACACTTGTTTATGTGTCCATTTTCGACAAATGTCGTTTCTTGTATGTAGTTTATTTTTAGATTATTATTTAGTGGTCGGGTCGTCCAGAACTTTCTTGGAAGGATGAAACGATTTACTGCAGTAGCCTACGCTGCCGACAAGACGAATAATAATTTTAATATGACCGTTATATACTGTCAAAAGTAACGTTACTAGTAAGACCTATGTAATTACCTCGTTGTGGCGATCGTTTCATCTTCAAAACACCCGGCTCAGGTAGCTAAGGTTTACGACAGTGTGCGGGGAGACTCATGGGAAATGTGGTCTTTTTGGGCGGAAAACACTTCCGCTTCCCGAAACTCCTTGTAGGGCCTTTAAACGCAAGTCTCAGTGGTGACTGCGTTTAAAGTGTTGTGCCACCTTGCGCCCACGCAAATAGGTGTTTAAGAAGGACTTAGTAGGCTACTTAGGCCAGCACCAATATAAAGCCCAGAATGTAAACAATCACAAAGTTATATAGTAGGCTATACAATGACATAGAATATATATTACCTTACACCGTCAGCAACTGTGAATTGCTTCGGCTTAGTTGAAATGAAAACCATGTCACTCACTCGGCCTGGTTTCACACCCTACTGTATGACACAAAATACCATCAAATTAATTGAAATCGTCATTGATAGGTAAGACTATACAACACGTGTGTTTCAGGAAGAGATAGCAATGTTGATATTAAAAAAATGAAGTCCAGCCCCTGAACTTCTCATATATCAAATACACATCAATCAAATTTCATTTTATTAGGAAAGCCCACTGCACTTACACAACTGCATATCCTGGTGAAATGCATCATGGTTGGGGGATGGCAGTTTCACTGTGCATTTGTGAAACCGTGGTTTTGGTACTTACCATGGTCCTTGGCTTGTGCCAGCGCTGCTGGGTTTCTGTGCAGCTCAGGACGGGGGGGTACAGCAGCCAGGTTCAGTGCAGAGTAGTGCACACACTGGAACAGTAATGCAACATTATGGTTGCAGAGCGCTCTACCAGCCTACTCTACTCTGAAATGTCCACCGGTGTGCAGGTCTCAAAGAGAATCTACAAAATAAAACAAAATGTCAGCCATGATGGTGTCACATTTAGGATACTACTTCAATACAACACAGAATGAGAAAGCTGAGGAGACTGAGAACAGGCTGATCAGGTAAGTAACAGGTAGGTATGGGGATAGGCTCATCATCTCAGTTTGTCCTTGTAGTTCTGCTCTGTTTGGAATACTGTCTAATCTAATATAAGGACATCCACACTAGTGTAGCCATCATCACCTGTCTCAATTTACTCACTAAAAATAGTGGATTTTGAGGCTGTGAACAAATAATTATTTTTCCTCCCTACTCTGCGATCGTGAGGTTTCTCGCTTTTCTTCATTGACCTGCCACAGGTAGCCCTCAGTGCCAAACGCGGAAGTGTCGTGTGCATAGAGCCTATTCCACTTGGCTATGGATATTAGAACTTTGACTGTTTTCACCAGCCTTGCCTATTCACAGAGGTCGTCTCTTACGCCCTTCTGCTTAGGTGTGGACTGTCGTCCACGTACCACACAGTGCCAATCCCTTAACGGCGACACAGTGCTGACTAAGCGGTACCAGAGCAGTATGTTGATTCATACTTCACCAGACACAGGGCCTTCAGTCTTCTCCCCAGCACTATATGACATCTTTAATGTGCCCTTGGAATTCCGCCCCTGCTTGTTTCAAGCTAGGTTTAGGGGTGCCCAGTCCCCCTCCCTAACCTGCATTTCAGCATGATCAGCCTTCCTAATCATGGGAATTAAATGTGACCGCTGCTGGTAATTTGGTCCTCAACTAGGCATTTTCATTTTTCAGCTTTTTACAGATTATGAAAGTGCAGATTGTAAGCTTTCAAATGAGGTCTCATACATTGAAATCTGAACATATTTGAAGAAGATATGCTTATTTGAATGCTAGTACTGCCAAATCAACTTAGCTGAGAAATCTCCCTCCAAAGTTCTCCAACATTTTCACACCTCTGACTGCCAGGTAAGGGGCGTGAACAATAGCCTGGTAACCGCACCCCCAGCCACTCCCCCACTGGACGATCTGTCATTATCTGTCAGAGTGGCTGTCAACTTGGGGTATTAACTGAGAGTGGCTGCCAAGTGAGGTGCTCTCTCACTGATGACCCCACACTCTGAGTCAGTATTAATCTTGTGTTGTGAATGCAGTTAAGAACAATATAAGATGAAGTTCAAATTTAACGTTCTTTATTGTCACATACATGATATAAAGTACAAGCATAAGTAGTTAAGTGTACAAAAAAAAGCAACTGTCTAAGTGTTAAAGTGTACATTCAGTTGTCTGTTTTATAGACAAGGTGCATAGTGTTCATTGTGATCAAGTGTACAACAAAGTAATAACAGTCCCCAGCTCAATACTCAAGGTAATAACAACAGTACTCAGCTCAGTATTCAATATTCTAACAATGCAGTCTGTGCAAGTGTGGGCAAGTCTGTGCAAGAGAACAAGCAACGCTTCAGTATACAAACAGGAAAGGCTGTGGCCTTTCCCCTGCAGTGCTGTCCGTCCTGATGATCTGCAGTGAATCTACAAGCGGACAGTCTTGTTCTGAGCTGCTGTGGAGTTTGGCGGGGGACATGTGACGTCTCGTCCCTCATCAGAACAGAACTCTCTGATCTTGTCAAAGAGATACGTCTGTCTGGCCATGTCCAGTCCGGGTGGGGCTTGCACAAGAAGACCTTCTCTGGGGGGCAGGACATCAGGCTTGCGCAGCAGCTGAAACTCGACTGCCGGTGCATCACGGTGTTCTCTGGCCACAACCATGCCAGGTCTCTCAGTATCAAAACTGCAATAGAATAGAAGGAAGAAAGTACATTAAACTATTGCCCACAGTACTGGCACTCCATATAGATAAAATAGTACCAGAATGTGTTGATTAAATAGACTAGCTAATGCATGATAGGATGAACGTATTCTCACCTGTTGTGCAAAATCAAAGCTGTAGTGCATAGTGATCTTCTTGCTGGCTGGTATGGAGGGGCCCAGGGAGAGCTGCAAATCCTCACCTTTTTGCTCATCCTGTAACCAAAACAAAAAACAAAGGTGTCAGACTACCATAGCTCTCATGCTCTCTCATTCTGTTTCTCTCTATAATATAGCTAGCTAGCTAGATATTAGCTGCCACGCTGGCTAGTTTAGGAACAAAGGGCTAGCTCAGCTAACTAGCATGTTAGCTAACGTTAGCTAGCTAGCCTTTGTTAGTTTGTTATGCTAGCTAGACTTAGTCACTTGTTTAGAAAGGAGCTACTGCTAAACGACTAACGTTAATGTAATGTAAACAGCACAGATAGTATAAAGATCAGCTTACCCCAAAGCAAAGCAGAATGCTTGGCGGTGGTGTGAATCTGCTACGTCGTTCGCGTTCGCTTGGTAGCAGCTGGCTTTGTTGATACAGTCATCTCTGTATCACAGGTCATCAAGAATAAACTCCGTGTACGAACGAGTCCTGCTCTGCTGGAGTTTTAGCTGCTCTTAAAACTCTTTCCATGTCCTGGATGCCATCCCCGTCTTCTCTTTAGCAAAAGCTGTAGCATCCTTGGTAAACTTGGAACTGAATGTAAACAAAGCTGGCGTGTTGGTGAAGGGTGGGGGGCGGAGAACCCGGAAGCAATAGCCAATGAAAACAAATCATGCTAATCGATCTGCCCGCCCCCAAACCCGACTCGAAATCAGCTAAAAACAAGCTTAGTTTGCAGACTAATTAAACGTATTTCGTGAACCTAAAACTGTTGTCTGTTATAGTAAGTGGGTTCTTCACAACTTCAACTTTGGTAATACAAAATAAAACAAAAAACGAAAAAAAACGTTTTTTTATGTATTTTGCCCTCTAGCGCATTTCGGGGTTTGCCGAGTTGCGGACCAAATCACCAGCCGCTGTCACAAATGAGCAAGATAACAACTTCCTACACTGTTGCTATTTAGAGTTGAATAAGCCGTATCCCCACAGATTAAAATACACCTTTTGGAAGGGCTATCTCTGAACCTGGATATAGCATTTCGTAAATAGGAGCAACACAGGTGCTAGTTCCTAGATTATTAATTGGTGTCCTAATTTGTGTGTTGTATCTGAAAATATCAATACATGCTGTAACTTGTTGAAGAGGTACCACATTGAATTGTCCAATTCACTTTTGAAGTTCAGATTCCTGAGGGTGCAATTTGTTAGGCTGTAACGATGCAATCGACAATTTGACATTTTAATCTAGACTTGATAATAGAATTCCTCCAAGGAACCTAGTACTCAGTGCATGATTGTCTACGTGGTTTGAATATGGCTGGAAATGTTATGGTCCGGCTATGTATCTGGAAAAATGTGTAAGTGTGAATAGAACAAGGTGAGAGAAATTATTAGGATTATTAATTTCTAGTGTCAACCCTGTTTAGAATAGTTTCTTCTATATCTGTATAGGAGTAACTCAAGTCTATCTACTTTTACATGGAAAGGACAAGCAGCTTGGGTTAAAGGTGCTCAGTTCGATTTTTTTCGGCCACTAGATGGGGCAGTGATGCAGCGTATCAGATATAAACAAGTGGGCGTTTTCACTCCATATATGGATATGCACCCTCACACCCCCACCCCCCCAGCCGCATATTCGCTAGTCAGTTGAAATAGGAAGGGCCCTCTCTGTAGCTGTAAAAAGGAAAACAGCTTGAAACAGGCTTTCTATCATGACTGCAATGGGCCCAGCATTGCAACTACGGTTGAAAAACAGGTCCGACATCGATCAATTACCCATTGTTCCTGATTTATCAGCTAAATACATGGCTAACGTTACACAAATACATGGCTAAATCAGCCGATTACATTCAGACTGACCACTTGCCTGAGTGGGGGCAAACGTTTGGTATCTAGTTGGCTTGCTGGAACTGTATCCATGTATGTTAGTGTATGCCTACACCATGTTAGTCAGTATAATATAGAAATACATGGTAGCTAACATTTTAGGGGGACTAGGCTGGCTAACGTTGCTTATGAACCTGAATTTAGCTACTTATGCGTCGAGGATAAGAAAGGCGAGATCCGAGTTGCTTTTGATGCCCAAAGTAGCTCCAACCTCTCTCCAGATAGTAAAAGCCAGTCCAATATTTATTAGTGTACGTGATCTTCTTTTGTCTGACTCTTTTTTTTTAGCCAAAGACCGTGGTGTCTTTGCTCCCGGAGTTGAAAGTTCTCTCAGCCATATTCAGCAACGGACATGTCTCAGGCGTCAATCAAGATGTAATGGCGGTGGTCGGGGCACTTAGAATGCAGTTTCTAAAAATCTTTTTTCTGCCGCGAAACGGTTGTTTTCATCAATCTGTCTTGATGAATCGCAAGTTGTGCTTACATAGAGCATAGGCCTGTTGTGTTGTTTTTCACATGCCTCTGTAATATGATCTTTAGAAACGTCTTTAGACACGAAATAGCTTCCTCACTTGCTCCAGCACGCATGCGCACAGTGTGCTGGAGCAACGATTGCGCGCTGTGCGAATGCGTGCAGGAGCAAGTGAGGAAGCTATTTCGTTTCGAAAGATGTTTCTAAAGATCATGGCATGTGAAAACCACAACAGGCCTATGCTCTATGTAAGCACAACTAGCGATTCATCAAGACATATTGATGAAAACAACCGTTTCGCGGCAGAAAATAGATTTTTAGAAACTGCATCTAAGTGCCCCGACCACCGCCATGGATTTTAAATTTACTTACATTATGTAAGACAATGCCCCCTAAGGGTGAAAGAGAAAATTCCCTGAAGTCAGAGTGAACAGCGATGGGGGAAGAAATGACATTACTCAAATCAAATGACACTAAAATAAATAGCTTAATTTACAATTCTCAACTTGAACAAATATAATTTATCTAAAACTTTTCTCAAGAGAACAATACAGGTGTTGCAGGTTGAGTTCTCAATTTCAACAACCACATCTCTTTCTAATATAGACGTGGACCTTTGCAATCCACTGTTCTGCGTTTGAGGACAGAGAGTGTTGGGCACGCTTTGGACGCGATGGTCCCTTGGGTTTGACAACAGCTGGGTTAATATCTAATCTAGCCTATGTTATACTTATCTCTCGCCCACAGCGAGTCGGGCAACGTGGAGTCAAGGTGTTTGGCCATGCATCCCACGAACCACAGGTGTCACCCACCTATGGGTATGGGAAGAGTTAATGGAGAGTTACCTGGTGTGAGTATCCAATTCTGGGAGCAGCCTCCATCTCCACCTCCAGTCCCGTGCCTGTCTCCTCTTTGTTAACAAACTCAGAAATAACAAGTGAAACATGTGCAACACTGGTTTACATCATACAGCTGTCTCATCATACAGCCTGTCAGACGCACAGACAGAGCATAACGGTCAGAGTTTACATACAACATAAATAACACATTCCCATTTCTCATCACCCTTGTAGTGAACACCAGGTCTTCTCAGAAATCATGTGCCAGAGGTACATAAACATAACAAAAATAAATCATTGAAAACAGCTTTGATAAATTGGAGTGATGTCTGTTTTTTTTGGGGGGGGGGGGGGTTTGGTCAATATTCCAAGAATATGTCCAACTAGTTTAAGGCTGTAAAACACGATGTTGTTTGGTGGTGTTACCCTGTTGAGGCCGGATGATAGTAACACAGAAGTCACAACACCTCTGACATTCTTTGCAAAGCAGATCTCAGCCCATTAGGTCAATAGGACAATAATTAGAAACTGTGAATTTGTGTGTGAGGTTAGCATCATCTAACACAACTGTAATTGGCAGTCCTTCTCTCAAATTATTCAAATACTTGCGGCTCAAACAGGTTTGGCATACAGACGTCAGTCGAGGAACGACAGTTGTCTGTAAAAACACAGGACCAATGAATGTGCCGCTGGAAATCAGCTATAAACATGAAATCTTTAACAAAACACACCAAAAATTACAATTGGGTTGTTAAACGGTGCTGTATGCAGATTAAGATATTGACAAATATGAATGATTTTTCCCCGTCACGTACACCCTCACTCTCTCTAGATTGACATACTGAACTACCTATTTCCCCCTTCTAGTTGGAATCCACCCCCCTGTGGAGCACTGACAGAGACGGTGCAGGTCCCCATTGATTAGGGAAAGACTTCTGCAGTTTAGCATATCCTAATAGCATATCCGCAAGTCCTCTGGAAATTCCCTATGCGGTTGCAGAAATGACAACGGCTGTGTTGTTGTGTGTATCCTTGGTTACCTTTGCTCTTTTGTTGTTGTTTTTTCCCCAAGACTCTGTTGCTGCTCAGTGCGAGGTTGCTGTTGAAGTACCCAATCTGTGCTGCTTGCAGTCTTGCAGAGTCCTTTTCGTCCTCGGCTTCACATTGTCCATTGAGTAGACCTAAGCGCTCTGCAAATCTGATCATTGGCAAGAGCAGCTTACCAAACTCAGTAAACAGATGGTAATCAACAGAGCCAGCAGATCTAAGATTAGTATACCCTGGACGGTCATCTTGTGAGTCAGGAGCAGGAACGGAGAGAGCAGGTGAGGCAGTGGCAAAGGTGTAATTATGTGTTACTGAGACACCAAATGGAGGGTGAGACAGGGCCCGGAGGAAGGAGTGTTATAACCTGGAGGGGGCAACGCTTGAGAAATCAAAGGGGTTTGAGGGAAGGGGGCTCTAAAGGGAGGTGACACTGCTGATGTGGCAGGCATAGGGGTGACAGGAGGAGATGTGAACTGTGACGCCTGAGGAGATGTGAGCTGCAACATAGTAACAGAGTTCTTTGATGAAGGCATTGTAGTGGGTTTTTGGGACAGAATGCCACCAGTTTCAGTAATCTCATTGCTGTCCATATAAAGTTGATTCTTGCTCTTGCTAGTGACTGATACAAGTGTATATTTAGATAAGCTGCCCAACGTTGTGACCTATTAGGTCATAGAAGTTGAGGAAAGGTCAGAGGGGTCTCAATTTACTTGGTCAGCAAAGAGCCGTCAACAAACAGCTGTAAGATTGCTTAATCAGACATTTGATATACGTCAGTCCCCTAGTCTAATCTGGAGGTGGGATCAGGTTGATGCGGCATTATTCGTGGCCAGGCTACTGCGCCAGGCCACTGCGGCAGGATACTGCGGCACTATGATTTATGGCACAAGACTTGTCGCTCATGATAGGGACAACCTAGAATGACCAATCACAAGTTGGAACTGATTACTGTCCAATGGGACATGCAGGCGTACTGGCCACACCTACAGTAAACGATATATAAGTGGAGACAACTGATGTGAAGAGCAGCTTTATTACCTGTGTCAGCTTTATTAGCTTCATTAACTTGGTAGCTTTGTAGCTTTAAGCTGTTAGCTTAGCTTAGCAAGCTAGCATGTTAGCATGCTAGCTCACACCTGTTGCCAACGTCATGCTACTGCTGTCACGGTATTGTACTCGTCTATTCCTGTTACGTAACTGTTTTGTAATAAGCTACGTGTCAAATCTATATTAGACCATGCCTAAAGCTTGGTTGCTGTATTGTGTTTTGATATGCTTATTCTTTGTTAAATAAACATCAGAAAGATTTCTCTTCTCCATATTCATTGATCAGTAATGTTTTAAACAAGGTTCCTCACATCAGCATTTTCGTTGCGGACGGTTCCAGAACCAATGAGTTGCCTCCCATGCAGCAAAATTAGTCCAATTTATGGCAGTCTTTGTTTTTCTTCCCTAATCTAGTCAATTCAAAATGATCAAGCTGTCCCTTAACTTAACCCTAACAACAGATAACGTGGGGAAAATCACTATATTTAGCCCATAATGCAATCTGCTCACAGACAAAAACCACCACATTTCATTGTTTAAAAGAAAGAAAATAAAACCCAATGAGTACAAAATAGATTAAGACAATTAGTTAAAATTACAACAAATAAGACTAGACACGTTCAATCAACCTATCGCTGCTGTGCTGAGAGATTGTGTTTTTTTTCCTTCTTCCTGTTAATATATATTTTTTTTTTAAACAAAATGGCGGACCCACAAAATGGTGGACCTGGAGGGAAAACAGGAAGGCCCAATCTCAAACCACCCCCTAAGCCCTCGCCCTATCCACTCCCCCTCCGTTTGCGCGTTCACGCCGAGCTTCGCCATGTTAAGGGCCGTCCCAAACCAATTAGCGCGGAGTGCGCTTGGAGTGCGAGTGGGCTGTCAACCCCTTAAATAGCAAGCCTGCATCGGTGCAAGCTCCCGATAGCCGAAGCAGGAAGTGCACGTGCCAAATAGATGCCGCAGGAAACCACATTATAAATAAAGTTCCGTCTTTCTACACTGTCAATTATTTTAGATTATTTTACAGCATTCAAACATTTGTTTTTCTCACACCGATTTCACTGCATCAAACAAAATCGCAGAATATGGTGTCAAAAGATACAACCAAGTGATACAATCACTTTATCCCTAGATCACTTGACTTGTAGCAAACTCTTAAAAGCCTGTATTCATAGCCGACATAAAATAAATCTTAATAGGCCTAGGTCTACGTCAAATGTACATCATATATTCCATTATTTACAGGGACAATGGAACAGACAAAGCAGCTGATTAGGCTGCGATATGCAAATGCCTCTACACAAAAGAAGGAATGCTTATAAAGAGGCATGGGAGTAAGTTATTAATTAATTTATGTATTTGTCTCAGGACAGTGTTATAATATTCATTTAATAAGAGGTCATTTACTAAAACATATTTGTGTTTGGATTTTTGACCATTTCTCATCATACATGGATTTAATTATAGTGATTTATATTTGTATTATAAATCATCAACATTTTCCCATAAATCAACTAAACATGCCATGGTGGCGGCCCTGTCCCAGTCGGTTCCGGTGGAGTAGGGAGTCCGTCCCACATTTGGCTTTCCGTTTATATACCCTCCCCCTCGATTGAGCGTGCCCTCCACAGCTGCGAGGGGGATGGTATTAAAGTGTTCCTTCGACCGAGCAGGGCTCCGGGGTAAAACACTACATTTTACATTACATTACAGTCATTTAGCAGACACTTTTATCCAAAGCGACTAACAATAATTGAATTTAACATAGGAAAAGGCAATGTACTACTACTTGCCAGAACTCACAAGTGAATCTTCTTTCTAAAACAAGTGACTAAGAGCATAATCTAGTGCTGAAGGCAAAGCAATCTAAAGTACAGTGCAAAACTAACACTACCAGCTAAAATATCATCCCCGAGGTTGAATCCCGTGACTTTGAGGAAAAATCACCACGCGTCCGTGTGCTCGACCAAAGTGCTTACTGTGCTTTGTTATATGATTCACTTAAATATCATATTAGAGACTACAGGGATAGCTGACACATAATGGCCTACTATGTAGGCAATGTCTCTGTAACTATTTGTGCACTCTCCTATTAGTCATGTCTCTCTTATGAAGTATCTAGCCCATGTTTACTGCTCTGTATAGGTTCTTAGCCAATAGACTCGTTGAGAGAGGTTAGGGAAGAATTTTTACAGCTCACTTTTCTGGCCCCTGGGTGAAACTGTTTTTTTGCTTCCCTCTGGAATATGTAGGGGTGGGACCAATGGCCACCCTCCCATTGCTCTCTGTAAAGCGCATTGTGTTGCCTCTGTGTATGAAATGCGCTATACAAATAAAGTTTGATTTGATTTGATTACTGTAAAGTTAAAGTTCTATTGTTACTATACTCTCCCCAGAGGGATGGGTCCAAATAGGGGAGTAGTATCCGCTCTCATGTCAAAAGTTAGGTTTATGCATGCTAAGGATCTGACAGGCTACTCTAACCTCTATGAATAGAATGTCCCTGTGCTGTGAGAAAAGGGGCCTGTGTGTAAAATGATACATTTACCACTTCAGACAAGATCACTTTTGTCAAATTTGAACATTTATTATACAAGCAGCATAATTATACAAGCGGCATAATACATGCATATGAATTTTGGCGGTGTGCTCTGTCCGGGGGGCCCCCTGCCCACCGGCGTGGAAGCGCTCCACGCGCCGCACGTGGAGCGCGTTAGCAGGGGGAGGCAATCTAGGTGTTCCCCCCCTCTGGGCCAAGCACTTGGCCCAGACAGCCAGGGGGAACGGCATCTAGCCCCCTGCCTCAATGACGATCAGAGTGGGCCGCGATCGGGAAGACGCTCGGAGGTAACTCAGCCCACTAAGACCGTCAAAGAGTGCCACAGGAGGACTGCTGTACATTATAGTCCCCGGTCCCCACGGGCCGACGCTTCGTGGGTTCCGCGGGAGATACAGCACTCGCGCCTCTGTGTCCATGGCGCCCGCCACGGATAGCCACAGAGACCAGCTAGCGGCTACTCTGGCATCCACCGGCCGACGCCGGTGGAATACCTGCAAACTACCCCCCAACACACCAGCACTCCGCGGCCCGCATGCGCAGAAGTTTTGACCCTTTTCTTCTCTTCTTTTTATCTGTTCTGTCCGGGGGGCCCCCTGCCCACCGGCGTGGAAGCGCTCCACGCGCCGCACGTGGAGCGCGTTAGCAGGGGGAGGCAATCTAGGTGTTCCCCCCCTCTGGGCCAAGCACTTGGCCCAGACAGCCAGGGGGAACGGCATCTAGCCCCCTGCCTCAATGACGATCAGAGTGGGCCGCGATCGGGAAGACGCTCGGAAGTAACTCAGCCCACTAAGACCGTCAAAGAGTGCCACAGGAGGACTGCTGTACATTATAGTCCCTGGTCCCCACGGGCCGACGCTTCGTGGGTTCCGCGGGAGATACAGCCTAGTGTCTCTGCGTCCATGGCGCCCGCCACGGATAGCCACAGAGACCAGCTAGCGGCTACTCTGGCATCCACCGGCCGACGCCGGTGGAATACCTGCAAACTACCCCCCAAGAACACACCAGCAACTCCGCGGCCCGCATGCGCAGCGGGTTGACGGAGAGCGCTCTGACTGATGTCAGACAACATTTGATAGTGCACCAGCTACATGATCACCTGAAAACGCAGTATCCCCCCAACCCCAAAGTCACAGTCCACTCATAGCCCTCTGGGCATCCGGAATGTCCTGGACTCCAGGCCGTAGGTAGCTTCATAAGCGGATGAGGACCATCGGCCCATGGACTTCAGGGTATACACCGGGGTGATGGCGGCGGCGGTGGTTGCCGCACCTATACGGAGGGAGGGTGCGGTGTACTGGACCGGTGGGAGCCCGCACGCCTGGCAGAGGGTGCGGAGTCTGGCGGCAAACCAGGCACCGGTCATGGCTTTGCCTCTCTTATGAAGAGGGGCTCCTCCTCACCGGCCTGGGGTCTGCTCGTCAGGTAGGAGCTCATGGAGGACAGAGGACAAAACAAGGTGTTATTGCCTGATAACAAACGGTCACGCCGGCACCAGCTCTGTCCGCCTTGAATGCTACAGTGCAGGACGAAATAGAGCGCGTGCAACGTGACATCTGCCCGAGTGAGGTCGTGCGCGGGGTTGAATGACAAAGTGCGTGTAGAACATTCACCGACCTTAAGGAACCCATAGAAAGCTGTGAGAATGACTGTTTCTAACATTAAATACGAGTGACCACCAAAACACCCCTGCCTCAACCGTGCGATAACCGTTGAACGAGCGAAGGAGTGAAGGGAAGACGTACATCCATGCCTTGGGGATGCTCTCCGTGATGCCATTAAGGAGGAGCTGGACGGATCGGTTCCCCAGCCGAGAAACGGTGGAGGGGTCCAGGCATCGCATGTGGAATGAACACCTGCAACAAACTCTTAACCGACAGAGGGCTAATGCGAAGAGCAATGCAGTATCCCAACGCAGCGTAAAATGACACATCCGACATCGAGCGTGATCAGCGCAGCATACATCCCTTTTACATTAGAAATAAGCCCGTAAACCTTGCCCCCAAACAACGCGGAGGAGCAGGCGACGAACGGAAATGGCGGAAGAAGAAGCACCGCGTTAAACCGAACAGCCAGATAGTCGCGCACACCCAGCAGATTGCAGAGCATAATGGCTTGAAACAATAGACGACAACGCACAGGTTACAGTACGATGCCCTAAGAACCATGCAGTAGCCCGATGCAACTGACCCGAACTAATAATAAAGCCAAAAACGCAATAATTGGTAAGGCATCATCGCCGTCGTTGTCCCCGAACGAGGTTTGGACATGCCGAAGCAATCGGCCAAACAACCCAGGCCTACCAGACAGGCGAGACAGCCTTAAATACCATAATATCGATCGTCCTTATCACATACTTACAGTCATCAATTAATCCCTCATATAGCATACATGGTTTGCATCTCCGGAAGCAATACCGAAGCGATCATGAACGTCAAGAGCTAGCATTAGAATCATGAGCCAGTAACAGAATACATGAGCCAGCATTAGCAATCTAACATAATGAACCATGAGCCAGTAGTAGCAATCCAACATAATGAATCATGAGCTAGTATCAGCAATCTAACAAAATGAATCACGAGCGAGTATGCAATCCAACATAATGATGCCCCGACGTGCAATACGGGAACCTTGACGAACGCCAGCTAGTAAGCAACGAGCAGTATAGCCTGTCATGCGGCCAGCGAATCCACGAACGAGCCGCGAGGGGAGGACTTGTGGCGCAGTCGTTAGTGGCCGGAGGTGGCAAGTCGCAGAGGCAAAATACCTACCTCCGACCGGTGTGCATCGAGCTATATAATATTATATCACAGTCACCTAGTTATATCTATATAACATTATATCACAGCCACCTAGTTATATCTAGTGCATCGAGCAACTGGGGGCTGAGAAACATATCCGAATGTGCGACGAGGAAGTGCGAGTTCATGCGGTGGTGTATTTTAGTATTCCTAGTAGCAAGCCGCAATTAGCCACCTCCCATTTATAAACGAACGCACCACGAGATGAACCAAATACATAGAGAACACACCCAGCACGTCCACGCCCGAACTGCAAACATTTCAATGGTGAATGCACCCGGCGCACATCGACAGTTGAGTAATGCGGCAGACGACATGGACAACCACCGACATAGCGGCTCATGAATGAAACCCAGTGACCGGCGCGTAGCAATGCCTAACGGACTTCCAACGCAAGCTATGCGAGCAACGAACCATACGCAAGTATGGCAACACGGAGCTACAGGGAGACGGGCTCCCCGGCCTCGGAAGCCGGCGCTCCACGACGCCACTACCGGACACCCAACCACGGACCGGAGAGACGACGGGCAGAGGGGAACGCGGAAGCAGCGAGACACCGCGGGCGGCAGGTAGCAACGCACCAAGACACAATATGACACGGAACGCGAGCAAGACGCGGAGCAGCGAGCAAATAGCAGAATGGCGAGCATGCAATTACGACAGCAGTAAGCAAGCGCGAATAATGACATGTTTTGACAGCTTAAATACCTGCGCTCTGGTGAGCTGACCAATGCTATGACAGCTACAGTCAGCTGGTGCTGCGTCATGCGTGACAGATTAACCTCTGCTGACCCCGGCTGACGTACGTGCCTTGGCTGAATTTGCGTCGGAGACTTCATTTCTACAAATCCAAAGCGCTTTACAATCACCTCGTTCACATATTCATGCACACACAATGGCAGCAGCTGCCATGCATGGTTATAGCCTGCTCATTGGGAGCAATTAAAACTAACCCTTACCCTTACCTATTAGCACACATAAAACAAGTGGTTTCATGCACTACATGAAGGGGTATGGGGTCTGAAAACTCTGTACCCCCTCTGAAAAGTACCCTTTTCACCCCCTCTGTGAAAAGCAGTGGCATCACAAAATAACAAACCTTTGTGTGACATTACTCCAATTCACGAGGAAAAGGGAGAAAATGCACACAGTAGTCTTGGAAAGGTGCCGGTAACAGATGAAATGTACTAGAAAAAGGAAAAGAAACCGCACGCTCAAGTTCTAGATGAGTGGTGATTTATTGAGACAATAGCTGTGTTCGGAATCGCTCCCTCGTTCCCTCACTCCCTATTCCCTATATAGGGTTCACCATGTAGTGAACTACCTAGGGAACGGAGAAAATGTAGGGTACATGCACTGTTCCCTGGAAATCAAGGTGAATTGTGGGTAATAAATAGTGGACTATATAGGGAACAAAAATTCCGTGGAGAATTCGGACACTACAAACAAAATGGCTGACGCCCTATATTAGTGCACTATATAGTGAATAGGGAGCGAATCCGAACACAGCTAATGTTTCGGCCTTGCGGCCTTTGTTACTCCAATTCATGCCAATCCAGTGTTTCTCTGTGACATTGTTGTGTACTCTGCAATGCAACAATGCTCTCCAATACTGAGAGCCTCTCAAAGCCTAAAGCTTGCACAAGAACATCAAGCAATTCTAACCATGTTACAGAACCTCACCTCTCCTGAGGAGTACAGTACCAAGCAGATCCCAGAACACTAGATTCCTAGTTCCTTTTGGTTCCTAGCTAAAAGAATACACATTGAATGAATTGAAAATAAATAAATAAAGTGTATTAAAGTTCTGGAGTCCTAACTAATCTGTAGGAACAAATAAACAAAACAGCCTAAAGCTGTTATCAGGAAGGCACTACTGCTACCCTAGCAGTCACATCACATCACCCCTCTGAACCAGTGTCATGCTGTGTGCTATCTGAGCGTACTGGGGACAGGTAGTACAAAGATCATTCAGATTAGGACATAATGTAGATGACAGGCTTAATCTGCGACAGAGAAAGCTCGCCTGAGCTCACGTGTTCATCTGTCGACTAGTTCTAGTTCTGACCACTGGATGACACTGTTCTGCTGGAGTAAAATGCTCAACCTCTGGAAGAGCACCTAAACTGAACCATTCTGTACACACACGCACAACACACACACATACACGCACGCACGCACACACACACACACACACACACACACACACACACACACACACACACACACACACACACACACACACACACACACACTCATGCATACCCACAGACTCATGCAGACATGCATATCTAATGGTAAAGGGACCTGTTCTCTCTGTGTGAGCAGGAGTGATCTCGGGTGGGTCAGACATTCACCCACAGACACGGCATGCTACAACAGACACGGCATGCTACAACAGACACGGCATGCTACAACAGACACGGCATGCTACAACAGACACGGCATGCTACAACAGTGAGCTGGACCTACAGTATTAATACTGGAGTACTAATGTTCACCCACAGACACGGCATGCTACAACAGTGAGCTGGACCTACAGTATTAATACTGGAGTACTAATGTTCACGGCATGCTACAACAGTGGCAGGGAGTGGACCTACAGTATTAATACTGGAGTACTAATGTTCACCCACAGACACGGCATGCTACAACAGTGGCAGGGAGCTGGACCTACAGTATTAATACTGGAGTACTAATGTTCACCCACAGACACGGCATGCTACAACAGTGGAAGGGAGTGGACCTACAGTATTAATACTGGAGTACTAATGTTCACCAACAGACACGGTATGCTACAACAGTGGCAGGGAGTGGACCTACAGTATTAATACTGGAGTACTAATGTTCACGTAAACTGAGATAACTATTTAACTGATCTATTCTGAATTTGTGATTTTGAGGATAATTATGTTAAATGCTTTGTAATGCTGCAGTTTATTGTAATTTATGCTGAAACCTTATCTGTACCGTACTGGAAGGGCATCATGTCAGATCTCAACTACCTACAGACAGAGAGGACATCCCTTCAGCTGCCTCCAGAACTCTAACACCAGGAGGGTGCACAGGAGTGTGTGTGTGTACTGTATGTATACATGCGTGCATATGTGTGTGTGTGTGTGAACTGCAGCTGTGCCATATTCTCTACAGAGTCTGATCTGGTGTACCCGCATCATGATGTTGCCACCACTATGCTTCACTTTAGGGATGGTATTAGCCCGGCGATGAGCGGTGCCTGGTTTCCCCCAGAGGTGACACTTGGTATTCAGGCCAAAACGTTCCATTTTGGTTTCATCAGTCCAGAGAATCTTGATTCTCATGGTTTGAGAGTCCTCTTCTGTAGGTGCCTTTTGGCAAACTCTACGCAGGCTGTCATGTGTCTTTCACTAAGGAGTGGTTTCCGTCTGGCCACTCTACCATAAAAGCTTGATTGGTGGAGTGCTGCCTGGATGGTTGATCTTCTGAAAGGTTCTCCAATTTCCACAAGGATACGCTTGAGCTCTGTCAGAATGAACCTTGGGTGCCTGCTCACCTCCCTAGCCAAGGCCAGTCTTCCCCGATTGCTCAGTTTGGCAGGGCAGCCAGGTCTAAGAAGAGTCTTAGGGCCTTATCTACTAAAGTTTGGCATGTATAAAAATGTGTGCAAATGCCTTAATACCCGCAAATAAATGTGCAAGATGATCTGAACAATGGGCATGGAGGATTGTGTCCTGCCAAGTATGAAAATTTGCACGAAATGAATATGTAATAAGGGGCGTGCCTACCCTAGCGTGCAAAATATGAGAGGAGAACATGCAAATACATAATTGTAGCACATGCTCAGTGACTTATCAACCCTGAAAGCAACTTCAGTGATGGTGATTGTGTTTGCCATTTAATACCTTTGAAGGGCATGCACTAATTCCTTCATTGTGAGGAACTGTGCTCTCTTCTCCAAGTTGCGAGATGGCGACTTTGGAGATGGCTGGCTTATAGGTAACTCAATTTGGGAAATAGTTGAGTCTATAGGGTTAAAAAGTCTACTATGTGCTATTTTTGTATTGATTAATTTTAAGTTAATAATTTTCCCACACAGGATATATCGGTTATTTCCAGTGTGTCTTGTGGTTCTATAACGTGACCGTCGAGCCACGGTCTCATGCTCGAGGGAATAATTGTATTATTTTTATGTTTGTGTGCTGCAGTAGGCTTAACTATTATTTTGTTTTGCAAAACGTCTCAGGCTTCACATGGGCAACGGTAAGTCTTTTACAGGCTGTCAAATAGGCCTATATGCTATGCTTTTTCCCCCAGGTGTGTGTTGGGATACATGAATGTGTGTGTGTGTGTGTGTGTGTGAGCCGAGGGAGGGGGGAATCTAGTCTCATCATAAGCCAAAGTTCCTTCTGATAAGTGTTTCGTTTTAGGTTCAGTTTACGTTTAATCGGTTAACCTTGCCCATCCTTAAACAGAACCAAAGCATCATCTCAGTTCACATCTCATGTTCCTCTCATGTTTTAGGTGACAGAGCGTATCCCCTACAGTCAGATACAACGTGGCCCATATCCGCACAAGGAACATCATTGAGCGCACCTTTGACGCATCAAAATAGCTTTTGCATTTTTGTTGCTCCTCTTCCATGGTGCAATTGTGGGATAAAACACGGAAAACTCCTCATTTAAATAGGGCTGTCTTCACACTTTTGCACCTGTTGTAATTCCCACAATTATTCTTGATAGTTCATCTGCAAAATGCATTCCAATTAAATGTGCAATCTGAAGGACTGCCAACAACACAATTTTGCACTTTATTTTGGGATCTTAGTAGATAAGGGCCTTAGTGGTTCCAAACTTCTTCCATTCATGGATGATGGTGGCCACTGAGCTCTTTGGGACCTGTGAAGCTGCAGAATGTTGTCTTTATCCTTCTCCAGATCTTTGCCTTGACACGATCATATTTCTGAGGTCTGGAGATAGTTCCTTTGACCCCATGGCTTGGAGTTTGCTCTGTTGTTGTAGATAGTTTCAAGCTGCAGATGGATCCAGCATTACTATGAGCAATCACACTAGGTCTAATTGAAGAGAACAGTATAGCAAGGTTAGTATTGCCATTCCCGTCAGATTTCCCTTTACAAATTACATTAACCTCAATCTAAGGGTCCCTCAAAAGACCTCCAGGTTGGACTTCAGTTGACTGTTGTGATTACGGTATATCCACTGTAATTTATGGAACTAATAATGTTCTCTATTATGAATGACTCCCTGATTCCTGATTAAGATTGATTGACCTTGTGATGACAAATGTTTATTTCCAGCTTCCATGACTATATTTCATGTTATGAATATGCAGGACCTTCATTAAAGGTACCCAATGTAACGTGAATAAAAAAAATCTGTTTTTTGTTTATTTTCCAAATTCCTCGATTAAATGGTTCCTTGTTGTCTAATAAACATGTTGAATCACTCAAATGTATGTCCTACCTTGTATTTTCTTCGCTAAATTATATTTAGCTAATGTTTTGTATACAGCGTCCGTTTTGAATTCCCTCTCAGCCTGCAACTTTCTCCACCTTGGAAGTCTCTTCACCAAGGTCTATTCTCTTCTTTCTCTGATCCATTAGCCGTCTCCGTTGGACATCCCTGTCCGGCTTCCTTTTCTTTTCGCCATCTCCTCTGACAGACATACTGTAGCTAGCTAGCTAACTTTGTATCTCGAAGTTCTTTCAAATATACCCCGCCGCCATAGATCCCTTTCTTTCCCCGTGAAATTGAGCCAATCAGCGACGAACTCCTGGAAGATGTGGGTATAATGTTACTATTATGTGCTCGGTGCGTCCTCATGCGCGTGCTAGAAATGACGTATACGCAATATTCGGGGACCACCTTCTGAAATTTGCGGAAATTACATCCGGTACCTTTAATACATGTTGAAGTGTAACATAAGTAGTTACAATTCCCTAGTCTTCATCATGACCTAAGTGGGTGAATGAAAAGCTCAGCTGTGTGTGAAGCCTCTGCAGCACCAATTCCTCTCAGTATTGACCCTCATGGCTGTTCTCTGTCTAAAACCACATGGAGACGTACTGTATAAGTCCAGGCCAGAATGTCTGGCCTGCTCAATTATAGATGGTTTCCATAAAGGTAGTTGAAGGACTCACCGTGGCACAGATCGGCTGCAGGCCCCAGGATTGATGCTGACGCATACTGAAGCATATGGCCAAGAATTTCCACAGTAAGAAAAAACATCTGCAGAACACAAATGCTAGAAACCTAATTAGATTACAAACATTAGAAACCACATTACATTACAAACATTAGAAGCTACATTAAATTACAAACGTAAGAAAGTACATTACATTACAGCACAAACATTACATTACAGACATTAGAAACCACATTACATTACAAACATTAGAAACCACATTACATTACAAACATTAGAAACTACATTAGCTTACAGTACACACGTTAGAAAGCACATTGCATTACAGTACAAACATCACATTACAAACATTAGAAATCACATTAAATTACAAATATTAGAAGAAAACCAGGCCAGGTCCAGCCTGGTTTATGTGCGTGGCTGGCTTGTTTCTGTTCAGGACTGGTAGGACGGAAGCTAGTCATGCCACTGAAATAACTGTGAATTGAAATGACATGAAATAATATCTGATAAATGAAGATAGGTCTTGTCGCCTGGACACATCAGTTCCAAAACGTTAACAACAGCATTTGTTTAGCTACATATAGACTAGAGGAGTTTTGCTCAGCATAATCTCTGAGAATGGCCCACGTGGGAGTGTAGTATATTTTTATACTGTATTATACTGTATTACATCAATACATTTGTATTACTCTCATTTAGTAATCATTTTATTAAGAATAAGGAACAAACCAAACTAGGAACTGTTAACTTAAGTAGTTTAACATGTGAGTAAAGCAGATGTCCTGAGTCAGCATTCCTTTGTCCCTGAGTCAATAAAGATAGTAGATGGTTGTCTTGGAAGTCAGTTAGCCTACAGTTTGTAACGTGATTCTGGGAGGACACAGGAAGACCCAAAATAGCCCCATGTCCGAGGAAGGGGGGCAAGAGCTCAACTGATGCAAAGACCAGCTGACACCATTGACCATTTAGAATATCAGTTGACCGTTTGTGACCATGTTTGTATTCCTTGTATGCAAATTTGTTTGTCATGTGATTCCTGGTCTGAAGCCAGGACATATAAGCTCGCCGCCTCATAAGAGAAACTTTAGTATTGCCGAAGATTCAACCCGTGTGGTAGGCATGCTCAATAAAGTGATGATTTGACGTTTTTGGCCTCCAAGTTCTGTTCCACAAGAAGATTGTGCATTTGAAATACACTGCAGGAGCAGCCGCGAGGCCTGTCGTTATTTCACAATAGTAAGCTAGCCTAAGCACAGTCTTAACACATTTATATTTTGTTATAGGCTATTATATAAAAAAAAGGATCCTTAACAGCAAACATATATGATGTAGGCCTACACCTAAAAATGACGTGTCTTTTAGCCATATCGACTGCCTTGGGCCTCATGGCCTAGCTGATTTGTAGGTTATACATGCTATAAAATGTGTCATTTTGTTACCAGGCTATTCTATTCGATTCTATTATATTATGTTTAGCTATTCTATGTTATTATGATCATAATACTTATTAGTATTAATATTATTTTATTATTATTATTATTGTTATTATTATTAATGATAATAATAATAATAAATAGTATTATTATTGTTATTATATGACTATGTTTTTCTAATAGTAGGTCTCTATGCATGCAATCAATAGGCTAGTCGTTCTGAATGTTATTGTAATGCCCAGATTATGGACAGCAATCGTTGTGCCCAGTGACCATTCCATGAACGAGCTTGACGGTGAATCTGACAGCGATAGGCCTACCGTTAGAGCAAGGAGGATGTGGGTACATGTCACGATCCGTAGGAGACAGAATGAATGACTAAACTCACCGGTGAAGACAAGTGTGTCTCTAGCCCTGTCAGGGGCTGGGTTGTGGGGTGCATGGCGTGGTGGCGAGACTCCGCCCCCTCGGGTCGGAGCCGGTCGAGGACAGTGTACTGCTCCCCGGGCCACCCACATGCAACCAACCGTGAAAACTGCATCTTTAGCCAACTCAGGGTCTGAGATGTGGAGACGGTGGCGTGGATAGTGGCGTGGTGGCGAGACTCCGCCCCCTAAGGTCAGAGGTTGTGGGGGGCAGGTCAGTGATTGCCAGGCCATCCCCATGCACCCCTCATTGGAGACCATGTGTCTATAGCCCACTCCGGGGCCGAGCAGTAGCTGTAGAGGTGTTGTATGGAAGTTGATGTTAGAAGCAGTAGCAGTGAAAAGCAGTAGGTGTTTGTTATAAGTTCTGCTAGTACTACACTCAAAAATAGATTAGACCACTCATCATAACTCATAGTTTTATTGAGTTCAATAGCTGAAAGAGGAGAAAAGATATTAATATGAGTTTGCAGCCTGAAAAAGAGTGTCATTCTAAATATTTCTTTGAATATAAGGAAGGAAGGAAGGAAGGAAGGAAGGAAGGAAGGAAGGAAGGAAGGAAGGAAGGATGGATGGATGGAAGAAAGGAAGGATGGATGGAAGGAAGGAAGGAAGGAAGGAAGGATGGAAGGAATATGAATGCTACCACAGTAGTCATAAAAGGGTGCCTGTACAGAGAGCCTGCGCGTGTCCCCAAATTCAAATCTCAACTGACACTGTGAGCATCCTCTCATTCACTTCAATGGAAAGGCATGTCGGCTTCAGACAGCTTTCTCTCAAAAAGTATAAGGGTTACAGCCTAGATATTGACACCGTAGGAATCCTGAGAAAATGCTGAACATTTTAGGCTATGATATGTCCATGTAGCTTAAAAACTGTAGGCATGGCGACGAGTTAGAAAAAGGGTAAAAAAGCAAAATCAGCAGCTCAAAACCCAGTGTGGGCCCATACGTTTCAATGGAGAGCGCAGTTGCCGAACAAATCGTCATACAGCAAAAACTATGAGTCACACGGCTTATATACTTACATTGTACGAATCAGCACAGTTGTGTGAACGTTTTCATGTATAAAATGTGTATGAGCTGTTAAAACTGTAGGAGCGACAGCAGTTTACAAAACGTGTAGATGTTTTCAAAAAACAGGCTGCCACACTATAAACTGAACATTCCACACATCCACTTCAATGTTAAAAAAGCTCAAAATGAAACTTAAATTACATTTAAGTAATCTTACAGCTTGAAGTAGGAATCTTACATATCAGTAAAAGCTCTCTCTGTCTCTCTCTGCAGCAGATCAGCTGAGTGAGATCATGGCCAGCAGATCTACAGTACTCTGAGCAACACAGACCTTGATTTAACCACTGCTGACATATTGTTAATACTGTTTACAGAAAACAAAAGTGATTGTATATGACAGAATGATAAAACAGAACGTCTCCTTAGCTGAATTGTGTATTGGCAGCTGCCGGAGAGCATTGTCACAGGTGGATGGAGGCAAGCCATAACTCTCCCACTTTATGACACAGTGAGACAGAAACTGTGCCATAAAAGTAATTAAATGGGCTCTGTTTTAGTAGGAATCCATATTTGATGAAGTAGGTCTTTAACACAGTCTGGAGAGCCAGGAGCAGCTCATTTATTCCCTCTCCTCAGTTACCTGCTCTGCTCCAGATCAAATCAAACAACTAAGGCCCCTTGTCTTAACAACAGTGTCTAGTGCTTGGAGGGTGCATGTTCAATAAGAAGTCATGGAGAGTGTCCTGATACAATGGCATTAAGCATCTAGCAAAGGGTAATTCAACTATAAATGCAGAGTATTCTATGGTAATAGCCTTATTGAACAGATGCAGCAGGACCAAGCTGGAACACCAGCAGCCCATCAGGATGTGGAGACAATGAAAGCTGTGGGACATCAACATAATGTCTGTGCTCCAGAGAAAGTCCCTCTAAACATCGGCCCATCGGCTCCTCACCAGGGCATGGCCAGGAGAGATGCATCCATGTGTGGATGGATGGATGGATGGATGGCTCGAGGTGGAGAGGTTGTGTGTGTGTGTGTGTGTGTGTGTGTGTGTGTGTGTGTGTGTGTGTGGCTGTGGGAGGATGGAGGATGTCCCGTGAACCTATTAATAGCTCTCTGACAAAGCACCTCCGGGAAAGATGACACGCTTCGCTGGACCCCACCCAGAGACACTCACCCCAGAGAAACACTCTGAGTGGCTCTCTAGAGATGACATCCCTCCTGGAGAGTGAGCGATGGAGAGAGAGAAGGGAAGAGGTAGAGAGAGGGTAGAGAGGGAGAGAGGAAGGGGGAGATAAGGGGAAGAGACCATAGAGAGAATGCAGAGAGAGAGAGAGAGAGAGAGAGAGAGAGAGAGACAGAGAAGAGAGAGTGAATGCAACAGAGATGAAAGACATCATATGTTGCTGCAGGGTACTGTATGTGTTGAGTGCAGTCCTACAGTATGCATGAGTGTGGAGAAGATTCCAGTTTCTGGAAATGTACAAACAGCCTTGAATGGCCTATAAGAAGATGACGAATGTAAGGGTGAAATTAGCGTTTCTTGTCTCTGCTTTTATAATTTCTACTTTTGGTAGTTGTATAAAAACCATTTGAATTTTAGCAGGGCTACCCAGCAAGGCAGGATGGTAGAGCATACAACACTATTTTATGTTGTCGGGATGCTACAACAAGCAAACAAACATGCGATCAAACTGAATTTCTGTCAGGAAAAGCACAATTTCATATCAGTAAGAAAGAGAAAACACATTACTATTAAAGAGCTTTGTAAACTTAATATTCCAACCTGACATGCCTGTTTGAGAAGCGCTGTACCTGGGAGATTTGAAATTACATTCACATAAATCAATGAGATCTTGTAGTTGCCAACATAAAGCAGAAAGTCCTTCAAGACCTTTGCAGCCAAACCCTACGGCACAGAAAAAAAGGGAAGATATGAAACAGGAAGTGGGGACCAAGTTATCTTAAGAGGGATAGAAAATGCCTTTTTTCTTTCTTCAAAAGCTGGATGTGGAGCATTCAGCTGCTACATTCCTGGTTGGTTATCAGTGGCGTGCAGCCGCCTCTTCTTTCCAGCACACTCAGTTCCGCGGGAACAATGGCCCGCTGTGGAACCACGGAGCCTTCAGAGTGTTCCACTGACAAACACGATGTTCTGATGTTCCCTGATAGTGAGAGAAGAAGCTCCTCACAGAGCCTGTGCTATCCACACTAACTAATAACACTATTCACGGAGCCTACGCTGTACATACTAACTAACCCTAACATTACAACACCATTCACAGAGTCAGACCCATTTTTTAACACCATTCAGCCTAGCTGAGACATGATGTCAGACAAGGGTATGTGTTGTTGTGCAGATACAGTACCCTCACCGATGCTCAGGCTGAATACTCACTGATGATCAGGGTGAATACTCACTCACTGATGAGTGATCAGGGTGAATACTCACTCACTGATGAGTGATCAGGGTGAATACTCACTCACTGATGAATGATCAGGGTGAATACTCACTCACTGATGAATGATCAGGGTGAATACTCACTGATGAATGATCAGGGTGAATACTCACTCACTGATGAGTGATCAGGGTGAATACTCACTCACTGATGAATGATCAGGGTGAATACTCACCCACTGATGAGTGATCAGGGTGAATACTCACTCACTGATGAATGATCAGGGTGAATACTCACTCACTGATGAATGATCAGGGTGAATACTCACTGATGAATGATCAGGGTGAATACTCACTCACTGATGAGTGATCAGGGTGAATACTCACTCACTGATGAATGATCAGGGTGAATACTCACCCACTGATGAACGATCAGGGTGAATACTCACCCACTGATGAATGATCAGTTTGAATACTCACTCACTGATGAGTGATCAGGGTGAATACTCACCCACTGATGAATGATCAAGGTGAATACTCACTCACTGATGAGTGATCAGGGTGAATACTCACTCACTGATGAGTGATCAGGGTGAATACTCACCCACTCATGAATGATCAGGGTGAATACTCACTCACTGATGAGTGATCAGGGTGAATACTCACTCACTGATGAGTGATCAGGGTGAATACTCACCCACTCATGAATGATCAGGGTGAATACTCACTCACTGATGAGTGATCAGGGTGAATACTCACCCACTGATGAATGATCAGGGTGAATACTCACCCACTGATGAATGATGGTGATTACTCACCCACTGATGAATGATCAGGGTGAATACTCACCCACTGATGAATGATCAAGGTGAATACTCACCCACTGATGAGTGATCAGTTTGAATACTCACTCACTGATGAGTGATCAGGGTGAATACTCACTCACTGATGAGTGATCAGGGTGAATACTCACCCACTGATGAATGATCAAGGTGAATACTCACTCACTGATGAGTGATCAGGGTGAATACTCACTCACTGATGAGTGATCAGGGTGAATACTCACTCACTGATGAGTGATCAGGGTGAATACTCACTCACTGATGAGTGATCAGGGTGAATACTCACTCACTGATGAGTGATCAGGGTGAATACTCACTCACTCATGAATGATCAGGGTGAATACTCACTCACTGATGAGTGATCAGGGTGAATACTCACCCACTCATGAATGATCAGGGTGAATACTCACCCACTGATGAATGATCAGGGTGAATACTCACTCACTGATGAATGATCAGGGTGAATACTCACTCACTGATGAATGATCAGGGTGAATACTCACTCACTGATGATTAGCATGAGCACTCATCTTGATGTAGAAACAATTTGTTTTAATGATTTGCCTCCATTCCTGAGGAGAATATCTGGTGTGTGTGTGTGTGTGTGTGTGTGTGTGTGTGTGTGTGTGTGTGTGTGTGCGTGTGTGTGTCCAGAGTCTCCATTCCCACAAAATTGTTCTTTTATTATTGATATGTAAGAGGAAAGTTATGTTTCTGCCATACTTCCAGGTGTAATTATATTGAATAACAAAAATACTTAATAAAACATTAAGCATTATTAAAAATACATAGTTCCATCAAATGTCTGTAAAAAAAAAAGGCTATTTCTGAGAGAGAGAGAGAGAAAGAGAGAGAGAAAAAAATACAGTGAATGTACAAACTCCCTAAAGGCTCAATAACTATTTTACAATAATTATATAGTAAAACAAACAACAACAAAAGACATGTCCATTCCTTCTTTCAGCATTTTAGTTATACAAATAGCTTAGGGTAGGGAAATAACATTTCTACAACGGAGAGTTTGGATACTTGATTCTGATTGGCTAGCAGTCGCTGTAAATTACTCTGTAACCCACGGCTTCGACCACATATCAATTCGTATTAATGATATGTATTAATGATATGTAATGATATGTCCCTCCTAATCTGAGTGACACCATACTGATCCAGTTCAGAGGAGCTGACTGTTCACTAGTCTTCCTCCAAACTTCTGCTTGACTGTCCATGCATGTTTAAAGTTTAAGGAATTGGCAGTCATTCATTTTTTGGACTAGGATTGCGCAAAAACTGCTAGACTGCTTTTCATGAACAAGACAGAAAAAGGGAGGATGGTGTGTGTGTGTGAGAGAGAGAGAGAGAGAGAGAGAGAGAGGGGCGGGGGGGGGGGGGGGGAGTAGAACCCATAGTTGAGGAAGGTTGGGGCTTTGTAACGCGCTTAGTAATGCTCTAATGGGTGTTGTAAAGTGTAGGAAGTGGACATAACCTTTATCTCTGCAGTAATGGCCTGTCCTGAACTACTGCATGAGGCCATTGTAAGGCCAGCAGAGATCTGATTGGACAACTGTCTTCCCCATACTGAGTCATTCAGAGTTTACAATCAGATCACGTTGCCTGACAGACCACAGCCCTCAATCCTAACAGTTAGATGATGAGGATCATAAAAGCATAGTCGTTAACTATGTTTTATCTAATAGTTTACTGATGTGCCCATGGTTTATAACCACCTGGTCAATTCCAGAGGATAAAAAGCTGTGTTGGACAGGACAGGTCAGCTGTCAGAGTTAGTTAGTGATCTATCAGGTGAGGGGACTGCTGCCCACAGCACTTGCCCTCCTCTCTCCGTCTCTCTAGACTTTCATCTGATGTGAGGAGAATGGCGGTTACATATCGTAACACCAGTTCTATGAGTGGAGCGATGCCCGTAGTAGTTGTACCTTATAATTTGACCTTGTAATTTATATTTATTGTTTGTACTTTTCAATTGTGTACATGTACAAATATTTTTCACGGTTTAAACAGTCGTATTACAGATACGATCCTCGTTTTACTAATGCCACATTTCATAAAATACAGCATTCACTCTACTTACAAACTTTTGGCATGGCTTTTGCACTTCCCGAGTCAAAACAATGCCAAAACTATTTTGTCGTTGAAAATATGACTTGTAATTTGCCGTGTACGTTCAACTCTCCTGCAAGCACAACTGTCTCTTTACAGATTGGACAGCACTAGTAGGATACAGCTTCGGATCGCTGATTACAACTACACATTTACAAGCCAGTCGTACGTTGAACCCGTTTACGCTCAACACCCCTGCAAGCACAACTGCCTGTACAGACTGAACTGCACTTGTATGTCTACGATTACGATTACACAATTACGAGCCCAGGTATGTGACCAGCTTAGGCAATTGATGAATGACAGGTCATGTGATCCTGTGACGTCAGTCTTCTTCAGTGGTGATCCTTTTTGGTGCTCGCACACTACAGCCCCATTTTAAGGGGAGACACTACAGTCAAAATTGTGTTTTTTCTTCCGAACTTACATTTTCAGATTTCTCGATATTCTTCTACTCTTCATTCAGTATTCTTCATGTATACTATAACTACATTAACAGAGAAACGGCTATTTTTCAAATTGTTGGTTGCGTTCCCTGAGCCCAGCTTCAGTCTCCCCGCGAGGCCTACCTAGACTGGGCATAGGTCTGGACTGGCAACACCCCAACGTCCAGCTGTGAGAACGTACATGAGGTATGGAACCAAATTATGGAGACAATTGGTCAATAAATACTTGGGGCCGGGCAAATCAGCTGTATGTAGAATGTAAGCCCCCCCCTGGACTGATAATGTATGTTAATATTTGCCAAATCTGTCTGTCTGGCTCTTTCTCTGTGTCTTGAAAGGAACATACTGATTGGACGGGTGGAGCGTGGTGGTTTGGTCCTGGACGGCGCATCCGTATACATAGAATTCACAGAGGCGGAGGCAACGATCCCATTCATGGCAGAGAAGGTCCAAATTGACCTCCATTCAGAGGAACCAGTTGTCCTCTGCAATGGAGAGGGCCATCGTTTGGTGGAGTCCAGTGGGACCACTGGTACGTTATAGTATTTACAGAAATGGTAAATTAATCTGACTTGGCTAAATGTTAACTTCAATACGTTTGACAACGTTAGCAGAAAGTGAAGTTTTCTGAAACGAGAGGAGAGGTGAGAATCTCAAACAAAACAAGAATGAAAATAAATTACATCACATGATGAACCCATAACCTAGGGAACAGGGTGTGGTGTGACACCCTGCTTATACTGGTAAAGAAATCACAGATTCTATCCGCCAGCTCCGGGCTTCAGATGTTCTATTTGCGCCCGCACTGGGCTTCAGCCCTTCAGCTGTCTCTTTGAAACTAAATTAGGTCCCACCTCGGGAGTTATATGCACTTGGTAGCTCAACAAGATCATTACTTGCCCTTTTTGTAAGGTGAATTCAAGCCCAGGGTGCTATTTTCTTGATCCATTTATCTTTTATTTTCTGTAGGACTCAAATTCTGGAACACCAATGCCCGGATAATAGTTTCTCTTCCGGAAAGCTCTTTCGAAGAGCTCGCCAAGAAGAAGAAGAAGAGAACCAGGTAATGAGCATTGCATTTATCAATATAAATATAAACCAAATAATACAGCCACTGTATTTGAATGGGGAAATGGTTCAAACCCTCTTCGGACGCTATGCACCCACATTGAACACATTTTGTAAACTTTTGTAAACAATTTCTCAAACTTGGTGTTCCCCACCCCCCCTGCCTCCCCCTCCCCCAGTGGCATAGATGGGGACGCTGGAGAAGGTGGAGGAGGGGGCTGCCAGCAATATAAAAACGTCCCCGCAGGAACTGGCAGAATATGCCATGACCAACGACCAGGTGATGTCGGTCAGGTTGGCATTCCGATGCCTGGTATGCCGATGTTGGTATATTAATTCTCTACAAACAAGTGGTTTATAAAACTGGAGATGCCTAGGGGGTTACAAGGGAAACGTATTGGGTAAAACTGAGTTTAAGGCTTAATTGAAATGGAATTGATATTGATTTAACTATTGTATTAGTTATTGCTAATATATTAATCACAATCCAGTTATTACAGTAGATGGGGAAAACCTGTCTCACTGTAATGACTGATGAAAACTGCTTGAGACAGCCATTAATTATCTAAAATTGTTCTAATAAACCATTTTTCTGGATCTTGCAGGTGCAACGGTCAATCCAGTCATGGCACCATGTTGCCGCAGCCTGGTAGGCTGTCGGGTCTGCATTGAGCAGTGGACGGCAAACTCCAACCATTGTCCTAAATGTAGGGACGGGGATTTCAACTCAAGTAGATTTGAGATCACTGGACTGGAGGAAGTGGTGCATGTCCTCCGTGACACCATTAACTAGCTCAGGGGCCTCATTTATCAAAAAGTGTGTACATTCAGGTGTAAAAGATGGCATACGCTGAAAGCGAGAAAAGGGCGGACTGCTGCGTACGATGAGAATATTTACACGCTTTTCGGATCTATCAAACATGGCGTAAACATGGATTGATAATTCCTGCACTTAAACGGCAGACGAGTTGAGGTCAGTAACAAGAGAGCAGCAGAAGAGTGAACATCCAAGAGAAGAAGTTCGGAGCCAAGAATTGTAAAGACGTCATCTAGAAACAGGTTTGTGCGATTTATGAATTATGGAAAAAATATTTATAACTGGCAAGGAAGTGTATATGTAACTCTGACTTAAGTCGCTTTGGACAAAAGCGTCAGCAATGTAGGCTAATATATGTTCAAATGTACTAGCAAACTAGCTAGCTACTTCGACGCGACACGTGTTGAATAAATTTAGTTAAGTTAACATCTCAATTATGAGAACTCCTGGCAATTCAATGTTTATGTATGTACTTAAACAGCAAAAAAGTGTATAGCCAACATGAGACATACATTTAGCAAGCTAGCTACTGAAACCAAATGCAAGCAAGCAGCTTTTAGCTCGTCGGCTAGCATTAGCATTAGCGTCAGCTGACATTTGCAAGCTCACAGTCTGGCTGCTGGCTCTAAGAGAAGTTGCTGGAGAAGTTGGTGTGTCTTCATTTTTTTTTTTTTTCTATTTGTCTTGACTTGACAATATTATCAATGTATGGGGTGTCTCTGAAATGGATACAATCAGATGACATTACACATTATCCACAGAAGGGAGCCGGATCTAGAGGATCCGCTCCTTTCAAAGAGTCGTTCAAAAGACTGGCTCATTTTTAGATGTATTTATTTTTAAGAAGCCAGCCTTGGGGTAACCCATTTTATCTGGGAAATAATCACTGGGAGGAATGATATTATTATTATAGTAATATTTGGATCAGAATCATTCAAACTTAGACCTCCAATATATATTCTATTGGTGGGATATTCTGAAATAATGATTAGGCTATAATTTCATTTGGTAATGGCTTGTGTGGACTTTTGGGGTAAACATTCCACAGGGTGGTGCCACATGCCTCTGCTTTGACAGCAAGATCATTTTTGGGGGATTCACCCTTTGTAAATAAATGTGTAAATGTGTAATATGTGTAAATGTGTGTAAATAAACCTGACTTATGTTATTCACACAACACCTAAAAAAAACTAAGCAGGCTACAATGAATTACTGTGCAAAACAGCATTTAGTGCAAAAAGCTTAGAGTGAAAAAAGAATGGCTCCCACAACTGCGAATCGGTTCCCATCGTTCGTTTTAAAGAGCCGTTCAAAAGAATCGGATCGTTCGCGAACGTCATATCACTAATTGGGTGTGTTTCTGTTGTTTCAGGATGTTGACAAATAGCATGATGGCCTTGATGAACATGAGAGGAACAGGAGTGAAGATGGCCTTTAGGCCGACAGCCCTGTTTAACGTTCTTCTAGGTAATTGCACACTCATTTTCTTTGTCTCTGTTTTTCTTAATGTCTCTCCGTCTTTTTCTGTCTCCCTCTCTCTCTGTATCTCTCTCTTTCTCTCTCTTGTGTCTATCTGAGTCTCTCTCCATCCCTCTTTCTCTCTGTCTGTCTCTGTCTGTTTCTCTCCCTCTGTTTCTGTCGGTCTCTCTGTCCCTCTCTCTCTCAGGGATGTGATTGTTCCTGATTAAAAAGGATTCCCTGCTTTTCTGACCTGATTCGCTAAATTTGTCTTAGGACAGCCCCGTTCTGCTCCACCATCAGTAATGGGCTACCCTGTGGTCACTCAGAACTTCAGTGTTCCTTTGCCGAATCTGACACAAGTTCTGCCATCTCTGAGCAAGACTGAGTCCAGTCAGGCAAACGATACCCTGACGCTAACAGATGTTTAAATGATTCACTGATCTGAAGAGTTGACACGTTATCGTTGCCAGCTGCTGTTCTCTGGCTTCAGTCTCTAGCCCTAGTGGCCAGACTGATGGAGGGCTGAAGAGGTGATATGTACTTCAGTCATATTTTCAAATATGCACAGGAACTCTGAAGTTGTTAGTGACCATTATGTAGTCTACCTCTCCCAGATGGTGGAGCAGAAAAGTGCTATCCACCTGAAGTGGAGGGTCCTGTGTTGATGACATCATCAGGGCTGCGTTCAAATTCAGCGAACATAGCAAACGTTTGCGAACGTTAGCAAACTGTTTTCCGTTAGCTTTGTGTTCGCCGCAAACATTCGCTAACAGAAGCTAACAGTCTGGAGAGGTAGTTCACCACTAATGGAAAGAGGATCACAATGGAGTTGGACCCAGGCTTACTGGAGATGTGCTCCCAGATAGGGATTGTTTTGCCTATTGAGGACATTGGTAAGTGTGTGTACGTTTTCTCAGTAGCCCAAAGAATGTTATTCTTAATGCAAACCAAGGTTATCTAGTTCACATTATTGTGACATAGCGTAACGTCTGTCAAAGATTACAGTTAAGTTAGCTAGCTAGCTAACGTTAGCTAGCTAGCTAACGTTAGCTAAAGTATCGTTAACGTTACAATGATAGCCAACGTTGGCTAGCTGCAGTTGGCCAACGCAGTTTTTCTGTCAGTCTAATGGTAACGTACGTTTTTTAAAGTGTCTAAAAGCTCATGTCACTTTATAGCTACTGTTTATTGTGTCTTGTCCAGTATACTGTGTCCAGTGTAACGTAAGCTAACATGATTTTCTGTTGTAGACGAAAATGACACCATTATAGACAGAGCAGAGATGTCAGAAAAAAGTAAGCTAAAATGTCAAAGTTGTTTCATGTGGGATATCCTACAGTACAGTAGCATTGCATGTTTTGCTCATGTTTTCGCTCAGTGCTGCCTTTCATTATTTTTGTAACGTTAGTGCACTATACAAAAAACATTCAGATTTTGATGTGGACTCTGGCATGTTGCAAACCACTGACGTGAACATTTTTACTAATTTGCCTCATATGTTGCAGGTGGTTTCAGCTGGCCCCATGGAGCTGTCCTCCTACTAATTGAGACCTGGGGCTCTCTTATGGACAAATTTGAGAGTCCTGTCATTAAAAAGCAGCAAGCATGGAAAATGGTCGCCCAGGCCATGAAACAGGAGGGATACAATGTGTCGTGGCAGACCTGCGACAATAAATGGAGAAGCATGAGACACAGGTAAGCAAGTGATTAGGCCTGCCTGAGTTCCAATCCTGTGGTCATAACTGGCTCATGGAGTGAGATATAGGAGACACTCCATAGACGTCAATGTATTTTGGGTCCTCAGGGACCATTTTCAACCAGATAAATGCTTTAGTGCTGATACAATGTGGTACATTGTGTTCAAAAATGCCTTGTGTTCAAAAATGCCATGGCCTATGTTGCCTGGCAACCATTTAATTCAGAACTATCGCCTAATTCTACATTCTAGCTTTAGCTTAACCACCGTGTGTGACACTCGAGGAATTTGGCTTCAATTGGTATGCGTATGCGATCCGCAAAAGGCACCATAGCGGCCGCCAAAATGTAATATGGCGGCCGCGTGCACTCTCCCTTCTTTTCTCCTCCTAGTAGCTAGCTAGCTAAAGTTACCTCTAGCTGACTGCTAGCCAGCTACAACACTTACGAAAATGCTAGCTAAAACGCTAGTAGGCTAATAATGCCAGGTACTACTAGCTAACGTTAGCTACTAGCTAAGTGAATGCTGGTCATTGCTGCTGGTTCATAAGGAATCGGCTTAATCTGTTTGAATCCTAGCTAACAAGCACAACCGTCTTCTAGACTCTAGAACATGTGCTGGAATGTCCCCCACGTGGCTAGCTAGCTCTGCGGGTTTGCCGCTTAGCTAGCTTGATAAGTCTTGCTCTCCAAACTCCACTGCGAAGGCCGTAGACTTGTTGGATGATTGAAAGCAGTGGATAGAGTTTGGTTGAGCGGCCTCCTTGTGGCGTGCAGGTAGCCGAGTCTGGTCTTCTACGGCGCCGTTGCGAGCGAGATTTGCTCTGACAACATCACTTCCGACAAATTGTACAACTTTATAGTTGAATCCAGTTCAATTGAACACTGCATGTATACACTGCCAACTGAGGTCAAAGTTAAATTAAGTGAAAAAGTTTGTTGAACACAATGTGTTGAGTAGTTTAGCCTACTAGCTATTGTGTTCAGCTAGCTATTGAAGCTATTTGACGAAGTTGTGACAGGTGGTGTGGCGCTTACAAGTGCTGCTAATTTTCACAATAAAAGTTCGCTTTCTGCGCAACAGTGACCATCCACTTCCGGAGTCCAAAAGTGGAAAATCCCATTCACTTCCCTCAAAGACATTTCTTATGAAATCCTAACTACTTTTAAGCCTGAAATCAAGCCAATCCTCCAAATGCTCAAAAGGGCTTAATACATACAACAAACTGATTAGGCCAATCAATTGTTAATGAAAATGACCACAACACAACATCCTGTGCATAGTTGAAATGGTAGTGGGATACGGTGATAAACTGGAGTGATCATTAACAGCAAGTAGCCTTTTCTAGAAATAAACAGAAACTGGATATTTTTAGAATAACAGGAATTTATTCACATACAATGGAAAGGAGTTGATGTGTAGGCATAAAGATGAAACGATACACTGCCATTAAACAATCCACAATAATTAGCTTAGATGGTTAAGTCTGGGTGTTTTCAGTCAATGTTGGCGTTGTTCTAGCTATATCGAATGTCCGACTGGTGTAAGATGGATACCCTAATGTAAGAGAGATAAATGTAGGCTATGGTTATGTTAATAAAGCTAACAATGATGTTGTAAATTGCACGCAGCACTGCCGATTTGAACGATTGATTCATTATTACCATGGATCGGTATTGGGATTGATCAAGGGCGAATGTGAAATAGCAGCCACGAACTCAGCGGGTTATCCGAGATGCGGTAGCAGCGGCCAAAGCTCCTGCTGGCGGGGAGTGAAGCTTTTCAACTCGCCTGTCACTGGCTCCCTGGAGGAATTTAGCCTGGCTGCAATAACGTTATCGTGAACGGAATGAATACCATCTACTAGCAAACAAAACATGTTCAGCTATAATTAACCTGTTAAAACTAAGATGCCTGGATAAAAAATGTATGTCTCCAATGGATATATTTGACAAAAACAGGTTAATATGCAAGCCGGTTTTCATTGCTAACTCAAAGCGGGGAGAGCCGGGAACGTGCGTCTACATTTCGCATAAGCGTGAACCTGTTCGTGGACGCGCATAGGCCAGAAAAGCACAACTGCGCAAGTACAAAAGGCACCGGAAATAGTCAAATGACGACAAATTTGACAAGATGGCGTGGCTCAATAGGCCTTCACTTTAGATTTCGAATCCTGGGGGCCTGTACACCACCTGTCACAACTTCGTCAAATAGCTTAAATAGTTAGCTGGACACAAACACTACTCAACACATTGTATTCAACAAACTTTTTCACTTCATTTAACTTCGACCTCGGTCGGCAGTGTATACATGCAGTGTTCAATTCAACTGGATTCAACTATAAAGTTGTTAGTACAATTTGTGTTGTCAGAGCAAATCTCGCTCGCAATGACGCCATAGAAGACCAGACTTAGCTACCTGCATGCCACGAGGAGGCCGCTCAACCCAACTTTATCCACTGCTTTCAATCATCCAACAAGTCGACGGCCTTCGCAGTGGAGTTTGGAGAGCAAGACTTATCAAGCTAGCTAAGCGGCAAATCCGCAGAGCTAGCTAGCCACGTGGGGGACATTCCAGCACATGTTCTAGACAGTTGTGCTTGTTGGCTAGGATTCAAACAGATTAAGCCGATTCCTTATGAATAGCCAGCACGTCAGCAATGACCAGCATTCACTTAGGTAGTAGCTAACGTTAGCTAGTAGTACCTGGCATTATTAGCCTACTAGCATTTTAGCTAGCATTTTCGTAAGTGTTGTAGCTGGCTAGCAGTCAGCTAGAGGTAACTTTAGCTAGCTAGCTACTAGGAGGAGAAAAGAAGGGAGAGTGCATGCAGCCGCCATATTACATTTTGGCGGCCGCTATGGTGCCTTTTGCGGGCCGCATGCACATACCCATTGAAGCCAAATTCCTCAAGTGTCACACACGGTGGTTAAGCTAAACCTAGAATGTAGAATTAAGCAATTGACCACGAGAGGCAGTGGTTTACATGGTATTTACCACAGCTACGGGGCGTTGTTAGGCCCGACGCAATAGGCTATAGTTCTGAATTAAATGGTTGCCAGGCAACATAGGCTATCTAGTCTATTTTTGGCCTTGTTCACATAAGGCATAATTCGGGGGGTTCCCGTTTATTTGAATATTTCCAGCTATGCTGCAGTTATTAAAACAATTCTCCAGAGCACTCGTTTTTGCTGGTAGGGGTATGGAAGTGTTGGCGTCGAACTGATGAGTGCGTTATTGTAATGGGATACGAAAAAGGCGAGGTTGCTGCGAGTGGTTGCTACGCAAAGCATAGCCTACCGCTTGATTTTTCAATGGCCTCGTCAATGAGATTGACGGCGCATTAATACTAATTGTTATGTGGTCACAGCCGTGGGTTGCAGAGTATGACTTGACCTTGCCACAGAGTATGATTTGTAGACTGCAATTAGAAAAATATAATTACAGTAGGACCCCACTCATCCGAACTTCAGAAATCCGAACCTCCCGGTCTACCGGACAGGCTTAAAAAACTTTTTTTTTGTTTTTTGCCTGCTATCTGGTTACTGGTGGGATTTTCATTACAGTACTGTACTCTGTGAATAAAAACCGAACTGTATGTAGACCTACATGTTGCCTGTAGGCTGTAGCCTACTGTCACGTTTCATTTCTTTGTTACTCTAATGTCGAGCGCAAAACGCAAACGAGTCTGCTGCGCGAGAGCTGCATTCCTTGGTAGCCAGAAAGCGCGTCAGCCACCTGAAGCAGAGGAGCATCGAGTCATTTTTCGTTCCCAGTTAATGGACTTCAGGAACACAGACGTGTTGTGAGCATGTAGATTAGCCTACTAGACCTACTGTATTTGTTAAATAATAGCCTACAGCCTAGGCCACGTTAGCCTACATCGGTTGTTTTAGAGACTTTCTTTTAGGCTACAATAGCCTTGTCTGTCATTTCATTTATTTATTTATTGATTATCATTTGCTCTAATTGTTCTAATGTTGGGTTGTTTTTAGGCTATACCATGTTGTTCTGCGAATACATTAGCCTATCGATGCAGCGTACGCCTCATTTGAGAATAAAGTAGGCTACTGTATTTGATCAAAGCATGCACTCAAGTGGAAATTCGGTTATTTTATTATAGGCTACTGTAGGTCTATTATAGGCTAGGCTGTATGAGTTTAGTTGGCTATTTGATTGCAATTTTAATGCATTTTCACAAGTAATTAGGGTATTTATTGGTCTATTATGAGTCTATATGAAACAAGTACCACTTATTGAATTTGATGCATTTTAACAGAAGTTTGTCATCCGGACATTTCAGAGATACGAACGACCTTCGGTCCCGTTGGGTTCGGATAAGTGGAGTCCTACTGTACATGTGAACTACTGTAGAACTTAAGAAAAGAGCATGGCTTTAATTTACAGGTCCGGTAACAAGTAGTTAGATTTGAACTACAGTATAACACTTGGCTTTAATTTACAGGTCCGGTAACACGTAATTACACGTGAACTATTGTAGAACTGTAGAACAGAGATTCACTCCAATTTACTAGTAAATTATAAAATGGTTAATCCATTGTTATGAAATAGTTCATATGTTGTTACAAAATAATTTATATGTTGTTACAAAATAGTTCATACGTTGTTAGGGACTTGTAATTTAAAGGTTTACCAGGAAATGTAATATGTTTAAACCATAACAGGGATATTTCTCTTAGGGATACTCCTAAGAGAAGCTTGGCTTCCCTTTTATGACCCAAAGGGAGGGGAGATGACACAGCCCAGAGCACGGCACCTCACTCCGACCAATTGTTGCTGACTATGCAAACAGGACACATGACAGTCGCCTGCCCTTTTTAAATGGGGACAGGACAGATTCTCTCTCCTTCAAGTCTCTCAAGTTTTCTCTTTGTAACCAAGTATCCATGTTAGGGTTTGGATGGAGGACCCAAGAGCAGACACGATTGGGGTGAAAGCCCGTATGTGGCCCGGACGTGGTAGTCGTACAGGCGATGGTCAGGCCGGAGCGTGGTAGTTGTACAGGCGATGGTCAGGCAGGAGCGGGGTTGTCGTACAGGCGTGGGTCAGGCAGGAGCAGGGTTGTCGTACAGGCGTGGGTCAGGCAGGAGCGGGGTAATCGTACAGGCGTGGGTCAGGCAGGAACTGGGAAGACAGGGAGAACAGGGTAAGGCAAGGTTAAAAAAACAGACGAGGCAGGGAGCTAGAGACGTGTACCCACTAGGTTGGTTGGTCAACGATCTGGCACAGAGGGCTGTGTGGACCGGCTTCTTATCCTGCTGGCGATTGGCTGATCAGGACCAGGTGTGTTGATTGGCTGATCAGGACCAGGTGCGTTGAGGTGTGGAGGAGAGGCAATCAAGGTGACGCACGGCAGGTGTGGATCGGGGGCGTGTCTGGCTTGTGACCGCAGATGTGCCCGCAGTTCCCGCTGCAGGCTCTGGGAGGTGCTGGGGGAAACGGAGTCCGGCACTGGAGAGACAGGGACAGGCTGGGGACCAGCGTCAGAACCGGGGCTCGGGCCGAGGGCTGAGGAGGTGGACGAGGCTGACGCGGCGTTGCCGTGACAATCCAAGCGTGTGCCTGGTTGATGACAAATCTATATGTATCTGTGGAATTGCTGAACCCCTACCTCCTAGCTAAGATCACTGTTTAGTCGACACCAGGGTCTTAGGAATTTCCACAAACTCTTCAAATGATCCACCTCTGGCGAGAGCTGAGGTTTTGAACGAGACATTTGCAACTTTTGAACTCTGAATCATTTCAGTTGCTGTGCAACGAGCAGCGCTGAAATTGAACTCTGAATCTCCGCGAACATCAACGTTTGCCAACAGTCTACCATCACTGTTTCAACGGGAGCGCACGCTACACCTGCATCGCAACCAAGTGACTATCAGCCACTTGCTTCTTCACTTCTTCGAACCAGACAACCCCTCCGGACACATCGCTTTCCAACATACATACCATAAGGTTGCCAATCAGCGTTCTACTGTGTGTGGTGTTGATGCCAAGTGTTGTTTAAGCTTAGAGGATTAAGGATAGGCTGTGATAATCTATGACATTCTTTTCATTTCTGCTGTTTTCATATTGCCACAATTGTTTTTCCATATATTACTGAATTGTGTTTTCATATTATTTTGATAATTGATTAGTATATTACTTCAATAAATATTATAATGCGTCCTAGCGTCATCACATGATTTTTAGGCCACTTGATTGAGTCAAGACCTCCTTCAGACTGAGACTGATAATTTAGACTATTGATCAAAGTTATCTGTTTCCCTGTACAGAACAGGGTGGTGCCCCATACGAGTTGATTTAATGTATTAATACGTAATCCTTAATGTTTAATATAACTCCGGTATAATCATAAATTATACCTAGTCATATTTCCATAGTTCTCAACCTTAGACTGCTACAACTGGTATATGAACCAGAGAACACCAATCAATACTATTTTACACACACACTGCTGATGCTCCATTTTCGATTAAGGATCGATCGCCAGTGTCGGCGAAGAAAGGATTTCCAGAAATCCAAACTTCTGCAAAATTTGGACCAATCACAAAACTGTTTACAAATGCGTGGTGTTGAGGACATACCCAGAACCAGAGCAGAACTGGAGATCATTTTGCTCTGTCCATATTGCCATGTGAACACGAATCGAGCTAATGTCCAAATGCAACATTGTAACATAGTATTCCCTGAATTGGAACAAATTCAGGTATGAAAGTGTCATAGTGTAGATCTGGCCTGGTGGATGATCTAGGTAATAAACCCAATATGTATACCACAGTTTAATGCCAAGTGTGAGGGAATGCAGAACACCATCACCAGTAATATGTGTCTGGATTAAGTCATGACCACCCTTGCGTCATGGCATGCACACAATGAGGGAGGCACACACACACACACACAATCATGTTATCTGTCGAGGGGTAGCGACCTGATGAAAATCTCTGAGCCTGGAGGGCTGTCTACAGAGATGGTCAATATAGTTAATCCAGCATGAAATTATATTTTGTTCAAGATGAGAAAAGAGCTGGCTTGTCATAGTTTTAAAATGTTCATGCCATCAAAATGTGAGAGTTTATAGATAAACACTTGCTCTTGGCAGAGTCTGGTTTCCTTTATTTCATAGCTGCCAGAAGGAATTACAGGACACTCCATCACTGAGCCAGAAATGTAACCATCAACAGTTAAACACTGTCTAATGTGTGGGCCAAGATGCCATCTCATACTCCATCTACCTAGTGTCATGACGACACTGCATAATGTGCAGGTTATATTCATGGACTGGTCTTACTGTATATTGCTTAGTTGCTTTGGATAAATGTGTCTGCTAAATGACCAAATTGCAATTGTAATTGATAGACATTACAGGTCAGGAGGTGAACATATTACATTTTGATTTAGATTAGATTACATTAGATTTGTATTTGGAATATAAAAGCATAATATCTCAAAGGAATATGATACAAATACATCCCAGAGGATAACACTTAAAAGCATTACTAAACACACAAAATACAAGATCAGCCTATCTAGTCCCCCTTGCCCTCCCATGTCCCCCTTGCCACCCATGCACAAGATTCAACACACTGCCTTAGTGAACCATCCATTCTCCCAAGAAATACGCCCAAACCTTTTTTTTTTTTTTAAACATTGCTTTTCCTTTTTTACACAAGAAATTATGCAGCAAAGTTTGCTTGTTGCCAATGTGATAACATTTTCCAGAAATATCTAACGACTTGTTAAACTGTTAAGTGCTGCAATTAATTTGTGCACACTGAACCATGGGTTTGTATCCAAACATACAAACAAATGGTCTTTCTTGTGTCGTCTTGTTAACTGTAATCTGTGCTAGGCAGTCCTGATCTAGATAGCTAGTAGACATATGGCCCCTGTTTGGAACCTGCGCTAACACCCTTGCTAAGCACAATATTGTCTACATGATATTTATAATAAAATGTAACAAAAATGCTGTGGCACTGATCCACACTCCTAACCCACCACTGTATTTGTTGTAATATGATTACAGTGTATTCTATACAGGCAGTACAATAGATCTGCCTGTTCTTACACTAGGGGTCCTCACACACAAGCAATGGGTTTTCTGATCTTGTGAACTATATAAAATACATATTTACTAGCAAACGTGGCATTGCCACTTTACTACATTATTTAATCAGTGTTGGTTTTAGTTGTGATTCATGGACAGACTGTAAATGATACATTGCACTCATGCGACATTCAACCTTGAGCAACATTCAATGAATAACAGTTGAAAGGGAAAACCTGGACTGGGGCACAGTCTGCAAAAACTGGCCTGGACAAAGGAAGAAACAATAAAAGTAAAAAAAAAAGGTTGTAAAGGCCTTCCACTTGTTATAATGAAGGACCATTGAGGACCGAGCCCATCCATTCCTCCAGTTCTGTCACCATGCAGACCCAGACAGAGTGGAGGTGCCAGGTGATGGATGACCTGGGGTGCTCCAGAGCATAAGAGGTTCTGGGGCTGTAACATGCTTTCATCCATCCACTGGAGGAGGTGCAATTTGAACCGAGTTAAAAGGATAAAAAAGGATATGAAACCACTAAAGCAGTTCAAGCTCATATTTCCTTGTACTACAACACGACAACAAATAAATTGACTAGCAACTACAAAGTTCCACAGGAGGCAAATGCCACAGTTAGGAACTCTGTGAAACATTTGGGGCAAACTGTTAATCAATAGACAATGGACCTCCCTGATTGTTGCACCTGTAACATAATATACCAGCTTTGGAAAGCAGTGTTTGGGCAGAGGATGGAGGCTGGAATGTAGAGGGGGGCAATAATGAAAACACAGGAAGCTTAAATAGTTCCTAATAGAATGTCTAAAGCCATAACAAGTTACAGTTAAGACTATTTGAGCCTCAATAAAACCATTGTGAAAAAAGAAAATGGACCCCATCATTGTGACAACTCCTATAGCTCAGAATAAGTTATGTTGGGGGGGGGGTGATGAAAGAGGGGGGAGGGTGTTCATAATAAGCATGTCTACCTGAATTGGGCTCCCAATCCTATTAATGAATCCAGATTAGGTGGCCGCTTAGCTTTAGCTGGGTTAAGCCTGTTTTACACAATGTTAATCCTTCCTTCAGAACATCACACTTTTAATTATACGCTTGTGGCAGTTTTTCTGCATCATGTTGAACTTATATGGCTAAAAATACAACCAACACTTGATATGTCCGTTCATGCTGTATGTGCATCCAACTATGACTAAAACCATGACTGATTGTATGTAAACAGGTGTAAAACTGCTGTGAAAACAAAATAGATTAATTTGACATGCTTCACTACAAAGTAAACTAATACCATTTCCAAGTCCTAGTAAAGTAATCTCTGTAGTAAACCAAATGCACTTTCCAAGTCCCAGTAAAAAGCTTTATCTCTGACCTCACTTTTGGATCTCAAAAAACATAAATTTCCGTTTAGTCACATCAATAAATAACTCATGCATGTTCTGGAATGATTTTGTCTTGTTCCTGCAGGATGAAGACCTGGGAGAAACGTCTAACTTAATGGCCATGAGTAATTTTTTAAGAGCTAAAACTGTTTGCCCTTTTCATGAGGACAAAACTCATATTTTTCTATGTGTATGGCATTCTGAGACATGTAATTTTGTCACAGTTGGGGGCATTCATTCTGCTCTAACAAACTTTATTTTTCCTGCATTGACAGGGAAACCCAGACTTCTCACTAATGACTCAGTTCTCAAAGCTTCAGTCTCCCTTTATTTAAACACTGATTTCCCGTCAGCGTCAACATTCTATTGTCAAAAATCAAGAAATGAACCTCTGCAATTCTCTCACGTCGGAAGCAGGCATTAAACGCAACGCAACGGCTGCAGTGGAGCCTATGTCATTAATTACAATGGATTCATTTCCTTAGCGACCCAGTGGAGCCAAGCCCTAAGTTTGACTTGGTGAACCTTGATAGAAACAGAGCATGCACCAGCATTCGTGTCAGGAATCATTTCCACTTTATCTCATCAACAGAGGATCAGCTCCATCCACATCCAAAACTATCAGGAAAAAACATCTTTGGAACGATTTAATTCAAGAATAAGAGCTTTGAAGATAACGATCGGTGACAGAGCAGAGAGGAAGGCCTATCCACTCCACGCTCTGGAACTCTTTGATTCAAGAATCAGAGCTTTGAAGATATAGATCAGTGACAGAACAGAAAGGAAGGCCTATCCACTCCACGCTCTGGAACTCTTATCAGGGAACAAGAGGACGGGGAGAGAAAAAAGTACCATAATAAATCAGAAATTAATTTGAAAGAAATTATCCCCCAGCCTTACCTATTAAGCAAGTAAGTCTCTGCAACAGGGGATCTCTATTCCCATTGTGTTCCCGGGCTTGGTTCAATTTATTCAATTTTTAATGGAATGAAGGAGTGCTGTGTTTCGCTGGCCAGGGAGCTGCAGGGTGCAGAGAGTCAGCAGCCAGGAATAGCAGCTCGGGTGTTGTGATGGATGTGGGTTCAGTGGAGCCAACACTCAGGGACTTCCACGCTTAGTTACTGGCAGAAAATAGAGTGCTCCCCCACTCAGAGGACCAGCTCGATAGTCCCTTACTGCTGGTGCTGGTCGTTTGGTGTTAGTGTGCTTGTTTTATTACTAGTGGGGGGCACTGCTGAAAGCCAGGAGCGAGTCCCAATTTCCTCAAATTATCTCCACCTGCTGGACAACAGAGCTCAGGTCATCTCCACCTGCTAGAGAACAGATCAGTCCTGTTAGAGAACAGCTCAGTCCTACTAGAGAACAGCTCAGTCCTGTTAGAGAACAGCTCAGTCCTGCTAGAGAACAGCTCAGTCCTAGAGAACAGCTCAGTCCTGTTAGAGAACAGATCAGTCCTGCTAGAGAACAGCTCAGTCCTGCTAGAGAACAGATCAGTCCTGCTAGAGAACAGCTCAGTCCTGCTAGAGAACAGCTCAGTCCTAGAGAACAGCTCAGTCCTGCTAGAGAACAGCTCAGTCCTACTAGAGAACAGCTCAGTCCTAGAGAACAGCTCAGTCCTACTAGAGAACAGCTCAGTCCTGTTAGAGAACAGCTCAGTCCTGCTAGAGAACAGCTCAGTCTTGCTAGAGAACAGCTCAGTCTTGCTAGAGAACAGCTCAGTCCTACTAGAGAACAGCTCAATCCTACTAGAGAACAGCTCAGTCCTGCTAGAGAACAGCTCAGTCCTGCTAGAGAACAGCTCAGTCTTGCTAGAGAACAGCTCAGTCCTACTAGAGAACAGCTCAATCCTACTAGAGAACAGCTCAGTCCTAGAGAACAGCTCAGTCCTGCTAGAGAACAGCTCAGTCCTGCTAGAGAACAGCTCAGTCCTGCTAGAGAACAGCTCAGTCCTGCTAGAGAACAGCTCAGTCCTACTAGAGAACAGCTCAGTCTTGTTAGGGAACAGCTCAGTCTTGTTAGAGAACAGCTCAGTCCTGCTAGAGAACAGCTCAGTCCTAGAGAACAGCTCAGTCCTGCTAGAGAACAGCTCAGTCCTAGAGAACAGCTCAGTCCTACTAGAGAACAGCTCAGTCCTGCTAGAGAACAGCTCAGTCCTAGAGAACAGCTCAGTCCTGCTAGAGAACAGCTCAGTCCTAGAGAACAGCTCAGTCCTACTAGAGAACAGCTCAGTCCTGCTAGAGAACAGCTCAGTCCTGTTAGAGAACAGCTCAGTCCTGCTAGAGAACAGCTCAGTCCTGCTAGAGAACAGCTCAGTCCTGCTAGAGAACAGCTCAGTCTTGCTAGAGAACAGCTCAGTCCTACTAGAGAACAGCTCAGTCTTGCTAGAGAACAGCTCAGTCCTGCTAGAGAACAGCTCAGTCCTGCTAGAGAACAGCTCGGTCCTGCTAGAGAACAGCTCAGTCTTGCTAGAGAACAGCTCAGTCCTACTAGAGAACAGCTCAGTCTTGCTAGAGAACAGCTCAGTCTTGCTAGAGAACAGCTCAGTCCTGCTAGAGAACAGCTCAGTCCTACTAGAGAACAGCTCAGTCTTGTTAGGGAACAGCTCAGTCCTGCTAGAGAACAGCTCAGTCCTACTAGAGAACAGCTCAATCCTACTAGAGAACAGCTCAGTCCTAGAGAACAGCTCAGTCCTGCTAGAGAACAGCTCAATCCTACTAGAGAACAGCTCAGTCCTGCTAGAGAACAGCTCAGTCCTGCTAGAGAACAGCTCAGTCCTGCTAGAGAACAGCTCAGTCCTAGAGAACAGCTCAGTCTTGTTAGGGAACAGCTCAGTCCTAGAGAACAGCTCAATCCTACTAGAGAACAGCTCAGTCTTGTTAGGGAACAGCTCAGTCCTGCTAGAGAACAGCTCAGTCCTGTTAGAGAACAGCTCAGTCCTGCTAGAGAACAGCTCAGTCCTGCTAGAGAACAGCTCAGTCCTACTAGAGAACAGCTCAGTCCTGCTAGATAACAGCTCAGTCCTGCTAGAGAACAGCTCAGTCTTGCTAGAGAACAGCTCAGTCTTGCTAGAGAACAGCTCAGTCCTGCTAGAGAACAGCTCAGTCCTGCTAGAGAACAGCTCAGTCCTAGAGAACAGCTCAGTCTTGCTAGAGAACAGCTCAGTCTTGCTAGAGAACAGCTCAGTCCTGCTAGAGAACAGCTCAGTCCTGCTAGAGAACAGCTCAGTCTTGCTAGAGAACAGCTCAGTCCTGCTAGAGAACAGCTCAGTCCTGTTATGCCGGGTTCAGACTACACAAATTCAGCCCGATTTTGGACCGTTTTTTTGTCGCCGACAAAATATCCAGTGTTGGGCCCAAATATGAACATTGGGAACGACAAAACCCCTTGTAGTGTGACATAATTGAAGATTAGTGATTTGGCGTCTGGGACGCCCTGCAACACCCCAATGAAAAGTGTAGCATGTCAGAATTTTTTGTATTTTCCTGCCTAGTTTGACATCTTCTGCAACCATGCCTATGACGTACCTTGGCTTTGACCTATAGGATGACAGTAGTCTCAACGCGAGACCCATGAGAGTTCTCTCTTTTTTCGTCTAGAGAGACGACTACGATGACTGTTCTTTACATGTTAACACGTTTGTTATCTCAAGTTCTCTTTGAAGGATAGACATACTGTCCTCTTCATCACACCCAGGAACGGGTCCAAAATAATTTCTCTTTATTTTATTTTTCTTCTTTGACTTTGAGCCCAAGACCACCACCATCACACACTGTGCTTCTTCCATGACTGACAATTACTTGACCCACCTCCCTGACTACCTGACCTCATGCAATGACGTGTATAGTTGTGTAGTGTTAAAGTAAGGTTGAGGTCTGCACACAGCTACTCCACAGGGCTATTTATTAGGTAAAAGGTGACAACGTTTCGACCCGTGTGGGTCTTCGTCAGTCACCTTTTACCTAATAGATAGCCCTGTGGAGTAGCTGTGTTCAGACCTCAACCTTACTTTATCAGATGTCATTTTGTCCTTCACCAGCATGGTGGATGTGCTTGGCATACATTTTATTGTATTTAGTTGTGTAGTGTTGCCAGGCTCTCGGCACAAGATCGATGGAGAGGTTTGTAATGCACTCATTCAGATGATTGCAGCAGCACAGACTCATTCCTTGATATAATCTACCAGCCAAACATCTCACTCCCTCATCTCATCTCATACCCCACATCGACTTTCACACAATCGCACAGACACCAACTTGCAGAATTGTATTATCTGCAAAATGAAGGTGTGTGTGTGTGTGTTTTAGGTGGGTTATCATAATTCTGATCACAGCTCCTTTCTCCTCTGTCAGCTTGTCCAGAAAAATCCACTGGGCTCTATTAGTATGTTTGAGTATGTCTGTGTGTGTGCATATGTGTGTGAGTGTGTGTGAATGTGTGTAATACTGTATGCGAGTCTGAGTGTGTGTAATACTGTATGTGTTTGTGTGTGTGTGTATCTATGCATGTGTGTGTGTGTGTGTGTGTGTGTGTGTGTGCAGGAATTGTGTATGAATCAGCATTAGGCCTTCTGGCATTGACACACCGGCGAGGGCGCCTTCTCAGGCGCAGTTTAACAGAGTAATGGAGATCTCTTTACTGATGTCCACAGAGTCTATTTTGAGGAGGGCAGACTGGAACACTATGGTGTGTGTGCGTGCGTGTGTGTGTGTGTGTGTGTGTGCGTGCATGCGTGAGCATGTGTGAGCTATCTACTGAGCCTGCTGTCATCATCAGCGCTGCCCTGGGCTGTGAGCGGAGCTGACCCTCCACTATCAGGACCAGACCTGCTCCTCTTTCTCCCCTGAAACTCTCCCTCAGGTGGGGACGGAACGGGGGGGGGCAGCGAGAGAGAGGGGAGGGAGGGGCTGGAGTAAGATGAAGGGAATAAGGTAGAGTTGGAGCAAGGGTTATGGCTTGATCTCATTGCCTGTATAGGTAAACCTGTCACTATACTGAGGAAAACTTAGACATAAGCAGGAAATGGAGGATCGATGTCCAGGGAGTCCAGCTAATCTAATGGAGGACCATCCACTCAGCGACCGTGTCCTAACCATGCCAGTCAACAGCAGCTACAATTACATTCACAGCCAGCAGTGGAATTTATGAACGTCATCAACAAATACGATAACAATTAATTTTCCTCCTCTGCGCTGAGGATGTTTTTGTGTTAGGACATTGTTTTTCTTTGTTTTATATTTGACTTCCATCTAGGTATCTCAGAATCAGCACCCTGGCTTACAGCATGCTATCAAAGCTCATTAAAGCTTCTGAGTCACATCTTACACGTGTTATGAAGAATGATATTCATTATGTGTATAGCAGTGTGTGTGTGTGTGTGTGTGTGTGTGTGTGCTTGCATACAGGGCTGTGGGATGCGTTAGTGAAGCAGAGTGGTAGTAGTGCTTGTAGTTAGTGCATGCTGCTTCTGCTTGCCTCTTTGCTTTCAGCCCCTGCCTCCGGCTATCCCTTCTCATTGGGGGCGGAAAGAGGAGCCGAGTGCGCTAGTCTCCTCCTGCCGGTACAAAGCCACTCCATTGTCAAGACTGCTACAGTGCCTCCTCGTGGCCGCACATGGTAACTTAGTACTTTCCAGTTCCAGGGTAAACTCTAGGGGATCTCAGAGCATCGGTGGGCCCCAGAAATGAGGCGCGCAGGCCCACCGGTGTGAACACGCCCTGACGCCTGTCAACCACTGTCCCAGCTATGGGCAGATGGGTCTCATAGCCATAATAGGCATCCCATCTAGGAGAAGGCCACTCCGAAAAAAAAAACGAAAACCCCCAATGCCTAATTGGTGCACTCACATGTGCAATGGCTACAGGAGTAAGCCCCCAACACAAAATCTATGGAGAAAACTTCAGGCAGTCTTCTGCAACTCCCATCTATAGAAGGTTGTCGTGTTCAGTATGCCACTAGAAAACATAGGGGGGAGCCAAGGCAGTGAGGGCAGAGACTGCTTACAACTACCCTCACTATAATCTATTCTTCGCACAGTACTGCTCCAAATAACCTACACCACCCCAACCACAAGTCCCACCCCCCAAGCCCTGCGGCGATGGGGAAGGGCGGTGGATACAGGTCAGGATGTGACTGGGAGTATCTAGCCCAACCCTGCACGCAAGCGGCGTGGGAAAGATGGTCACCGAGGCTGGGGATGGAACAGCGTGCCACTCCTACAGCTCCCCGCGTGACTGAGCAGCCCCACCCTGCTCACCCTGAGAGGGAAGGGCCTAGAACATGTGGCCTAACAATGGTCTGTTCCTCTTCACTCCCGCCCCTTTTTCAAAAGGCAGCAGTAGAATTCCGCTGATGGTGTGAATTTAGCGTAAGGCGAATTCCTGATGATCGGACAAACAATAGCGTGGGCCTATGTCCAGCACCAATTGAAAGTCTGGTCCGGTGGTACTGTTGATGGGGCAAATATATTTGTGGAAAGCCAGCTGTACATGCCTATATATATATATATATATATATATATATATATATATATATATATATATATATATATATATATATATATATATATACATACATATATATATATACACATATACATACATATACACCAGTGGCAGCTGGTGACTCAAAAAACTGAGCAGGACAGGAGGAAGAAAGGCGAACCGCACAATGGGTCAGTTATTATTAGGTGGGCTAGCTTGCAGAAGCTAGCCCAACTTGTGATATTCCCACTTTCTCTTTCTTTCTTTCTTTCTTTCTTTCTTTCTTTCTTTCTTTCTTTCTTTCTTTCTTTCTTTCTTTATTATTATTCTCCCCACGTTTTTGAACCTTAACTAGTTCTTCATACTTTGTGCTAGAAACTTCTTTCAAACTTTAAAATGTTCATGACGTTCAGCTCTTGAACGGATCCATTCAGATTTTTGATATTTTTTATAGTTTTTTAGAAATTTAACTTTTAAAACTATTTTTTGTCCTATTGAAACTGCTTGAAACTGCTTTTGGAATGTTCAGAAACTTTATGTTTTTAGAGTGGTGGCAGCAGTTGCTTTGAAAATATTCACACATTTTGTAAACTGCTGACACTCCTACAGTTTTGAAAGCTCATACACATATTATACATCAAAATGTTCACACAACTGTGCTGATTCGTACATGTAAGAATCTAAGCAGTGTGACTTATACTTTTCGCTGTATGATGATTTGTTCGGCAACTGCGCTCCTCATTGAAACGTATGGCAACGCACTCTAGCTTTTGAGCTGCTAATTTTGCATTTTTACTCTTTTTCTAACTTGTCGCTATGCCTACAGTTTTAACAGCTCATACACATATTATATATCGAAACGTTTCCATAACTGTGCTGATTCGTACAATGTAAGTATCTAAGCTGTGTGACTTATAGTTTTCGCTGTATGACGATTTGTTCGGCAACTGCACTCTCCATTGAAACGTATGGGCCCACACTCTACCTTTTGAGCTGCTAATTTTGCATTTTTACCCTTTTTCTAACTCGTCGCCATGCCTACAGTTTTTAAGATACACGGACATATCATATCCTAAAATGTTCAGCATGTTCTCAGGATTCCTACGGTGTCAATATCTAGGCTGTGACCTTTATACTTTTTGAGAGAGAGCTGTCTGAAGCCAACATGCCTTTCCATTGAAGTGAATGAGAGGATGCTCACAGTGTCAGTTGGGATTTGAATTTGGGGACACGTGCAGGCTAGGCTCTCTGTACAGGCACCCTTTTATGACTACTCTGGTAGCATTCATATTCATTCATTCATCCTTCCATCCATCCTTCTTTCTTTCCTTCTTTCCTTCCTTCCATCCATCCTTCCTTCCATCCTCCCTTCTTTCCTTCCTTCCATCCATCCTTCTTTCCTTCCTTCCTTCCTTCCTTCCATCCTTCCTTCCATCCATCCTTCCTTCCATCCATTCTTCTTTCCTTCTTTTCTTCCTTCCATCCTTCCATCCATCCTTCCTTCCATCCATCCTTCCTTCCATCCATTCTTCTTTCCTTCTTTTCTTCCTTCCTTCCATCCTTCCATCCATCCTTCCTTCCATCCATCCTTCCATCCATCCTTCTTTCCTTCCTTCCTTCCATCCATCCTTCCATCCATACTTCCTTCCATCCATTCTTCTTTCCTTCTTTTCTTCTTTTCTTCCTTCCATCCTTCCATCCATCCTTCCTTCCATCCTTCCTTCCTTCCATCCATCCTTCTTTCCATCCTTCCTTCCATCCATCCTTCCATCCATCCTTCCTTCCATCCATCCATCCTTCCTTCCATCCTTCTTTCCTTCCTTCCATCCTTCCTTCCTTCCATCCTTCCTTCCATCCTTCCTTCCATCCATCCATCCATCCTTCCATCCTTCCTTCCATCCGTCTTTCCTTCTGTCCATCCTTCCTTCCATCCATCCTTCCTTCCATCCTTCATTCCTTCCATCCTTCCTTCCATCTTTCCTTCCTTCCATCATCCATCCTTCCATCCATCCTTCCTTCCATCCTTCCTTCCTTCCATCCTTCCTTCCATCCTTCTTTCCTTCCTTCCTTTCATCCATCCTTTTTGCATCCAATTTTGCATTTTTACTCTTTTTCTAACTTGTCGCTATGCCTACAGTTTGAACAGCTCATACACATTATATATCGAAACGTTCCTTCCTTCCTTCCATCCATCCTTCCTTCCATCCATCCTTCCATCCATCCATCCATCCATCCATCCATCCATCCTTCCTTCCTTCCATCCATCCTTCTTTCCTTCTTTCCATCCATCCTTCCTTCCATCCATCCATCCTTCCATCCATCCTTCCATCCTTCCTTCCATCCATCCTTCCTTCATTCCTTCCTTCCATCCATCCTGCTTTCCTTCCATCCTTCCATCCATCCTTCCTTCCATTCTTCCATCCATCCATCCATCCATCCTTCCATCCTTCCTTCCTTCCTTCCTTCCTTCCTTCCTTCCTTCCTTCCTTCCTTCCATCCATCCTTCCTTCCTTCCTTCCTTCCTTCCATCCATCCATCCATCCATCCATCTTTCTTTCTTTCTTTCTTTCTTTCTTTCTTTCTTTCTTTCTCATATTCAGAATGACACTCTTTCAGAACTATAAAACTATGAGTTATGATGAGTGGTCTAATCTATTTTTGAGTGTAGTACTAGCAGTACTTATAACAAACACCTACTGCTTTTCACTGCTACTGCTTCTAACCTCAACTTCCATACAACACCTCCACAGCTACTGCTCTGCCCGGGGTGGGCTATAGACACATGGTCTCCAATGAGGGGTGCATAGGGATGGCCTGGCAATCACTGACCTGCCCCCCACAACCTCTGACCTGAGGGGGCGGAGTCTCGCCACCACTATCCACCACCACTATCCACGCCACCGTCCCCAAATCTCAGACCCTGAGTTGGCTAAAGACGCAGTTTTCACGGTTGGGTGCATGTGGGTGGTCCCGGGAGCAGTACACTGTCCTAGACCGGGTCTGACCGGAGGGGGCGAGGGGGAGTCTCGTCACAACGCCACTATCCACGCCACTGTCCCCACATCTCAGCCCCTGAGTGAGCTACAGACACACGGTCTTCACTGTTGGGTGCATGGAGATTCCCCGGATGTCAGTGCACTGCCCCCGACCTGCTCTGACCGGAGGGGGCGGAGTCTCGCCATCACACCACTATCCACACCACGGACCTGACAACACAGTCTCTGAGGTGGCTAGAGACACACGGTCTTCACTGGTGAAGGCAGGTGGGTAGCCCGGCATGGCCTACACTGTCCACGACCGGCTCTGACCCAAGGGGGCGGAGTCTCGCCACCATGCCACTGAACATGCTACGGACACCACAACTCAGCCCTTGAGTGGGCTGGAGACACACGGTCTTCACTGGTGAAGGCAGGTGGATAGCCCGGTGCGGCCTACACTGTTCACGCCTGGCTCTGAACCAAGCGGGCGGAGTCTCACCACCACGCCACAGACCCCACAACTCAGCCCCTGATTGAGCTAGAGAGACACAGTCTTCACCAGTGGGTGCAAGGAGACTGCCCGGAGGTCTTCATGGTGGAGTCAGGTAGGTGGCCCGGAGAGGGGTACACTGTCCCCGACTGGCTCTGACCTGAGGGGGTGGAGTCTCACCACCACGCCACTATCCACGCCACAGGCCCCACAACTCAACCCCTGAGTGGGCTAGAGACACAGTCTTCATTGGTGGATGCATGGAAATTGCCCAGAGGTCACTGTACTGTCCTCGACCAGCTCTGACCTGAGGGGGCGGAGTCTCACCACCATGCCACTGTCCACGCCACAGACCCCACAACTCAGCCCCTGAGTGGGCTAGAGACGCACGGTCTTCGCCGGTGGGTGCATGGAGATTGCCTGGTCCATAGTAGTTCTAGCAGTAGCTGTTACATACAGCTGCAGCAGCTAGCCCACCTCACATTTTCTCCAGGAAATGTACTTTCTAGTTTGAAATATCATCTTTAAAGTGGATTTACAGTCAATATTAGCATATGAAAAACTGAATAACAATTTCTTTAACTACATGCAGCATTTATTTATCATATTCATGATAGAATATTACAAAAAAACAATAAAACATTGTAAGCAATAGTTGTAATGGATTGGACTCTTCTCTAAAGAGAAAATAATTGATATTGATATTGGTTAGGTGATATATGAAAAATGTTTTTGATTAGGGGACACTGAGGTGTGCTGGCTCTCAAACAGTTTGTTGGCAAATAGATTTGACAACTGGACAATGGAATATGTTGCACAGCAAATGCAGTATCCAACAGTTCGCTCATGGCTTACTAGCAATAGTACAGCTATGGGATTAGCTCATTTGGGTTGCTATCAATGCTGCCACTCTTATGTTGCTATAGCCTACAATTATCAGGACAATATGAACATTCAGTTGAAAGTTTTCCATCCACCCATCCATCACTGGATGAGGAATAAGCACCGCAAATCGATCAATTCTCACGCAGCAGGAGCCAGGCTGTGGATTTATCCGATCCAGTGTTGCGACCCAGTCTCTAGAAATGTTTTGGACGAGTTGCCGACAGTTTGCGCCTCCAGCCAATCAGCGTGCCTGCCTATCCCGTAGCCTGACGTGCACCTCGTAGCTAACGTTACCGGCTATAGCCAGCCAGTGGAACTGTCGTGTTCAGACGGCTCTAGCTCAAAAAGTATTTATGTCAGCTTAGATATTTAGATGGCTAGAATCAAGACAAATAGACGAACAGTTTGATGTATAATATTTCCCATAATACTTTCGTATGTATTATATAATGGAGCTACGAACACACAAAAAGTCTCCAATGGCACAGGGAAGAGAAACACAGACATCAACGCCGACTCAATCGGCCTTCACTGTGGTAAATCTCGAATCTGGAATGTGATTGGACTTACCAAATGTCAATTATTAAATCCTGTTCAGAGTACTGTCCTCCGTTGCGGTAATTTTTCAGCGTTTTGGCCAATCACAAATTAGCATGAAAAAATGGCATTACATTGATAGACCCCTAAGGGACACGCCCAAGGGAGGAATTCCTCCCTTCCATAGATATCTATGGGTCCTCCAGCTGCATGTTATAGATGTCACTGTTGGAGCTTTAGGATTTCAATAATGGGTTTTTATCCATAGGGAAAACCTGATGTATGAACAAAACTGAGATAATATTAAATATTAATTATAAATAAATACATATATTTATATTTTAATCCTTCTCTTCTCTCCAAAAACTGAGGAGGACTGTCCTCCTCTACCTCAGATGGACGAGCCTCCTCTGACATACACAGATTTAGACACACACATGCGCCTACCTTCACCCTTGATGGTGCGATCGTCCCACACCTCACCTACCCTGGTAACATTAACCAGACCCACACACCCAGCATTGCAGTGCTTCGCACACAAAGGCATCTGAGCTGGGCCGGGCATGTGATCAGCATGCCTGACCTCGGACCAGGGCCGGACTGGGGAAATCATTTAGGCCGGGAAATGTAGCCCCAGTCAGGCCACTTTTTAAGCCGGATCTGACCAGTGATCTTTCGAAGAGCACTTTCAATTTCGTTTTGTAAACTTTTAAGTCATAAATCATACATTGTCGGCGAGCTGTTAACAGGGAGGTGGGGGGGTGGTGCTGACAGATCATTTTTATTTTTCGGGGGGCCTGCAGGCCAGGCCAGTTAGCACGCCAGGCCACTCCTGATGGCCACCCCGCCCCTGCCACCGCCTCCCTAGACAGGTCCTCTATGGCCAGATTCTGGATGGTCATAGGTCTGCTGGGGGCCAGAAAAAGCGCTTTAAGGTTCACCTCAACATGCTCCTGAAGAAGTGTAACATCACACCTACAGCACTAGAGTCCCTGGCTGCTGATCGTCACACCTGGAGTTCCACCTGCCACCAGGGAATCCCTCACCTTCTGGAGCAGGCCACAAACAGGACAATACAGCGGCGTGCACAGAGCCACCAATGTGCTGCTGCAGGGCCACCCTTCCCTGTGCTGTATACCCCTGCCCCTCATGTGGCAAAACCTGTGGATCACGCATTGGCCTGCACAGCCGCATGGCTATACACAGGTGAAATACACCCCAATAAACAGCCAACAAATCCATTTGGAGCAACATCATCACCGACATCGATGGACTGCCATGAGCAAGCAGTAAGTGTGCGTTTGTGCACGTGCATGCGTGCCAAGACTCATTTACAAGAGGTGCTATTTTTCAACAGTTTACCATGATTGCAGTATCAGAGATGCATGGGGCCTCTCCATCCCTAGATCCTCCATCAATGCTCTGTCAGTCCCATTCAAAGCTATATGAACCCTGTGGAAACTACCACGCAGCAGCCTGAAGGGACCAATCACTGAGTCTGTAATGGTCTATCCTCCTCATCTCCGGTGAATATCCCAACGCTATTATCACTTTATCACAATTACTGCCTATTGACACTCTCTATTGAATAAGACATTACATTTACTGTTTGAGCTTCAGAAAACAAACACACACACACACACACACACCTGACTGTTGTTGTTTATGACTATTGCAATTATCTGAGGAAGGAACATGGATCACTGGTCTTTCATGAGAGAACTAAAGGTTTTCCTAGGCTTTAATCGAGGGAGAGAGAGAGAACAGCACTCCTCACAAGTCTCCAGCAAAACAAGCTCTATAAATACAACTTGTCTAACCTCCACCACCCCTCTTATGCACCAATAGCACACTGTGGTCCTGGATATTGAACCATGTAGAGATAACATAATAGGAATAATCTCCCCGATGCCACATTAAAGGGGTAGTTCAGAATTTTGGACATAGAGCCTCATTTACGACTTTACAAACCCATAATGCTGTTGATTGGATAACAGTTTCAGCTGATTCCATGCTGTCTCTCATTAGGGCGATAGTGGCATGCTAATGCTTGTGCAATCATACCGAAATGGCTAGCATTCAAAGACAACTCACTTATAACCACTCTGAACAAGTAAGGATCACCAGATAAACAAAACTCCTTATCAAAGGCAGACATACAGTACAGTATATATCCCTTTCGAGCATGGTCATTGCAACTTGTTGCAACGTGTTGTGTTGAAGAGAATACCAGCTAGTTTTGCATCGCTCCGGCTCCCTATTTATAGAGTGAGCCATACAGGGCTGAACAAACAAATGGGTTTGACTTCAGAAATAATGGTATAAAAACTGAAATGAGCCCCCAACTGAAATGAGCCCCCGACAGACTGTGCTCATATTTGATTTGAGTGCACTGTGGAGTGTTTAAGTGAGTTCTCTTAGTATGAACTCTATTTATCCCTGAGGGATTATCTAAGATGTATATTTATCTACATTCATATATTTCTAACATACATTGACTAACAGTTACTCACCAGTTACTGTCTCTTTTCTCTTCGTATTGGTGGTCATTTCCAACCCACAGCAGTGATGATCTCAGGCTGCCTTTGATTGGTTGTCTGACTCCCTAACAGGCTGACAACACCATTGGGCCGGACTGTTACATCAATTATCTCTCTCCATGTCTCCACAGGGACAAGCCCTTCCCATGGCACCCAGCCTGTAGGCTCCGCCTAGCTAGCAGCTCATCTAATCACACCGATAGGGAGAATCTGCCTAATCCTCAAATTGACCAATTTATTCTAAAATCCATAAAAGCCCCATATGCCCCAGGCAAGGGTTTACCCGCATTTAGTTTGATTATCCACCAAAATATAGTCTACTGCAAAAATAATGCAACTGTAGGGAAATATATGAATATGTATTATATATATATATATGTATTTATTTATTTTTATCTCATGGGGAGCTTGTCTCCTGACCAGTGTGTGCAACTAAACACAGGCAGCTTAGTCTTACGTGTAGTAACAAGAGCTTTGTATGTTGTAACAACTTAGTATAGCATGTAGTAATAGCTTAGTATACAGTAGCAGTTAATAACAGCTTCCAGCATGTAGTATATGTTAATTTAGCATAGCATACGAGCTACGTATAGCATGCATTAACTGCTTAGTCTACCATGTAGTAATATTATCTTAGAATTTAATTTAGTACCATCTGAGTCTACCATGTACAGTAGTAGTACAGCTTAGTGTACAGTCAGACACATGCATGGTCTAATTATGTGCATAATTTTTGTTCTAGGCCATGAAACACAATGGCTGGGTCATCACTGCTCAGTCTCTGGTGACTGGACAAGAACAGACCTCCGGCTTTTGGACTTAGAGAGAGAGAGAGAGAATCATGAATTGACTTAGTCAGCAACATTGGCCAAATGCCTACAAGCCCTCTCAGCTCTCCCACTCTCTCTTTCTCTCTCTCTCTCTCACACTCTCCCTCTCTCTCTCTACACACACACATGCACACACACGTGCGCACACGCAAACACACACACAGCACACATGAAAGAGAGATTGGGTTTCTCATTCTCTTTAAAGGTCAGTAGACGGCCAGCCTAGCAGACCTGTGCCGGTACGACGGCATCTTCACCAGATGAGAAATCACAAACAGATTATTTGCGATTTCCATGCACTAACGTAAAATAACAGCAGCCAGTGTGAATGGTGCTGGACTTAAACAGTTTCAGTATTCACCCAGTAATCATAGATCAGATTCTCAAAAGGTCAGTTGGCTGAGAGTAGCCTACGGCAATTTGGAGACATTTCAGCAAGAACCAATATGCAAGATTGGCTGCATACTGTGAATACTACCAATAAACACACACACATGCACACACATGTACACACACACACACACGCACACGCACGCACACACACACAAACCTACACATACACAAACACACACCTACAGTGCATGCGTACACACCTACATAATGGCCCTGCACTCTCTCTCTCTACCTTTGCTGAATATTCCATATTTGAGACGTCCCTTTTCTGTTTTCACACAGTGCTGTACTGTACCAACACAGTCGTTGATTCACATGAGAGAATGAGTCTCTCTCTGCTGTCTGGCTCTGAGAGAGATGACTCTCAGCCCACTCATGGAGAAATGGAGCAGCACTTTGAGGGGGAAGATTATCAAGGATAATTATTCAGTGGTGTTGTCAAGAGAGTCGGCTACAAGAGTCTCCTCTTCATCAGACTGCCTACACATCTTACCATCAATCCACAACACAGCAAGTCGATCATCTACTGTATGGAACAACAGTTTAGCTGGGGTTCATGCAGAAGCTACAACTATGGAGCCCAGTCATGCTATCCAATGACGTGGCTGTGTTATTGATATAGTAACAAATATCAAATGTCTGTGTTCTTGATGGAGTAATATCTGTTTTAGGTGTTCCCTGGGGCGGAGAGTGTCAACTGCAACATGCCAAACCAACATATAATTCAACCAATCATGTAACCCAACATAAAAAATTCTCAGCATTTTAGAAAAGGTCTCTCAAAGTCAACCTTAAATGTCCCCTAGTACTGAAGGCAGAACATGCATATATTGTGACCCTATTACTATAATGTTGTTGCTTACTAAATTTACCGGTAAAAAATGTTTCCCCGGGTACCTCAGTTCCAGTACACACCGGTCTATTTATCGCACACATAGACCTCATTCTCAGTTATGCTTCCAGGCTCCATGCTTGGTTGAGTGCAGAGATGACCCCTGAATAAAGATGAGAGAGTGCGTGTCAGGGGAGATAAGCTGTAATATTCTCCTCTCAAGCTACTCCCCCTGCTCCCTCCTCTCTCCCCTGCTCCCTCCTCTCTCTCTCCCCCTGCTCCCTCCTCTCTCTCTCCCCCTGCTCCCTCCTCTCTCCCCTGCTCCCTCCTCTCTCCCCCTGCTCCCTCCTCTCTCTCTCCCCCTGCTCCCTCCTCTCTCCCCTGCTCTCTCCTCTCTTCCCTGCTCCCTCCTCTCTCCCCCTGCTCCCTCCTCTCTCCCCTGCTCCCTCCTCTCTCTCTCCCCCTGCTCCCTCCTCTCTCCCCCTGCTCCCTCCTCTCTCCCCTGCTCCCTCCTCTCTCCCCCTGCTCCCTCCTCTCTCCCCCTGCTCCCTCCTCTCTCCCCTGCTCCCTCCTCTCTCTCTCCCCCTGCTCCCTCCTCTCTCCCCCTGCTCCCTCCTCTCTCCCCTGCTCCCTCCTCTCTCTCTCCCCCTGCTCCCTCCTCTCTCCCCCTGCTCCCTCCTCTCTCTCTCTCCCCTGCTCCCTCCTCTCTCTCTCTCCCCTGCTCCCTCCTCTCTCTCTCCCCTGCTCCCTCCTCTCTCCCCCTGCTCCCTCCTCTCTCCCCCTGCTCCCTCCTCTCTCCCCTGCTCCCTCCTCTCTCTCTCCCCCTGCTCCCTCCTCTCTCCCCCTGCTCCCTCCTCTCTCCCCTGCTCCCTCCTCTCTCCCCCTGCTCCCTCCTCTCTCCCCTGCTCCCTCCTCTCTCTCTCCCCTGCTCCCTCCTCTCCCCCCCTGCTCCCTCCTCTCTCCCCTGCTACCTCCTCTCTCCCCTGCTTCCTCCTCTCTCCCCTGCTCCCTCTTGGACTCTGGAGTTCTGACAGGCAGATATCAGAAGAGAAGTGAGGAGGAGGAGGAGAGGGAGAAGAGCAGATGAGAGGATACCAGATAAGAGAACAGAAGCAGAGCAGAGAAGAGGAGAGAGGCGGCTGTAGCTCAGTTGGTAGAGCGGGTCGTTCAATGATTGAAGGGTCAGTGGTTCGAATCCCAGCTCCGACTGTCCACATGTCGAAGTGTCCTTGAGCAAGACACCTAACCCCAAATTGCTCCCAATCAGCAGGTTAGCGCCTTGCATGGCAGCTACCGCCATTGGTGTGTGTGTGGGTGAATGGGTGAATGAGAGGCCATTGTAAAGCGCTTTGAGTGCCAGAGCAGCGGAGAGCAGAGGAAATGAGAGGAGAGAAGAGAACAGGAGGGCAGAGAAGAGAACGAAGCAGAGGAAATGAGAGAAGAGGAGCGCAGAGGGGAGAAGAAGGGAGCACAGGAGATGAGATGAGAGGGAGAAAAGGAAGAAGAGCTGAAGATAAGAGAACAGGGGAGAGGAGATGAGAAAAGAGGAGAGGAGATGAAAAGGGAGGATAGGAGAGAATAGGAGAAGAAAACAGGAGAGCAGAAGGGAGGACAGGAGAGGAGAAAAGGTCTGTGCTGCGACATGGTGTCTTTCTGGTTTTAATAATGAGGGTCAGAGTCTCGCACCTCGCCTGTCTCCTCCACAGGATGGCTGACTGGGGGTTGTGCCTATGTACTTGTTTGTTTTTGATGCGGTAGCTGGAGTCAAACGTAGTGAACTCTTCCTGAATACAAACCAAGGCTGCACAGGGGAGGAGAATGGAGAAGGAGACTGGAGGAGGAGTGTGTAGTGCGTAGAGTCTGTAATTCTAACAGGCTGTCTGTAATTTTAACAGTCTGTATGTGATTTGAACAGGGAGTCCAGCCGGCCTGGGAGACTAATAGCAACATAGAAACAACAGCCAGCTTACCCCTCCCCCCCCACGTACCCACCCCCTCCCCTGCCAGAGTCAAGGACATTTGCCAATAACAAGTTTATCTGTCTCTCCCATGTGCTGTGGGTCTGATTTCTCACTCGTTACTAACCACAGGAAATTACCAGCCTGTTTGTTTCCTGTCCAAGTCACGCCCGCTGACTGAGGTCACATTCAGGAGGGGGGTGCGGAGGAGGCAGGGGAAGATGTGTGTGTGTGTGTGTGCGTGTGGCATGAGAGGGTATGTGTGTGGGGCTGGTTGAAAATAGTGTTTTTTGCCCAACACCGTGGTTGTGTTTATGTCGTTGATCAGTCTGACATACCTTGCCTGTGTAGCTACAGTGAGAATAATGATTTCTGTGTGGATGCTGAAGTGAAGGTGATGATTCTCCTTGGAACCAGACACACGTTAGGAGACACTTTTAAAACTACAGATGAATACTCAACTGTAGATATTATACAGAGCAACATTAACTCATGGTATTACGTTACACCATCGAGAAATAAAGCAATTTTCTTATCCTACAGTATGTCTCTCTGTACAGACACATCTCATAACCAGAGGAGGTTTCAGTAAACATTAACTCAGATCCCACGTCTACCAGACACAAATGGAATCTCCTAATGATCCTATTACACCCTCTTAGCCTCTTCATCAGTTTAATAGTGGCGATGTGCTCCTCTCTTCAGGCCCCTGGCGTCAACAATGCTGCCTCTCCTCAGCTCGCTCTGTTCCTCATTAGATTCCAACCGGAACAGGAGAATCAACATGAGCCGAAGCTACAGCTGTATGTAAAAGACCTTTCCTATTCAGACGGCACGTTCTGCCCCCCTCTAGTTACTGTTGCTATGCCCCACAAGCTTTGGAGCAAGTTACTAGAATGTCCACTGAACAGCGCAGTGATACCTAATGATTCTCTCAAGGATTCCTGACAATATTGTTTCAGTTTTAGTTTTATTGTCACTTAGATGCACTGATAAGGTACATACATGTGAAAATCTTTGGCTGGGAAGCTTCATCATTAAAACCATTTAGACCATTTAAAAAGCATTCAACTATAATAAAATATATGATAAAATCAGTAATACTAAAACAGTGATATAATTAAATGATAGAAATACATAGTAATCAATATAAACAGTAGGGATAAGAGAGATAAAAGCTACACTTTACTTTCATTTAGCAGTCTAATTGCCTGGGGGAAAAACTATTCCTTAGCCTGCCAGTGCGAGCTTTGGGGGTCTTGTAGCCCTTTGGGGCGGCAGAGGGGAGAACAGGCTTTTGTAGGGGTGGGTGGGGTCTTTGATGAGGGATTTGTTGAGGCAGCGCTGGGTGTAGAGATCTTCCAGACTGGGCAGTTCACACCCAGTGATTTTGTCAGCCGTGCGAACCACCCTCCTCAGCGTCTTATGGTCCCTGTCGGTGCAGCTGCCGTACCAGGAGATGAGGCTGCTGGTCAGTAGGCTCTCTATTGTGCCTCTGTAGAAGTCCCTGATAATTTGGGGTCCCAGGCCGAATTTCTTCAGGCGCCTGAGGCCATATAGGCGCTGTTGAGCCTTTTTGACGACTGCGGTTGTGTGGTAGTCCCAAGTCAGGTCCTCCTGGATGTTCACCCCCAGGTATTTGAAGGTGTCCACCCTCTCCACTACAGAGTCATTGATGGTAACTGGTGGGAGGACATTCCTCTTCTTCCTGTAGTCAACAATGGCCTCTTTGGTCTCGGAGACATTTAGGGAGAGGTGGCTGTCCCTGCACCACTGCTCCAGGTAAGTAAGTAAGTAAGTAAGTCACCTGGTCACCTCGTCCCTGTAGGCCGACTCGTCGCCTCCAGAGATCAGTCCCACCACAGTCGTGTCGTCCGAGAACTTCACAATGTGGTTTGATGACTCTGTCGCCTCGCAGTCGCTGGTGTAGAGGGAGTACAGGAGTGGACTGAGGACACAGCCCTGAGGCGCCCCGATGCTGAGGCTCAATGTGGAAGAGGTTCAGCCACCCACCCTCACCACCTGGTGGCGGTCTGTCAGGAAGTCCAGGATCCAGTCGCGCAGAGATGTATTCAGGCCCAGGTCCTGGAGCTTGCTGACGAGCCTGGAAGGTACTATGGTATTGAATGCCGAGCTGTAATCCACAAACAATATTCTCACATAAGTGTCCTTACCCTCCAGGTGGGAGAGGGCGAGGACATGGGCGATGGCGTCTTCTGTGCTCCTGTTGGGGCGGTATGCAAATTGCAAGGGGTCGAGGGTGGGGGGAAACATGGGGCATATGAGGTCTTTAACTAGACCCTCGAAGCATTTGCTGACTATGGGAGTCAGGGCTATGGGGCGCCAGTCATTGAGGCTGGTCACCTTCTGTTGCTTTGGGATAGGCATAATGACACTGGATTTAAAGAAGGTGGGGACAGACCTGAGGGAGAGAGACAGGTTGAAGATGTCCGTGAATACCTCCGCCAGCTGATAGGCACAAACCTTCAGGACACGTCCCGGGATGCCATCCGGACCAGCTGTCTTGCGTGGGTTGATCCGCTTGAGTGAGCAGTAGACGTCAGCCCTGCTGATGGAGAAGGGACAGTCCTGATCGGCAGCAGTGGTGGAGTGGGGTCGTGGGGGTATTCCAGAGGGGGAGGCCTGCTCCCCCACCCCTATACCAATGACAGTGTGCTTAGCAGTGGGGTTGGTGGTGGGGGGTCTGGCAGAGGGGTCAAACCTGGCAGAGAAGGAGTTGAACTCATCTGGAAAGGTGGGTTGTTGTGTATTCCCCCTATAGTCTGTTATGGCTTGAAGACCCTGCCATAGATGCCTCGGGTTGTTGGTTATGAGTTTGGATTCCATATGCTGGCTGTATTCCCTCTTTGCCAATTTGATGACTACTCTGAGTGCATAACTTGAGTTTTTGTATTCCTCCTGTGAGCCGGATTTATGGGCTACAGATCGTGTGTGGAGGGCTGCACTTACATCACAGTTAATCCATGGCTTCTGATAAGGCATGATCTTTATTGTCCTGGAGGGAACAACAGCCTCTGTGCATTCCCTTATCTATCTGGTGACGTTGTTTGTGTAGTCATTCAGATCACCAGCCGTCTTGAACGTCTCCCAGTCCACCTGATCAAAACAAACCTGAAGCATGGCGTCTGATTGGTCTGACCAGCGGTGAACAGTCCTATAGACCGGGGCTTCCCTTTTCAGTCTCTGCCTATAGGCTGGGAGTAGCAGGATAGAGCAGTGATCTGATTTGCCGATGGGTCGACAGGGGAGGGCTTTGTAGCCATGGCGGAAGTGGGTGTAGCAGTGGTCTAGTGTGTTTTCACCTCGGATCTTGAACTGGATGTGTTAATGTAGTTTGGGCAACGTCTTGCTAAAATCAGCTCGGTTAAAATCAACGGCAATGACGAGCAGTGTCCGGATGGGCGGTCTCCTGTCTGCTAACCACCCTGTGGAGTTCGTCGAGCGCTGTGTCCTTGTGCGCCTGGGGTGGGATGTAAACAGCGGCTTTAACTTATACTGAACTTAATACTTAACTTAATACTTAACTTAATACTGACTACACAGGCCTAAAAATAAAATATTGCTGTATGTTATTGTCACATCCCCGCCTCGCCAGCCGCCTTCGTCAGGCTACCACGCCCTCTGTCTCTGACACTGACTCAGATTCTCCTGGTACATCTAGGGCTTTGTTCACACGGCAGTGAAATGTGACCCAAATCCGATCTTTTTGCCTACATGCGACTCAGGTCAGATTTTTTCATGACCATCTGAACAGTGCAAGTCACATGAAATCTTTTTTTTTTTTTTAAATCCACCCTGGGTCACTTTCAGGGGTGGTATTATATCGGATACATTTCTGATGTTTTGCAACACGCCTGCCGTCTTAACGGTCATGTCGCGTTTAATGCTACTTTTACGTCTCTAGAGCGGTGACTTGCAAATTTGTGAAGCGTTCAACTGTGGTGTGCTTGTGCGGCATACTGCACGTCACAAGACAGTCCTCATCCTTCTTCTCGTTACCATTTGCTCATACCGTCGCCGGCTTCCACTGCACAAATAGCCTACTTGAAAATCAACCCGTAGTAAAGGCTAACTTCAGTTGTGGTTGTAACGTCATCATGGAGGTATTAATAGAACGTTATCCATGGTTAACGTTACTTCCGTAAACAGTGCACTGCGCGTGACGTCCTGACATCTTTGTTATTGTTCTTCTGTGCATGTGGGTCTGTTCAGGGCCGTGGGCTGTTCACACGGCAGTCAAATATATGTCAAATATAGGTTACATTTCAAATGTCATGTGAACAGTTAAACAAAAAAATCGGATCTGTGTAAAAAATCGGAATTGAGCATTAAGACCTGCCGTGTGAACTAAACCTCAGAGGGTGCAGCGGGAACTGCGCTCTCACCAGTTTCACCCATGAGCTGGGTGCGCCCCCACTCCACACCTGCCTGACGTCACCAATCAGCCTCAGCCACGAGTCGGGCGTGTTCATACTTCACACCTGCCTGGCGTCTCCAATCAACCCATCTCAGCCAGGTTAAGAAGCCGGGCTACTCAGCAGTCGATGCCAGATCGTTGACCAACCTAGTGGGTATCACATCTTTAGTTTTAACCTAAACCTTTATCCAAACCCTACCTCACCCTTTTTGTTTTCCTTTGTCCTAGTCTGACCTCCCTGCCACTGCCTGAACCTTGCCTGACTGGAGAACCATGTAGCTGCCTGAACCCCACACCTGTCTGACTGCAACGTTCCTGCCTGAACCCCTCGCCTGTCTGACTGCCACCTTCCTGCCTGACCCTTGCCTATTCGACTACCACGTCCCTGCCTGACCATTGCCTGACCAATAAACGTGCCCCAACGTGGGCTTGTCCCCCTACGCCTGTCGTGTCTGCTCTTGGGTCCTCCTCCACTAGCACTAAGAAGTATTTGCCAAATGCCACTATTTTGTCTAAGAGAGTTCTAGAGAAAGGCCTGAACGATTTTACTCAAGGATATATCCATGATATTTGGATTTCGGACAGAGCAGGGGAAAACATACGAGTTGATGCTAGGTGTTGGCAATCTATTCGGAAGGCACAGGCACCTCACAAACTACAGATTGAAATTCATCAGGACAAAATTGAGGAGTCTAACTGCACATGTAAAGCAGGGTGAGTAAGGTAGTGGCATTCATTCTTAGAAAATAAGCCTGTGAGAATATCTTTGGTCGTCCTCAGACGAGCTTGACAGTGAAGTCTCCAATCCTCTCGGTCGTCCATACATCCAGCCTGTTCCTCTCCACTCCTGCGTCCCTCCTCAGTACATCCACATATGTTGGTGTGGGACGTCCTCTTAATCGGTGCCTGTGTGTTGGCTCCCAGAGCACCAGCTTGCTGGCTGGGAGTTCATGATGTCTGTGGCAGTGGCCAGCAAGTTTCATCCTCCTGGATGCCACTTTCTCACTCAGCTTTGGTAGCCCCCCATACAGATGCTTGTTCATAACATGCTCGTTCTGGTTGACATTTAGTACCACACGCAGCATTCTGGTGTATCACCCATCCAGAGACTTCTATAGGAGGACAGGCTCCACGATCGCATGGAAGAAGCTCAGTTTGATGTGTCGAGGGAGATTGGAGTTCCACACACTATTCATGCCATTCAGGGCTCTCCATGCCAGCGCCTTTCTCACCTTAAGGTCCTGTTCTGATGAGTTGACCCAGGAACCCAGGTATTTGAAGTCGCTAACTTCTGCTAGGGCATTGCCCCCTGCTGTCTTGAGAGGTGGGTGGTTCAGGGGGGTGTTGTAAGTGATTGCCTCAGTCTTATTGGCATTCAACCTGAGGCCAACCCTGGCACATTCTGCCTCTACTCTGTTCAAGAGCTCCTGTGCCTGCTCTACACGGTTGGACATCAGACAGATGTCATCTGCATAGTCCAGGTCTGCCAGGACTACAGAAGGGTTTCTTCTAGACTTCCTAGGTGTTATTATGAAGCCAAGCTCCTGCTCCTGCCCACTGATGGCTTTCCTAAGCGTGTAGTCCAGGGCTACAATGAAGAGGCAGGGGGCAAGAGTGTCCCCCTGTAGCACCCCTGCTAGGATGTCGAACTCCTCACTGTTGCCATCTGGGGTTACCACTCTGGCTCTTGTGCCCCTGTACGTGGCCTCTATGGCCCGGAGTAGGTTAGGAGGGACCCCGTAGGCCTTAAGGATTTTCACCATCACGCCTCTGTGTATTGAGTCAAATGCTTTTTTGAAATCAATAAAACACAGGACTGCTGTTAGCTTTTTTTTTTTTTCACCTCCTCGATGATCCTCCTTAAGGCCAGGATGTGGGCTACGGTGGTCCTTCCTTTTTTTTGGTTGTCCCTCAGGTGAGGGTCAATGGCATCTCGAATCCAGTTTAGTATCATGCGGTTGTACATTTTCGCTATGACACATGTCAGGCTAATGCCACAATAGTTGCCTGGCTTAGACAGATCTCCAGATTTCGGCACCGGGATGATGTTGGAGAGGGACCATATATCAGGCTTGATGTGTGACAATGTAGTGAACAACAGTGTTCACTACTAGCTATGTTTTCTTCAAACTAATGTCTAATCTATGAACACAAGGCAGGACAAGCTTTGTTTGTTGGACATCAGAGGCGTGGTTTTAAGAAATCAAGCAACCTTATTGGTTATTATTCTCTGTGTGATTGACAGGTCGGAAAGGTCTATTAGATCAGTCCTCCAGTCAACATAGTACATACTGTACGTGAATGAGGGAGTATTGGCTTTCCTCACAGGGGTTGAACATTCTCATCCATGTGTGATAGGATCCATGTTGGTGTTCAAAGACCAGTGGCTCTTGTTTTCAGAGCCCTCGCTCCCCTCCGTCCTCCCTGTCGTTCTCTCACAGGGGGGAGATCCATGCAGATGTTACCCCTCGGTGGTGGTGTTGCACCATGATGCATGTTAAGAGGAACACGCCCCCCCCCCTTCCTCCAGATGCTGCAGACAGTGAGCTGCCTGAGGGACTGCCTGACATTAACACACTGTTCCTGCTGAGAGGTGCTTCATGTGGACCTTAACACTGTCAAACGCACGCACACACATACACGCACGCACACATGCATGCACACGCACACACACACACCTCATCCATAGAGCCCTTCTTTATACCCTGGATTTGGTGTCCGGGATACAGTTTTTACTCTATATCCACTATGTTAGAGACACAGCAACACCCTCCAACAGGCCATTTGCTCATTCTGTCTGTGATTTCATCACAAAAGAAGAAAATAAAAGATTGTGAGACTGCTGTGAGACTGTGAAACAGTAATTTTATACATTATGGAGGAGGAATTAAGTAGACGCAGCAAATTCCTTCCCCGGTTCAAACCTTTTTTTTTTTTGTGCAAAAATATCTCCAGTTTAATTCCTCCAGTGCTCTCATGTGCACTAGCCCAGAGATATCAAACAGTGACTTACTGATCGTGCCTGAAAATCTTACCCCACTTACCGTCTCCATAGAAGCCATAGAGGCAAGGCACAATCTCTTGCTAGTTTTCAGAAAAGGGTCGATTCTCCAGCGGAGCTGTCAGCACAGTATAATTAAAGCATGTTATTCTACTGCGTCGTCAAACCTGCCAACTGCTCATTAAGTAACAATGCTCATTATGGGGCACAAATATAAATGTACACACATGCACGCACGCACACACACACACACAGAAACACACACAGAAACACACACAGAAACACACACATGCATCGTGTTTACAGCACCAGGATCATTAAACTCTACATCAAAGTCTGCATCATCTGAAGATAGCTAAGGACATTACACACCAGGCACGGATCGCAGCACTTCCAGCTAATGATTGATCCTCATGATTAGCATACAGACTACAATACAGTACACACAAACAGTCAGTCAGTCACCTAACAGCAGACTGTCCACACAGCTATAGGGGCCTGCAATCCATGCTCAACACTTCTTTCCATTAAACTGACATCAGTCCCTGCAAATAGGCTCGGCACTCCCTTCAACCCAGCAGTAGCTATATCACCTGAGGTGCCGACTGGGAGGGATAAAGATGGGGGGGGGGTAGAATGATGGATGATGTTCATCCATTGTTCCTAGTTGGTCTTTGAAGTTTCTGTATGTAGATGTTGCTGGCTTGGAATTGTAGCGGAATTCAATTTAAACCAGAAATACTTACACTCTTTTCCCAAAAGGCAAAAGTGAGGTTTATTTTGCCTTCTGTAAGTAGTGACTATGACAGAGTTTAAATCTATGGCCTATGGCCCTTAGCCTTTGCACTTCATCCTGCAATTGTTTTAAATGATTCTCTCTGTAACACTGTACATTGATCTGTTGTTCCTTATTATTGTTCTCCCTTAATTGTTTGTTTATGATTGTGTATGATTGTGTTAACTCGTCGACACCGCAAATGAGGGAAACCTCAGTGTCTAAAGAGTTGAAATAAAGGTTTGAAATAAAGGTTTGAAATGAAATGAAATGATGGTCCTCTCACTTAAAGATCTGACATGAACTGTGGAACATCCTGTAGGAGGAGGCTGGGGTCTGGAACACTGGGCCGGAGGCTGGAACACTGGGCTGGAGGCTGGAACACTGGGCCGGAGGCTGGAACACTGGGCCGGAGGCTGGAACACTGGGCTGGAGGCTGGAACACTGGGCTGGAAGCTGGAGGCTGGAACACTGGGCTGGAGGCTGGAACACTGGGCTGGAGGCTGGAACACTGGGCTGGAGGCTGAAACACTGGGCTGGAGGCTGGAACACTGGGCTGGAGGCTGGAACACTGGGCTGGAAGCTGGAGGCTGGAACACTGGGCTGGAGGCTGGAACACTGGGCTGGAGGCTGGAACACTGGGCCGGAGGCTGGAACACTGGACCGGAGGCTGGAACACTGGACCGGAGGCTGGAACACTGGGCTGGAGGCTGGAACACTGGGCTGGAGGCTGGAACACTGGGCTGGAGGCTGGAACACTGGGCTGGAGGCTGGAACACTGGGCTGGAGGCTGGAGGATGAAACCCAGCTGGAGTATGAAAACACTTTTTGCACTTAAAATTATTATTACATGCATATTGCTAGGTCACATTGCTCATGGATGTTTGGGTTTGTCGCGCCAATACCTCTTCTTTTCATTTTCATTTATTTATTTATTAAAAAGGGACCGCGTACAGTTAAAACATAACGCATAGGCTACAATGACAACATATAATGCACTGTACCAGATTCTAGCTTCAAGCTAATTTGCATCTGCAGTCCCCTTGGCAGGTCAGAGTACATACAACACAACAAGCGATACAGAATAAAAACAACATGAGAACACAGAAAATACAACACAACACAGATGTATGCTTGTCAGAGAGAGGCTAGTTGCTCTCAATGAGTGCACGACTGACCAGCTTTTAAGATGCTTTTCAGTGTAGATTTAAAAGTGCTCACAGAGCTACATCCTCTCACTTCTTCAGACAGGGTATTCCACTGATTTGTAGCTTTCACGGAGAAGGCTGATTGCCCAAATACAGTTCGGCCGAATGGTATACTGCAGTCTTTTGTAGAGGCTAAAGGATTACAAATGAATGGAGATAAGGCCCTATACCAACTTCCACATCAAGCCACGATTCAGTGTTCCATGCAAATTTTTATAATGTTGTATTTGTTTCTCTTTATTTTATTCTTTGGCAGTCTGTAAAAAGACATCTGCTTTCTTGTGAAATCTGTTAGTAGGCTACATGTGCAACAGCTCCAGTCTCCAGATGTTTTTTTTGGCACAACGCGGTGCCAGAGTCTTGCCACTCATAACACGTTACCGCTGTGAGTTGCGCATCCCTTCTACAGTATATAGGCCTGATGTTTAGTTGTTTAGGACATTAAAAACTAAACTAAAGCCATGTGTAGGTTATCAAAGAAAGATGACAAAATGTCAGTTCATTCACTCGTAGGCTAATCTTTAATCTCATCCATTGAGTGTGACTATACGAAAACGAAATCACATATGGGCAATACTGATTAATTCATTCTTTAAAACTGAACGAACAAGATAGCCTGGCGAGGCAGATAGGAAAATCAATGTTGTTCTGGTGTTAGTTTTTTCTTTCTAATAAATACATCAATTTTGGTGGTTTATTACATAATGCACCAAATTATTACATTTTCTTCATAAAAAAGTGCAACAACCGCATTCTGTAATAACCGAAACAATATGGAACAACTTATTACAAAATGCGTCAAAGTTTATTACATATTGCGTTCAAGAATGTAATTACATAATGTGGCAGATTATTACAAAATGCGGCGTTATTAGCCTACATAATGATGTGAAAATGTATTACATTATTACATTGCACGATTATTACATAATGTGGCGCTACATGAGCCTTAGGTCTAGGCTAGTAATAATATAATTGAAATTGTAGGGTAATCAAAAATTACATTAAGATGCTCCATGACAGGTTGACTGGCCCCGACAGAAGCCCTCGAGTTCAGCCTGTGCGAAGGAGTGGGTATTGATTAGGCCTATGTGCTGCTATATAGGCCTGGGTCATTGACTGATAAGACTTTTGAATAGGCCAATTTTAAAATACAAAAAATAAGGATATATTTGGACATTGTTCATACATTTTTAATGTAGTGTACACATGCATTTATGCAAAAACCCCAAAATAAGAGATTTTAGTGTTTTTAAAGTTGCATTAATAGGACACAGCCTTAAAAAAAAAGTAATTTGGGGCGACCGTAATTTATCTCAAAATTAATATATTTCCATAACATTCTAAATATTTTAAGTATCAGTAATTAAATAAACAGTTTAAGAAAGACAGGCTTGTGTGTTCTTTCCTTTTTTGTAAACCATGATTTTATAAGTTTATTCTATAGTGGCAGTGTCTCCCTCGTAATGCAGTTACAATACAGTTTTTTCCTCTAAAAGCCATAAAACTGATTTAAAATGTGTACAGATAGTATCTACTTAAGCATAGTATACCATTGATTAATATTTGAGTTTAAACTGATGGGTATTCTATTTTGAATTTAGTACAGATATTGCCAATTACTGGTTACCCCACATGACAGATGGTCACCCCAAATGATGAGAAAACCGCAGGTAGTTAAAAGTCTATTTAAAATGTACACAATACAGTTCAGATGAATCAAAACTGAATAAAGCTTTTATTATTATCTTTTCAAGTGGTCAAGTCAAAAATATTCTTCAATTCATTCAAATATCACAAAAGTAAAACATGTTAAAACGGGAAATGCACGGTAGGTTACAAGCTTCGTCAGGAACATTCAAATATCACAAATGTTAAAAACATTAAACATTTCAAAAGTGCACGGTAGGTTAGCAGCTTCAAGAACAAACATGTCACAAATGTCCATTTCCGTGTCCTTCTCATATCATCATTGGTTTTGTCAATGTAGGAGAAAGAGAAGGAAGGTTAAGCACAGCGGTCCATGTAGCCTACTCTAACCATACATTTACATTACATTACATTACATTACAGTCATTTAGCAGACGCTTTTATCCAAAGCGACTAACAATAATTGCATTTAACGTAGGAAGAGCCAATGTACTACTACTTGCCAGAACTCACAAGTGCATTTTCTTTCTAAAACAAACAAGTGACTAAGAGCATAATCTAGTGCTGAAGGCAAAGTGCAAGAATCACAATCTAAAGTACAGTGCAATATAATATAATAAGTGCTTAGGTGGGAGGATTGTTGTAGTACTTCTTGAAGAGATGAGTTTTGAGCCTGCGACGAAAGATGGGCAGCGACTCTGCTGTCCTGACATCAGTGGGCAGCTCATTCCACCACTGCGGGGCCAGGACAGAGAAGAGCCGTGACCGTGTCGATCGACCGCAGGAGCCTCGGAGTGACGGGGCAACCAGTCGCCCTGAGGTAGCAGAGCGTAGTGGTCGGGAGGGGATGTAGGGTTTGACCATGGCCTGGAGGTAGGAGGGGGCTGTTCCTTTCATTGCCCTGTAGGTTAGCGCCAGAGTTTTAAACTGGATGCGAGCCGCTACAGGGAGCCAGTGTAGGGAACGGAGGAGGGAAGTTGTGTGGGAGAATTTGGGGTGGTTGAACACCAGGCGAGCAGCAGCTTTCTGGACAAGTTCCAGAGGTTTAATGGCTGACGCCGGTGCCCCCGCGAGGAGGGAGTTGCAGTAGTCCAGGCGGGAGATGACCAGGGCCTGGATGAGTACCTGCGCCGTTTCATTAGTGAGGAAAGGGCGAATCCTCCTGATGTTGTAGAGCATGAATCTGCAGGAACGTGTGACGGATGTGACATGTGAGGAAAATGACAGTTGGTCATCCAGGGTCACACCCAGATTCCTCGCAGTCCGAGTCGGGGTCACCACTGTGTCTTCAATGGTGATGGCCAGGTCCCGGTGCGGACAGCCCTTCCCCGGGAGGAACAGCAGCTCAGTCTTGTCCAGATTGAGCTTGAGGTGATGTGTCGTCATCCACTCCGAAATGTCAGCCAAGCACCCAGCTATGCGTGTCTCCACTTCTGTATCAGAAGGGGGAAATGACAGAACCAGTTGGGTGTCATCGGCATAGCAGTGATAGGAGAAGCCATGCGAGCGAATGACAGCGCCCAGAGATGTAGTGTAGAGGGAAAACAGGAGAGGACCCAGGACAGACCCTTGTGGAACCCCCGTAGTCAGACTACGCGGTTCCGACGTCGACCCTCTCCATGTCACCTGGTAGGAGCGGCCCGTCAGGTAGGATGCAAACAGGGAGTGTGCAGAGCCATCGATGCCTTTCTCCTCGAGGGTGGAGAGGAGGATCTGGTGGTCTACCGTATCAAATGCTGCTGACAGGTCTAGGAGTATCAGGACAGAGTTCATCTCAGTTTGCATTACATGGCTGGTGTTCATTCCCCTTGTTATGCTTAAATTATGCTAGCCAGCAAGTTCACAAGCAGGACTGGTTTTATCCAAAGCGACTGTAATACCACTCTACTCACTACTACTAATAGCACGAGTGCACCTCCTTTCTAAACAAATTCCCTACATTTTTTCGATTGGGAATTAGGGAAATTATCAGATTAGAAAATCATTAGAAATTAGAAAATCATTATTTTTGATCATTGACTGAACAATGCGTTGTTAAATGATTATACAGATCTGATAATAGGCCTAAATCATGTTTGCCCATATCTGCGGTGAGGTTTAGAATAGTAAGCCTATTTATCTCTTGAAGGTTACAGAGTGACAACATGCGGGACGGGGACAGACGTCGGCCTATTTATTCACAAGTAGGCCTACAAACCTCACTTACTGAAACCTGTTCAATACGTCTCGTCATATTCAAGTCTTGTTATAATATGGGAGCTATAGCCTAACGTAAAGGAATGGATGAACGACTTAAAACGAACTGTTATTTAATTGAATTATAAGGACTATATACAGTATTGGAACATTTTGCCTGAATTAGATTGTTGAATTGATAATATTATTAAAAAAGAAAAGGGCAGATGCCCGGAAATTCAGGAATGTGACATGGACCCCTACTCAACAGTAGCAGGCTATTTGGTAGTAGTACTAGTGCACTACTGATACACGTTTGGCTTTGTTTTGTGTATCTGTTTTGATGGGTGTATATAGCCTTTTTTTGCAAATACAAAAACAAAAACACAACATTGACCAACAGCATCTTATTTCAAAATATTGTGTTGCCTCTGTGTCTGAAATGAATGAATGAATAAAGCTGGTTCACCCTGACAAGAATAGCCAAGCGAAGGACAGAAATTAAACCACTTAGGTTACTGCTGGACTTGAAACAATTGTGCTAGCCTCGTTCCATATGAGAACACTCCTGGGTCCAATTTCGTACAGTAGATCAGCCTGTGTCCACGTGGTTGTTAGCTAACTGGTACAGTAGTTAGCTAGCTAGCTGACCCATGACCCCTGACGTCTGACCCCTGTGTCACGTGGATGGTGTTTGTGTACATTGCATGTCTAGCCTACAATAGAGTGCCTAAGCGGAAGCAGGAAAAGCCGTCCCATGGATGGGACCTTAATTCGGAAAAAATATGTACGGTAGTCAATGGCGATAAACAAATCATTTCTTGATTTCTTGATGTATAATGTGATACTGATTCTGGTGGCCTAAATAACATACAAACTTAAGTTCAAGATATTACAGAAAAGGTAATTCCTAATCCTACTAACATGACAGTTTGAAATACACCAGAGAAAGATGCACTGCATGTTACCTATAGTTTTTTCCTGGCAAGATAATCGGCTCTTGCTGCAGGGTCTGCGTTGACCCGCTGCCTGTAGCGAGCAGTCTTCTATTTGCTTGTTTGTGGTGCCATCTAGAAAATAGGTTAAACTAGTTAAACATGACTAATACATGTACAATTACCTAAATGGAATGTCATGCTATAGTTTTTACATTTCTCTCATGAGATTGTACAATAATCAAAAAGAAACGTTCATTCCTAAATAGGAATGGAAAATGACTGAAATTTAGAAAGATATGTCTTAAAGTATACAAAGAGTAATGCTAAAACAAATAACCTTATGTATAAATCATGAATACAATATAAATATACAGAAACTACAAATACAGGACATATATCTATCATGTAAAACACTCAGCAGTGGTCGCCCCACATGATACTCGGTCACCCCAGATGATATTTTCAAGTTCAGTCAAATATTACAGGCTAACAGTTAGCTACAGAAACCAAACTAGCTACTTCTTACCACATGTCACTATCAAATTTATCATCAAAATATAGATTTGCAGATAAAACTTATTATTCACAGATTTGGGGCGGTCGTCCCACATGATATCCAAAAGTGACAAGTACTGTACATTACAGCAGTTATAAAAGAGATGTATTTGCAAATATGAGAGAGACTTACTAACCTGCCAGTTGTTTCTCTGGGTCCCTCACATGTGGCTGGCTGATGCACCATCTGTCCTTGAGGTGGTTTCAAAATAAAAGTCCCACAATTGTGTTTTCTTGATGGTCGCCCCCGATAATATTTCATAAAGTGAACATATTCGGACAACATTCGTTTGTATATTATGATGGAAATATATGTGCAAATGCTTCATAATTTTGTCAATGAATGCAAAATATGTTTGAAATTATGCCAAATAGGGCAAGGGATATATTTAAAGTGATTTAAACTTATTTTAAACCGGTTGTCTAAATAGAAGTCAAGGCCCAACGGTCGCCCCACATGATGTTTTGACACTTCAGATAGCAGAAAAATGACCAATAACTAAAATGTTTGGAGAGGTTAGAGTGGGTATGTATATGGGGAAGGTATTAGAAATACATGTTATCTTTTTAAGTATTTTGATGTTTTTTTCATGGTAAAAAATTCAGTTGGACAGAAAAAGTAGGCGTCACGTCATTGACCCGCCTACATAAATGTCTGCAATTGCTTGACTATATCCAGACATAGCCTACTATAGACAAAATACAATTAAAGGTACCCAACGAAACGTGAATCAAAACAATCCATTCTTTGTTTATTTTCGAATTTCCTCGATTATATGGTTCCTTGTAGTCTAATAAACATGTTGAATCACTTGAATGTCTTTCCTACCTTGCAATTTCTTTGCAAAATGATATTTAGCTCATGTAACAACAAAGATGTGTGAAACGTCACTATTACTGTATGTGCTCCGCGTATTAGGGTTGGGCGATGTGTGCTGAAATATGACATCACGATGTGGCCATCCAAACATCGCGATGGACGATGATATCGTCATTTTATGGAAATAATAATAATTTTAAAAAAAACGAAAAAAAAAAAAGTAAAACATGTTTTATAGGCCTATTACGTATCCCGGGTAGGCTATTGTAGAATCAGGCTTCACATTAACTGGCTACATGACGCAGTCACTTTATATGAAATAACTTATATTTAATTTAGAGAGAAAATGCAAGTCTACAATAGCCTACCCGGGATACGTAATACACCTATAAAACATGTTTTACTTTTTTTTCGAACAAATATGATATTGACGCCACCATGGCTATCTTGCACAAATCAGCACTGCTTGATCCAAGATACCGAGGGGAACACATGCAGCCACCCGAGCTAAACCATGTCAAGACCGAGCTGGTTGCAGAGATGGTAGCAACAACGACCCGTGCAGAGCGCCCAACAGTCAGTCCCACCACGCAGGAAGATCAGTCCAGCGCTGCTGCTCCTAAGAAGAGCAGAAGCTCGCTGGGCAGTCTTCTAGGGAAAAAAAACTAACCAGCTACGCGCACTGCCGCAGAGGTAGAGATCACAGCCTACTTGCTGGAAGAGACAATTGACGGAGATGACGATCCACTCAGATGATGGAAAGATAACCAAACGAGGTTTACTTTTATGGCTAGTATTGCGCGTAAATACCTCTCCATATGCGCAACCAGCACACCATCAGAGCGCGTGTTCAGCACCGCAGGTAGTGTTGTCACTCCTCTCCACTCCCTACTAAAGCCTGATAAAGTGAACATGCTGGTTTTCTTAGCCAGGAATCTAGAATAGAAAGAGTAGGCCTAAACCCTGGGGTAAGAGTATAGAGTCAGATTGTGGAGTTTTTGTTTGCCATTTTTTTATGCCATTTGTGGTATTTTTTTTTTTAAATATGTAAATAACAATTTACAATTTCTTTATTATTATTTCTTTATTATTCAACGAAATATGCGGTTGATAAACACGGGCCCTATCAAATTTTGTGAGTTGTTTATTTTATGCATAATGGCCCAGAAGCCACACATTTAAATAAAGCCGAATTTACATTGTATTTTATTGTGGTCTTTTGATTAAAGTAGGCAAGTAAGTACGAAACGAAATTATTATTTAACCGGGTATCTACATTTCTACATGCATATTAACTTTGGTATCTACATTTCAGGTCCCGTTGGCGAGTCTAGGTTCTGATTGGCTCTTTCTAGGTTGTTATTCTGCCCAGAAATGAGCATTTAGCTTGCCTGCATGTACGTGTTATAATAGCAATGAAACAAAATATTTTCTGTTCTACAGTAGGCCTAGTGTGTCATTTATTGATAGTTGGTTCGCTTAGAACCTTGAACTGGACTCATTAATGAGAAGCGTTGTATGCCTCAATGTGGCTAAAAGGTAAGAATTAAATTGCAAAAAAATAGGCTAATGCTATATTATTGTTGTAACAGGTAATATTTATGTTGCATGTGGCTGATCATGGCAGGCTAAGTTTGATGAAATCGTTTATCAAGTCGAGTCCGAAGACCCTACTATTATAGGCCTAGTCATAGGCCTAGTTATAGGCCTAGTCTTGTATCATAAATGACTGAGGGAAGAAGTTGCAAATGTTTGCCTATGCCCTTCCACTACATTGTTTATGTGTCATAATTTAACAGATTCGAATTTATACAGCTAAACAAACGTTCACTCCGTGTCCGTGCGTAAAATGTTCCATGAGCGCACGGGCTGTTGAACTACATCAAATTGAGATGTTTGTTAAGCTATAGATACATTCTAATGTTACATTTTATGACACATAGGCCTAGAATTAGTAGATTACGACTCAAATTAGTTAATCTAATTATTTACAATGTTTAAAGAAGCAGAAATAACTCCGGTATAGGCGTCGACTCGCACCATATGCCTCTCGCTCAGTTTGCTGTCCAAATTCTTCACGAAGGACACAATAACTGTGGGAAACGTATTAAATGGTCTTCATTAATGTAGGCCTACACATATATAATACCCAACTGTTCCATTAATGTAGGCCTACACATATATAATACCCAACTGTTCCATTTTCACAGCTCAAGTGTTTAAAAAGCGCCGATGTGACGATGGTTCTCAACCATCGTATTTTTCTATCAACCATCGGCCCAACCCTACCGCGTATTGACGCAATGACGTGGTACCCGATTTTCAGGGACCACCTTCTCAAATTTGCTCTAGAGCGCATACTAGTGGTCAAACTACATTGGGTACCTTTAAATCGTATAAAACATATCAGGCTGAGCATATTATTTAATTAGCCTACTTTCTGTAGAGTAGGCTACAGGCTAGAATTGCATATGGATAGCTTTTACACAGGCGGGCATGCTGGTTGGTACAAAATGGTTAATTATGAAGCTATACTTACATGGTTCTACTTGCTGTCATGCAAGAACAAGATTGCATCCACGGTTGTTGGTTTCAGAGCAGCATTGGGTGCGTTTGATGGAAGTAGCCTACGGCCGGACATCAGACCGTGCCGGTGAAGTATTGGTATATTTTTAAACAGCCTTTATTTTGATCAACTGACCACATCTTGGGACTACATGGTTACTTTCTCACCTGAAGATATATTAAAACTTAATAAAGTGACATATTTACAGTGGTAGAGATAGGTTAAAAGGCTGTTTCATTGTAAGGCTCTTTTTTCCCTTTCTTTCACTTGCATATCTCGTTATAACGAGATAAACTTAAGCTTTTTTTCCACTTGCGTATCTCCTTATAGCGACTTATTAACTCGTTATAACGAGATAAACTTAACCTTTTTTTTCCATTTGCGCCTAGGAAGTATTTCAAGTCATCACCCATGTGTTCACTCCAAAAATAGTTTTTCTGTTTTCCTACTTGATTGATGTTCCTGAAGTTCTCTGAGTTTATTGTTTTACAATGTTTGTGGAAACCAGAAGTTAACTCCATTCCCACAGAAGTAATCTTGTTTGTCCAGACCAGTTGGTAACGTCTCTCATCCCCATACCCCCCTTTAAAAGGATTCTCCCTTCTCAGTATCTTTGCTCTGACTATGGAATCACTTCCTGTGTGAGACCGCTTGCAAACCTATTTCAGAATAAAGCTATTGTCTTTGTTTGAAACCAGCTTGAATCGACCACTCGCGTGCTCTTATTTTTAAACCAAGCATAAAATTCCAATCATAGAAGCTCCGTAACACATACTGTAGAAGAAGCCTTTACAAAATATAATATTTTGTCATAGGGTAGACTACATATTTGGAAGTGATGAATCAGCCTATGGCTGCGCTTAGATGGCAGTCAGAATCAGTCTCATTACAATTCACAAACTTGCGTACATGAGCTGAGACTTGGTTACAGTCTCCTCTCACGTCCAAATTGATAAATGCCGAACTTGGCGTGGAAATGACCGATTGCCCAGTTTTCTGTCGTATGATCGCTAAGTAAATGAGGGCTAATGTGTTAATGTCAGGAAGTCCCTCAGGCAGATCACTGTCTGCAGCATCTGTAGGAAAAGGCTGGCAGTGTTTCTCTTAACATGCGTTGTGGTGCAACACCACCACCGAGAGGGTAATATCTACATGCATCGCCAACCCACACACACATAGTGCAACACGTTAGCTAGTATACGATTAGTTGTAACTGCCATAAAGATAGGAAGGTTTTTTGTTAGCTATGATCTCCATCCTTAATAAATAGAGGATGTAAGCTAGCTAGTGCAGCACATAGTAGCTAATGTTTTACGTCTGCTATAAAGTTAGCTCCAAAACCTAACATGATAGGATTCACTGGCATTAATAGCAACTAGTTGGCTTTCTAAAATGACTAACAATTTTCAAAATGTTTGGATGCTAGCTAACTAATCAGCAAACTAGACGACGTTAGGCTGTGTCCACCAACAAGCTGTATGTAGCTGAACAGCGCCAAGCTTACAGCTGCATAGAGCGCACTAGAGCTGTAGTTTAGAGCTGGCTATGCTACCAATGTTTTACAGCTACGTTGGCAATGAGTGTTGTGTTTTTTCAGACTGCAGATTAACTAGCCAAGTTAAGATAGCTAGCTAATGTTGGCTAGTGCTAACGTTCGCTGTCTCTGCGGTTTTGCCAAAAACTGACCGTTGTCATTGTCAGAACAGCCGTTTACAGCCTGCGCTCTAGCCCAAAAAGTTAAACTTTTTTCAACTGCAAAAAAAGCCTAGAGCTCATGGCGCTGTAGCGCTAAAAAGCGCTTGGAACACAGCTCTCGTCTCTATAGCGCCCTAGAGCTCATTACCCATTGTAAACAACGAGAAAACAGCGCCAGCTCTAAAATACAGCTCCCCGGTGGACATGCACCCTTACTCTACACTAGTTTGACAGAGCGGTGTGCTGCTTTGCCATTTGGTCATTCACAGGCAATCCTGCAAAGTCTACCACCACCAGCCTCTGTCCCAGGCTCTCTCCATCACCAGACTGCCCCAAGCCTCTCCTCACCAGACTCTGCCTCAGACATTCCAAGTCCTGTGCCCTCTCTTTTGAGGTGAGTGTGTGAGACAGTATGTTTGTGGGTGACTAGTATCCTCTTTCTGAGCATGTCAGAGGCCATACACTGTATTCTGTTGTCTCACTTTGTCATTCACAGGCAATCCTGCAAAGTCTACAGCCGCCAGCCTCTGTCCCAGGCTCTCTCCATCACCAGACTGCCCCAAGCCTCTCCTCACCAGACTCCAATGCCAAAGTCGTATGCCCTCTTTAATGAAATAATGTTAGATAAAAATTGTTGGTGTTTCACCACACCTCAGCACCATCATTTAAATACTGTAGGGGATGATTTTTTTTTTTTAAAGAACAGGGTAGTACACAGAATTACATTTTCATGTATGTGAAAATGGAGCTACCTGTCATCCAGGTCACAGAGATGCTATTTTAATGGCACTCTATCAAACAGTAGATTTAAACTGCGATGTTCCACAGGGGAGCTGCCTTGGCCCGCTCCTTTATTCCATATTCACAAATGATTTGCCATCTGCTATTAGGGAAGCATCCCTGACGATGTACCCGGAGGATTCTACTCTTCATTATGCCGCTCCCACATGTTTTGAGCTCAACCAGGTTTTGACTAAGGAGCTTAGCATCATATACAATAGGATTAAGGTAAATAAACTTGTGCTGAACAGATCAAAAAAGGTTACCATGATATTTGGCTCAAAGCATAAGCTAGCCCAAGATCCTAAGTCAAATCTTGTCATTGAGGGTGAAGTCATTCAACAAGTAAAGAAAATAAAGCTTTTGGGACTCTGGCTTGACAGTACTCTGTCTTGGCCCGACCATATTGATATTGTTTGTAGAATGGGTGTAGCAGTAGCTGCGGTGAGAAAATGTGCACCATTTCTTCCATCATCTTTGCTAAATCAAATTGTTTGATCATTGGTTCTCTGTCATCTGGATTATTGCTCAGGGTGTGGCGGTCATCTTCCTCTAAAAGCCTACTCAGGAAGTTACAAATTATACAAAAAAAAGTAGCTCGACTGTGCTGCTCATCTAGGGCTAATGTGGCTGAAATGCATGTGAAACTAAAATGACTGTGTGGAGAAAAGGTTGGGAGCCAATTTACTTGTTTTCTTTCATAAGGTCATTCACACCCATACACCTGAATTCATGTTTAAGACAATAAAATACTGTATTGTTCAAATACACATGCATGCTACCAGAGCCACCAGCAGAGGGCATCCGTTTAATTAGTGGTAAGGCTTGTTTAAAAAAAAAAAAAAGACATTTGAGTTGCGTGCAGATTGACTTCAGAAACTTGTTTTGTCAGGTTTGTTATCCATAGTCATTCTAGTCAAAAATCTTGTTCAATAACATTCAACATAACAGTTGCAAATTTGCTTTTTCAATTAAATCAAGTTAAAATTCAGTTCTCCCACCCCATTTGTCTTTGTAAATAGGGAAATGTTGCATTTTGCATTTATTACTTTCTCAGAATGCACCAGAATGCTTGATTTACATGTGAAAATCACCAAAAAATATTCTGGGGGGGGGGGGGGGGGGGATGCCCCCAGACCCCCCTACAGGGGTTTGATTTCAAAACTTTCAGACCCACTTACTATTTTTTTCACCAGCTGCCACTGACTGGTACCTACTGTCCCAATCCACAGGATCATCATCCAGTCGTCCACAGACTGCCTCCCCTCTTTGCGACCACGCTATGGAGACGGCTCCCATAACACCAGCTTGCTGGCCGCATCAGTATGATGTCTTATCATCCCCTTTCTTGTCTGTGAAGCGCATTGTGTTGCCTCTGTGTATGAAATGTGCTATAAAGTTTGATTTGATTTCCTCATGGTAATTGTGAATCTGTCTAGTCCCGGACCCAGTGCTCATGTGAGGAGGTCTGCTAGTCTGGAGAACATCTCACACCTGTGATGAACAGCATCATCAGCAGGTAGTGGAGCCTGAGAGAAACAAACTGTTTTTCTGAAGGTTTTTTTTGGTCTGATGCTGATCTTGTTTTTGTCAAATGGAAACAATGATTAGATCAGTAGTACAATCTTGACACGTTGATTGAACACTTCAGGAACTTACTAACGCTAGTTCTACACATTAATTCACCATGGTAATGTTTTAAGAACCAACCTGGCAATCACAGTAAATGTGCATATGATGAGAACCTGTAATGAAGTCAGTTACAGGAAATAACAGAGAGACACTGCTGGCGCTCATTTAATTATTTACTCAAGATGCTGTGGAATATAATAAATAGACATTTCACCTACTCTGAAGATATCAAAGGCTTTTCAGGATAAGCTAATTTAGAAAACTACAAATCCCGCGACTGTTTGGAGGAGGGTGGCTAGGCTCCAGGCTACTGCTGCTTTCTGCTTGGCTTCAAAGCCTAGACCCATGCACACACACACACACACACACACACACACACACACACACGTACAGGCCCTCACCATAATGAGGCTGAGGAGAACACCAGAAACCACACAAGGCCTATTGTGCAGCCTCCATTGATGTGCCAGAGTTTCCTTCATATGTTAATCAGTGGGCTAACCTAATTTGCTGTGGCCGCTGCATGTCGCGTAGCAGAACCTCGTTCGCTGAAGACTCTCCACTGGAAAGTCTCCAGAATTACCACACATAAGCATAGCCCCAGACCAAAATTTCCCGCTCGACCAAGTTAATATTTTCCATGCAATTGGCATTACAGTTTTTGAAGTTTAAGCTTCTCGAAACTTGAACTTTGCTGGACAAATTAATCTACTGCTCGGTTTGTACACCCGCACTTCCACTTATGGTTTGATATTCTCCTCTGTTTTGAATATACACGGACGTTAACAACCCTCTTTCATGTTTTGAATAAACTAGGATGTTCACAATGCTGCTTCATGTGCATCACGTCCTCTGACCTGAAGGCTTTCCCCTCTCTCTCCCTCTCTCTTTCTATTTCTCTCTTTCTTTCTCTTCCTTTCCCCCTCTCTGTGTCTCTCTAAGGCTCTGTTCCTCAGGACCTCCATGTATCTGAGTCCTGCAGACTTCACCAATCCCAGAGAACCTCATTTGTTGGATTACATAATGGTCAAGACGCTGCTTCTGATAAAGACAGTGAGTTTGTCAAAACCAGCCCGGTGCACTATTGCACAGGGTCCTACTATGAGATAACCTTGGCTCCTCCAGGTTTAGCATATATTTTGCATATAGCTACCAGTGGGATGTGATCCGTAACTCCCAGAGTTAACCCACTGCAGGTAAGACATCACCTCGTGACCGGGTTCTTAATTGGGGCTTTTGCCATACATGTTGATAAAAAACATGGCATTCACCCAGCTGTCAGAAGCTAAAGCCAAGACTGGCCAGACATGCAGCAGCTATGTGGTCTGAATATGTAAGTGGCCATTTTAAAACTGTCCCCTAACACGCACGCATGCACTTACACACACACACACACACACACACACAAACCCCCCCACACATACACCCTCCCCCAGACACACACAAAGGCACACATACACACACATACACACACACACACACGGACACACACACACACACAAGCACTTACACACCCACACACTGATGCATGCACACACACACACACATACATACACACACCCTCTTGCACCGTGGGTCCACTGAGACCGGTTCAGATAGAAAGCACTTCAATTAGTGTAGAAATATTGATTGCTATGCTTTTCATGTGGCTATTGTTAAACCAGACACGTAGATGGGGCTAAGCAGGAATAGAAGAGATGGGTGGGAGATCTGCTCTGGCATCTACATTTCCTCACAAGAATGTGTAATTGATACATAGCAGTGCATCTGATTGCCGTGAGGGTTTTATGCTGCCAGAACTTGAGCATTATTACCTGTGATCAAATGATCTGATCACAGCCACCAGTTTCATACAGATTTTCTAAAGTTATTTCAGTTTCTGTAATTCCATACTATCCTTAGAGTTTCTAACTGCTGCTGCTAGCTGATCATATTCCATGTAGCCTACATTCCGTTCGGTTTCTGTGTGTTTTAACAACACAGTTTGGAATGTGACAGCAGCGTTTACACGTGTCAGCATGAATCACATTTGAACACACTCAGCTAAATAGTACCATGGGAGTGGACAGGCCCTTTCCCTGACAGCACCTCCATGAAGTATAAACTCTGGGCAGGTAGAATCAGGCCCCGGAGCTTTCCCTGGTTTTACATGCTGGAGGGCAGCAGCAAACTGCAGCAGCGATGTTACCACTGCTAGGAGTTGTGACCTTCCAGAGGTCAGACACTTCTTTTGACACGAGACGTGACGATTTGCGGCCTATGCCCTCGTATGTCCCCCTTTTCACAAATTGTGATGCGATTTTGTTTGCAGAGATGGGGCAGTGGTCGGGGGGAGTGTCTAGACCTACCAGTGAGGTTGTGAAGGATGCTCCATGCCTTGCGAAGTCGATGGAGTTAATGGCCTCTTCCCAGCGCTCGTCTCCTTTGGCTGAGTCTAGACAGCAGGGCTGAGGACCTGGCTGATCCACTGTCTCTATCCTAGGACTGAGGAATAGACTGTCTCTATCCTGGGACTGGGAGATAGACTGGGACTGGGAGGCAAACTGGGACTGGGAGATAAACAGGCTACTGGGACTGGGATGTGCTCTCTGCTGGCTGTCCTGGTTGACAACCCATAGGATCACAGGATTCAAGAGAACAAGCCGTCAAAAACAAAAGATCCAGAGCTCCAGCTGCATTGATGCATGTGTTTAGTTTCATCATGGAGGGTATTTATAGTGTTTCCCCACTCTGCTGGCAGGTAAGGTCTCATTGATCATGCACAGCCATGATCTGGGGCTTTTAGCTGAGCGTACTGGACAGAAAGTCTGAGATGGTACACATTACCGATGGCCAGGGTTCTTCATTATCATCATGGAGGAGGGTCGGAAAGGAAGACAGGAGGAAGACTGGAGAAAGACTAGAGGGGAGCTGGAGGAAAGACTGGGTGAAGACTGGAGGAGGATTGGAGGAAGAAAGACTGGAGGAAGACAAGGAAGACTGGAGGAAAACTGAAAGAGGACTGGAGGAGGACTGGAGGAGGACTGGAGGAAGAAATACTGGAGGAAGACAAGGAAGACTGGAGGAGGACTGGAGGAGGACTGGAGGAAGAAATACTGGAGGAAGACAAGGAAGACTGGAGGAAAACTGAAAGAGGACTGGAGGAGGGAGGTTGGCTGGCAGAGGGCAGGGGAAGAGGGTGGGGGTGACTGTTAGCTGTGGGCTAGAGGAAGACATTTAAACTCTCCTCATGCAGGGACAAAAGATTCCAATTATAGATCTGTGACGCCTTTCCCAATCTACTCTGCCTTAGATCAGACTCTGGAGTGACAGCATTCTCTCCCCAAGCAAAACAAACACATTCATAAAAAGGTATCTTTTTTTAGGTGAAGGAGAGGAGAGGAAAAGAGAGGGGAGGACAGGAAAGGACAGAAGAGAAAAGGGGGTGAGAGGGGAGGAGAGGTTAGGACAAGACAGAAGAAGGAGGAGAGGAGCAAAGTATTACAGAAATATGAACAATACAGATATAATGCAGGTGAAAAGCTACACAGTCGCTGCTGCCAAAGGCAGGAAGAAAAACTGGCAAAATATAAGACTGTGTGAATGTGTAATTTTCATTTCTTGTAATTTATCTTGTAATTTTTCCTTGATCTATTATCTATCTATCTATCTATCTATCTATCTATCTATCTATCTATCTATCTATCTATCTATCTATCTATCTATCTATATATCTATCTATCTACCTTCATATCTATCTATCTATCTATCTACCTTCATATCTATCTATCTATCTATCTATCTATCTATCTATCTATCTATCTATCTATTCTGCTGTACCTTTCCTACGGCTACTGTACCTTTTCCACTGCTGAAACCCAGAGGGATTATTATAAAGTGTAAAGGAGAGGTTGAACAGGTGCTGGAACACTCCAGAAAACTGTCCGGCACACTCCTTAAGGAACCTGGGGTTGATGTTTCAGTATCTGGGCCTGCTGCTTTATTGATCCAGAGCCTGGAAAACTGCCTTCTCACCTGGCTCATTGTGATGAATGGACTGGTGGAGGTGAGGGGGTTGAGGTGTGTGTGGTTGGGGGGGGGGGGCTTAGGCTATCCCCTGTAGGATTGACTTTGTCCAGTGATCTTTTTCATTCCATCCCACACCTCCTTGGTATTGTTCTGCTCCAACTTGCCCTCTAGCCTCTTTCTATAGCTGTCCTTTGCCCTCTGCAACTCCCTCCTCAGCTCCTTCTGGACTGACTTACCCTCCTCTCGGTCTTTTGCCATGAAAGCCCTATTCTGTCTGTTGATTACGGCTTTGATGTTCATATTAATACACAGATAGTATCTATACAGTCCTCATAGAACCTGACGTAGTGTGTAGTGCATTAGCAGAGATGTTCGACGTCCTGAAGAGGACATAGTCTGGAGACACTCCTCTAGGTTCTCCTTTGCCTCTCTTGACCACACCTTCACGATCCTAGTGGTAGCTGGCTGCTGCCTAGCAACAGTCTTGAATAGGAACAAGGTGTATCAGGTTGTGGTCTGATCTGCCGAGAGGGGGGAGGGGTGGAGCATTAGGCCTAGAAGGTCCAGGATCTCATTTTCTCTCGTTTTGTATTTCACATACTGGGTAAAGTTAGTAAGAGTTCTGCAGAGGGACACATGATTGCATTCTCTATTAATTGCTCTGAAGGTGCTGGGGTGTTGTGACTGCATTCCCGCAACATTGGTGTGAGTGATGTCACAGGTGCGCGCCCCCACTGTCGATCCTAGATACAGGTAGACAGGGGTTTAGGTGTTCATGATATACTCTGTGGGTTTCAAAGCTTTGATTACTTCTAGTTGCATTACTTGAATTTTGCAGCTTTATGGACAATGTTTAGGTGCAAAGAGCCACTGGGGTGCTGTGACATTTAAATATGTCGACCTTGGGTTATGGTTGGATCTAGTGTTATGGTTAGGGTTAGGATTAGGGTTAGGGTAGGTGTAGAGGGAGGGTTAAATCAGAGATCAGAGAAAACTGTTTCCCTCTCTCACAGTATTTGACTTGTTCCAGGAGCAGATAGGGGGTGTTCACTTCTTCAGTTCAATTTGGCAGTGATCTACTGGGAGACAAACAGATGATCCACTCTGTTCTACAACCACCTCCTCGCAGCTCCTGTCTCTCTGGGATGCAACACTAGGGAACAGCAGAATACCCAGCAGAGTTTTGGGTTATGTTTGTGTATATACAGCATGTAACAATGAAATGGGGAAAAAAAGCAATAACAAAATCGCATTCCACTGAAAGCGTTTAATTTTTATGCCTCAACAACAGTTTTTTTTTATTGTATTTTATTTATTAATTTATTTATTTTAATGGCAGCTCCACCTGGATAAAAACACCCTGAAAGGTCAGGGCTGACAGCGAGGGAGTTAATTGGTCTATACTACTGCCGCGGCGTCTGGGTTTGAGAGCATTCTGCGGCCTCCAGCCTCCTCTAGTGATAACTCACCTTGCAGTCAGAGGAACACAGAGACAGGAACCTAACCACGATCAGAGGGGGGTGGAGCCGACAGAGACAGGAACTGGGGGGGGGGGGGGTCGGGCTGTATGTGTGTGTGTGTGTGTGTGTGTGCGCGTGTGTTACTGGTACACCAGTGCCCTGTTCTTCTGCAATGGACCAGACATTGCCGTGTGTCAGATGATCTGCATTGTTTTCTTCTCCTCTCCTTCATCTCTAATTATAAAATGCCAAACACCATCCTGGCTCTCGGCTGCTAGACAGCCTAGTGTGTTCATGCTCCCCTCTCAAACATTTCCCTCTCATCTCTAACTCAATATTGACTGCAATGGGAAATGCAAGGCTGCAGTAAACACTCAAACACCTGACAGGCCACTTTCAATTCCATAGATATAGGGCCACCATTATTACTACAGCCAAACAACGCCACCGTCTAGCAGTCAGAAAACTACAGCTTTAGGTGTGTGCGCTTTAGGTGTGTGTGTTTATGCCAGTCTGGCTGAAAAAAAAAAAATCAAAGACATATGTCTCATTTCTACAAAGGAATATGAATCTAAAATAACCTATTTGACTTGCACTTTACATTTTGTCAATAACATATCCAAGGTTAATGTATTGGCACAGCAGGGGCAGTGAGAGAGAGGGAGAGAGAGAGAGAGAGTGTGTGTGTGTGTGTGTGTGTGTGTGTGCGCATGTGTGTGTGGTGTCCATGTGTGTCCGTGTGTGTGTGTGTGTGGGGGGGGGGGGGGGGGGGGGGTGATAGCAATAATTGAAATTTCTAGTTGTGGATGTTTACCTCCAGACTTATCAGAGTGGAGGTTGACCCCATCCCACCCTCCAGCCGAATGTTCCTGCCCTCCTTACCCCTCCAGCCCCCCCTGGGTCACACATGGGTGTCAATGTGTCTCTCAGCTTAATTCTATTAAGCACAGGTTCAAGCTCCAAATTAAAATGCAAATTACCTGAGCAGAGAGGAGAGAGAGAGAGAGAGAGAGAGAGAGAGAGAGAATACAGAGAGAGAGAGAGAATACAGAGAGAGAGAATACAGAGAGAGAGAGAATACAGAGAGAGATAAGATACATTCATGCTCTGCGTACCAAGTACAAACTGCCCTTTAATGTAAAAGTTAATTTGATTCTGAAGAACAAAGTAGGTGGAAACACATTGTCTCACACCCTCATGCTCTCTCTCTCTCTCTCTCTCTCTCCCTCTCTCTCTTTGTTCTTTCTGACTGTCATGTTGAACAACAAAGAGAAAGACTGTTTCAAAGTAAAGACTGTTTCAAAAAATGTTCTGTTTAATATTTCTTTTTGCATGGCTATGAATAATTTCATAGTAAAACATCTTTGTTTGCAGAGGAAGGTATCTTAATTAATTGAGTTTCAAGGAATGAGAGCTGTAAATGTGAAATTGTGTTAACCTGCAGTGTGTGTGTTTGTATTCCAGAAAGCAGGTTTAGTGAAAACTAAGAGAGAACAAACTAGAGTTTGCTAACCCTGAGATTGGATTGCATAGAATTGAATCAGATGAATTTACAGATGAAAATTAGCTCATTACAGTATCTAAGTCTGACACATTTATATTGATGTGGAAACAGAAATGTTGCTGTGCACTGCCCCCTTTTAAATAAATAATTTAATATCATAGGGTTAGCAAACTCAAGTTTTCCCTAAACCCGCTTTCTGGAATAAACCCCTGTAACTGCTAGCTAACCTGACAGGAGGAAAAATACAATGACTGGCCATAGTTAACCTCACATGATAACACATATACTGGCCATAGTTAACCTCACATGATAACACATAGATTGGCCATAGTTAACCTCACATGATAACACAGACTGGCCATAGTTAACCTCACATGATAACACAGACTGGCCATAGTTAACCTCACATGATAACACATAGACTGGCCATAGTTAACCTCACATGATAACACATAGACTGGCCATAGTTAACCTCACATGATAACACATAGACTGGCCATAGTTAACCTCACATGATAACACATAGACTGGCCATAGTTAACCTCACATGATAACACATAGACTGGCCATAGTTAACCTCACATGATAACACATAGACTGGCCATAGTTAACCTCACATGATAACACATAGACTGGCCATGCTAGCTGCCATAGTTAACCTCACATGATAACACATAGACTGGCCATGCTAGCTAACCTGACATCACAACACATTGACCACGTTAGCCCACGTGATAACAGACTGGCTCTGCTAGCTGAACTTCAAATGACAACACACAGATTGGCCATGCCAGCTAACCTGACATCACAAAACATTGACCATGCTATCCAACCTCACATACCTGTAGGAAAAACTACCAGGAAAAATAAACAACTCACAAGTGAACACAAGAGTACAATACGCAGAAATGATAGAGACTACCCAGTGGCTGTACACTTCAATGAAACATGACATTTCCACTTTACGTTTCTGTGGCATTGAACAAGTCACATTACCACACAGAGGAGGTGACCTTGACAGGTTGTTAAAAAGACGTGAGACATTTTGGATATTTACCTTGTCAACTTTATCTCACAGGGGTCTAAATGATGAATTACTACTTAATGCAATGCTATGATGTTTTACTATGTGGTGAGCTTCTCTTCCCCTCTCTTCCTACTCAGGGACCTCAATCCAGGAGTCATAGTTGGCTACAATTGGATTCATCACCAGTTGCCCATCCCCTTTCTCTTTTCAACCCTCTCCCTATGTTGACTGGAGATATCATACCAAGCACCTTTGATATTTATGTGTAAATTCAATCATGATGGGATATATGTACATCTGTGACTTGATTGTATTGATGGATTGATTGTATATTATGTGTTTCTGTGACCTGATATTTGAATATTGTGATGTCATCATCAATTGTTCGTCTATTGGTCAGCATGGGCCAACCAACCTATACTGTATTTAAGAGCCTTCTAAGAGAATTCTATGTTCTTGTAATTTGAACCTGATGATGGCCTAGTACCGAAACATTGTTCATTAAAATTGCTGCAAGTGAAGAGAACAGTGTGCAGGAGCTTTTTACTTTATTCAGTCCTTGCAAGCCTAGTTCAAATCTGTAAATGCATTGAGCCATACTTTCACAATTAATTTACCCCCCAGTTCAGGAAAGTCAGTAACCTGTATGACTTATTATTTATGATATTTCAAGACGGCATAGCTTTAACAGGGTTAAACAAACTGTTGCAGTGCCCACTGAACACAATCTTCACCATTTCCTACCTCCATCTGCAGCCGTCTCTCTCCCCCTCCCAATCTCCTGCTCTCTCTCCCTCCCTATCTCCTTCTCTCTCTCTCTCTCTCTCTCTCTCTCTCTGCCTCCCTGCCTCCCCCCGCCCGCCTGTTCACTCTCACTCACACACATACACACTCTCTCGACTTCTTTCTCTCCTCTTCCTCTCTCTGTCTCTCTCCTTGTCCGGCTCTCATTGCGTTTCATATTTGGGAGCATGCTACCTGTATGGGGTGAATGTCAGCATCAGGGAGATAACAGCTTGACGTCCTGCTGGTCTGTTATCACGGCGCAGTGCTGCTGAGGAGGGCACAGCTGCACACACACACACACACACACACACACACACACACACACACACACACACACACACACACACACACACGCACACGCACACGCATGCACACATAAGCCTTATCACTCCCAGAGTCTGGGTGAGAGAGCAGCAGGAGGAGGGGGATTTCATAGCCCAATGTCTCCTCTTCTCATCTCCTGGCCTCCTCTACCCTCTCCCCCTCTCCTCAACTCCCTCTCCCCTACCTCGCTTCCTTTACCTCTCTCCTCATCTCCCCACTACCCTCATTTTCCCCTCTTAAACTCCTCCTCTATACCCCTATCCACATACTCTCTCCCTGTGCTCCTCTCTCTCGCTCCATGTACTCCCCCTCTCTCTCTTTGAGCTCCCCTCTCTCTCCCAGTGCTATTTCTCTCTCCCTGTGCCTCCCCTCTCCTCCATGTGCTCCTCTCTCTCTCCATGTACTCCCCCCCTCTCCTCCATGTGCTCCTCTCTCTCTCCATGTACTCCCCCCCCTCTCCTCCATGTGCTCCTCTCTCTCTCCATGTACTCCCCCCCTCTCTCTCTCTTTGAGCTCCTCTCTCTCTCTCCCTGTGCTCTCTCAATCTCACTCTCTCCCTGTGCTCTCTCTCTCTCTGTGTCTCTTCCTTGTGTCTCTCTCCCTCTCCCTCTCTCTCTTTCTCCGTGTTCTCCCCCTCTCTCTCCCTGTGCTCTCTCTCTCCCTGTACTCCTCCTCCTCCTCTCTCTCTCTGTGCCTCCCCTATCTTCCTTGTGTCCCCCCTTCTCTCTCTCTCTTTCTCCGTGTACTCCCCCTCTCTCTCCCTGAGCTCCTCTTTCTCTGTGCTCTCAATCTCTCTTTCCCTGTGCTCTCTCTCTCTCCCTCTCTCTCTCTCTGTGTGTCCCCTCTCCTCACCCAGATCCACACCCTGTGCTCTCTCTCTCTCCCTCTCTCTCTCTCTCTGTCCCCCCTCTCCTCACCCAGATCCACACCCTGTCCTCTCTCTCTCTCCCTCTCTCTCTCTGTCCCCCCTCTCCTCACCCAGATCCACACCCTGTGCTCTCTCTCTCTCCCTCTCTCTCTCTCTCTCTGTCCCCCCTCTCCTCACCCAGATCCACACCCTGTGCTCTCTCTCTCTCCCTCTCTCTGTCCCCCCTCTCCTCACCCAGATCCACACCCTGTGCTCTCTCTCTCTCCCTCTCTCTCTCTCTCTGTGTCTCCCCTCTCCTCACCCAGATCCACACCACCATTTCTGAATGGCTAACCACTGCTCCTATCAAAGAGGAGAAGCTTCATAATCAGGTGTGTCTCGCCATCTCAGGGCTCAGCAGCAGGTGACGGTTAGCTGGACTGAGCTGGAGCAGGGGAACAACCGACCTGCAGTACAGTGTGGCTGGGGACACCTGGGAATACAGGACACTACACATAACGATAGGCCAATAATAAGTAAGCAAATCACACACACACACAGCATACACAAAGCCACAGTTCACTACACTAACCCCACACACAACTATGTTTTTGAACATGCTTGTGTGACACATAAACATAAACAAACATCAACACAGCCACCGAAACGCCACTGAGGAACCCCCTAACAACCACAGCTGCGGTGGTGAGGATGGATACGGTGTTAACAGACACAGAATTGAATATGGATACTCCCCACGTAAAGAAACATCTGCCCTGGCAAGCCCAGGCCAAGTCTCATCCCTGCCACTGCAATTACCTCTGGAGGAGATAAACAACACATTTCCTACGTAGCTGCTGTCGCCACTGAGGCGTGTGGCTTGGCATGCTGTAGGTTAGGCTAGGCTAGGCTAGGCTAGGCTAGGCTAGGCTAGGGATAGGATAGGATAGGATATGATAGGATAGGACAGGATAGGATTGGCTTTGCTAGGCTAGGCATAGCTGCCATCTGTCATGTGTATGATGATGGTGAGTCATGGTATTGTCATACTGCCATATCTTTCCTCCTGATCGCTTTTGTGATCTACTGTATTGCCTATGTGGTTATTCCCTTATTTAGTGAGCTAATAGGTAGCTACGACTGTCATCGATCCATGTAGATGTTTGACACATTACCAAGAGAGAAAGAGAAAAAAAGTCAATTTTTGATAAAGTCACTCATCATCATGATCATATACACACAACCAACATTATTTCACACATTATTTCCAAACTGGACATTTATTCTGATGCATAAACGGCTCTTCAGATGTGAGGGTATTTGTTTATCGAATGAGTTTCTTACTAAGCGGAACAGACTGTTTTGGGATGAGCTGATGCTCTTGGCTACATCATTATTAAGTGTCTGTTCTGTCTCTTATGCTCAGCTGGTGACGATGCCGCAGGAAAACTCTGATAGCATCAAACCCAAATTAGTCGCTGCAGTCAACTGAATCTTGTATCAAGGAAACACTGACACAGGACGAATTAAAACTAAATTGTTTAGTAAGAGTGTGTGTGTGTGCATGCGTGTGTGTGTGCATGTGGTCGTGGTGGTGGAGGGGCTGAGAGCCTTGGCTGTTCATTCCATGCTGTTCATTACGTACAGTAAGCAGGTAGAGCAACTTATAGTATTAGGGGCCAGGCCAGAATTTAATTGTAGCTATTAGAGGAGCCATATGGTCAGCAGTCACAGTTACACACACACACATGTACACGCTCACACACACACACACACACAATTAAATGCACACACACATTAATTATTGTATTTATAAACCATATTTCTAGAACTTAATGTGCTGTAGAGTGGAAAAGGCAAAATAAAAAAAAACACAAAATCAATAGTTGATTTAAAAAGTCAATAGTTGAATTAATCAAAGTCAAAAGTTTAAAAGTCAGCAGTTGAAATTAAAAAGTAATTCAAAGTTGACTTTGGCAGCCCTGAGGAGTTGAGTCTTCAGCTGGGCTTTGAAGGTAGCCAGAGTCTCTGTGCTTCTGATTTGGTCTGGCAGTGCATTCAACAACCGCGGAGCAACACTGCTGAAGACTCTGTCTCCAAATGTCTTTAGCCAGGTCGTTCGTTGGACTAGGGAGTTGGTCGCTGGTTGGACTAGGGAGTTGGTCGCTGGTTGGACTAGGGAGTTGGTCGGTGGTTGGACTAGGGAGTTGGTCGGTGGTTGGACTAGGGAGTTGATCGGTGGTTGGACTAGGGAGTTGGTCGGTGGTTGGACTAGGGAGTTGGTCAGTGGTTGGACTAGGGAGTTGGTCGGTGGTTGGACTAGGGAGTTGGTCCGTGGTTGGACTAGGGAGTTGGTCGGTGGTTGGACTAGGGAGTTGGTCGGTGGTTGGACTAGGGAGTTGGTCCGTGGTTGGACTAGGGAGTTGGTCGCTGGTTGGACTAGGGAGTTGGTCGCTGGTTGGACTAGGGAGTTGGTCGGTGGTTGGACTAGGGAGTTGGTCGGTGGTTGGACTAGGGAGTTGGTCGCTGGTTGGACTAGGGAGTTGGTCGCTGGTTGGACTAGGGAGTTGGTCGGTGGTTGGACTAGGGAGTTGGTCGGTGGTTGGACTAGGGAGTTGATCGGTGGTTGGACTAGGGAGTTGGTCGGTGGTTGGACTAGGGAGTTGGTCAGTGGTTGGACTAGGGAGTTGGTCGGTGGTTGGACTAGGGAGTTGGTCCGTGGTTGGACTAGGGAGTTGGTCGGTGGTTGGACTAGGGAGTTGGTCGGTGGTTGGACTAGGGAGTTGGTCGGTGGTTGGACTAGGGAGTTGGTCGGTGGTTGGACTAGGGAGTTGGTCCGTGGTTGGACTAGGGAGTTGGTCGGTGGTTGGACTAGGGAGTTGGTCGGTGGTTGGACTAGGGAGTTGGTCGCTGGTTGGACTAGGGAGTTGGTCGGTGGTTGGACTAGGGAGTTGGTCCGTGGTTGGACTAGGGAGTTGGAGCTAGAGGAGCTGAGGTTGCAGGAAGGGCGAGCAGATGTAATGAGCTCAGTTAGGTACAGGGGGTGCAGTTTTGTGGATGTCTTGGTAGGTGAGGACGTTGGTTTTGGAGTCAAAGTGTACAGTAAGTGTATTGCGAGCCAGTGGAGGTGTATAGAACTGGAGTGATATGGTCACGAGGGGAGGTTTGGGTGAGGACCTGTGCTGTGCAGTTCTGCACATACTGAGGCCTGTTGAGAACTTTTCCAGAAGACCCAGCAAAGAGGGCATTGCAGTAGTCCAGGCGGGTGGAGATGAAAACATGAATGAGTTTCTCAGCAGCTGAGTGTGAGAATTCACATGTGAACGAGTTGTCCCCCACATATTATACATGTTCCCTCCCTTGTGGTAACAAGCCCCCTGCCTCTCATTGACTCTGGGACCTCCACTCCCCCCTCCACCCCCCTACTCAATGCCTCCATCTAGTGGGCAAACAAGTCCATGTACCTGTATGGTCTTCAGTCCAATATAATAAATGTTGAAATACAGATGGAATGGAATGGAAAAATGAATTGAAAAGGTGCCCCTTTTGTGGTCAATGGAAAATGAATTGAAATAGTGGCACTTTTGGGGTGGATTCTGGTACTACAGGGGGACTGAATGTTGAAATATAGACATATCTAGCGTTACTAAACACCTCAAACTCTGTTTTATGTGGATGTAGAAAGTACATGCTTTCCCGAGTAAACCTGTATTAGACTATACCGAGACACCAAGCATAGTTTTTGATGTAAAAATCAAAATGTACTTGTCAATGGAAAACTGCTTTGAAAATGCATTGGCGGATTTTGGTACAACACCACTACACTCTAGTCTTGCACGGTATACAGATACTAGAAAGGTCCCCTGATACCCTGCCATCAAAAAGGGTACAATAGCCCATTTTATTAGTAGCGGTACTTTAGGAATGAGCCATATTTCCGAGTTGCGTCGAGGCAGTGTGCGTGTCTCTCTTCCTCTCTGCTACTCTGTCCCTCTGGAGCAGTGTGTGTGTCTCTCTTCCTCTCTGCTACTCTGTCCCTCTGGAGCAGTGTGTGTGTCTCTCTTCCTCTCTGCTACTCTGTCCCTCTGGAGCAGTGTGTGTGTCTCTCTTCCTCTCTGCTACTCTGTCCCTCTGGAGCAGTGTGCGTGTCTCTCTTCCTCTCTGCTACTCTGTCCCTCTGGGGCAGTGTGTGTGTCTCTCTTCCTCTCTGCTGTCTCTGTCCCTCTGGGGCAGTGTGTGTGTCTCTCTTCCTCTCTGCTACTCTGTCCCTCTGGGGCAGTGTGTGTGTCTCTCTTCCTCTCTGTCCCTCTGGGGCAGTGTGTGTGTCTCTCTTCCTCTCTGCTACTCTGTCCCTCTGGGGCAGTGTGTGTGTCTCTCTTCCTCTCTGTCCCTCTGGGGCAGTGTGTGTGTCTCTCTTCCTCTCTGCTGTCTCTGTCCCTCTGGGGCAGTGTGTGTGTCTCTCTTCCTCTCTGTCCCTCTGGATCAGTGTGTGTGTCTCTCTTCCTCTCTGTCCCTCTGGGGCAGTGTGTGTGTCTCTCTTCCTCTCTGTCCCTCTGGGGCAGTGTGTGTGTCTCTCTTCCTCTCTGCTACTCTGTCCCTCTGGAGCAGTGTGTGTGCGTGTTGCGCTCTGCTGTCTCTGTCCCTCTGGAGCAGTGTGTGTGCGTGTAGCGCTCTGCTGTCTCTGTCCCTCTGGAGCAGTGTGTGTGCGTGTTGCGCTCTGCTGTCTCTGTCCCTCTGGAGCAGTGTGTGTGTCTCTCTTCCTCCCTGCTGTCTCTGTCCCTCTGGAGCAGTGTGTGTGCGTGTTGCGCTCTGCTGTCTCTGTCCCTCTGGAGCAGTGTGTGTGCGTGTTGCGCTCTGCTGTCTCTGTCCCTCTGCTACTCCCTTTCTCTCTGCTACTCCCTAAGCTGAGTACATGTTCAGTCTGGTTCTACTACTTTCAGACCATTTGCTTATTTCTGCAAACGTTTGGGGTGAACACAAGTCTACGGAAAAGTTTGCAAAGAACATTCAAATAAAAGGAAAAGGGCTGAGGGCTGCTCAGTCGGTTACTCTAGACGGTGGCGGAGGATTTCCAAAAGCAAAAGCATGCAATAACGTGAAGACCGTCTGTTGCATGCACGGACATAGTGAAGGAGAGGGATCAGTAGCCTGGCTCCCGCCCCTGAATCTGAATGGAAATTCAATCTGAGTGTCATACTAGTGGAGCAGAGCAGACACTTTCAGTTTATAATTGTAGAATCCAAAGATCATTATTTTCCAAAGTAGAGTTGTTGTTTTTTTTTATTTAAAGCTCAATGAGATAACTTTTTTATGGTTTAATATTCACCTTTACTTGCTATTAGTTTATGAATTGGCCTTAGCAAGACCCCAAAAATAATTGTGACATGAGACTGCATGAGACCCTGTGAATTTATTATTTTAGTATTTCGGTGTACTGGCTAGTACACTGGTGGGAAATCGTGTGGTGGAAACGGAAGTGACGCGTTTTGCGTGTCACAATATCAGGAAGACAACAAACACTTCGCCCAGCGAAACAAAATCTACATGCACATACAAGAAAGAAGACCGATATTTACCTGCATTGAAGCCATCCTTCCAGAAAGTAGCTACAATCTTCCAATCCAGTCTGCGCCAAGCGCGTTTGTTATCTTTTTTTCCCATCATTACAGTGAGTGAGTGGGGGATTGTGGGAAGTGTGGTTCTTAAAACGCAGTGCCGATTTTATCACGAGCCGAGTTATCTCATGGAGCTTTAATGAATAAAATAATACAAGCAATACATGTAATACATTACAGTCCTGAGAAGTAAATGCCTATGCCTGCAGACATACAATTTTGGCGGCAGCGGCGGTAAAAAACATATTACAACCCGCAGCCACGAGGGGCAGTAAAGCACTGCTACAGTGAGGCTACAGTACTAGGCTTGTCTGACAAACGGTTGCCGTAGACTAATGTAGGCTACGTTTCTCAGTTTGACCGGTCTGAATTGCGAACTGCTCTTTTGGATTAGCTACAGCAGAGACAGTAGCCAACATAAAATTGGTTATTTAAAGGGCTATTATTTTACCAACTGATCAGACTTCATTCATTAGGCTATTTAGATTAAAACCCGGAAACTCAGAAATCCCACATTTTCAACCCCTATTTTCAACGATTTGATTTGATTTATGTATTTGCTGAGGGACACCGCAAGTTAATGAACAATCACTATAGGATTACAGAGCAATGCAGATAGCAAATGTAAACTAGCCAGGTTGTATTTCCACCTGTAGTCCCTGGGAAGATGTTCCCTAAAAATAAGAATACAAAACTAAAAGCATATCAAGATACAGAAACGTCAAAATACAGTGGCAATATACAATATGATACAATAGTAATACATCAATCATAACATATTACAAAGGCTAATCAGTCTGCAGTCAGAGTAACGACACTACGATATACAATCAATAAATAGCGCTAAACCAGTGAAGATTAATTCATTTCAACCCGTATTTACCAACCCATGATAGACTTATTAGATTCAAAGCACACGCTACCACAACTACCCAAGTGGCTCAATTGATAGTGTTAAAGACTTGTAATTCAAGGGGCCCGGGTTCATTCAATCAATCGATCAATCGATCAATCAATCAATCAATCAATCAATCAATCAATCAATCAATCAATCAATCAATCAATCAATCAATCAATCAATCAATCAATCAATCAATCAATCAATCAAAGCTTTATTTGTATAGTGCATTTCATACCCAGAGGCAACACAATGGTCCTCATTCCTGAACATTTTCTTAAGTGTCTTCTAAAATGTCTTCTTACGAACTTCGTAAGACCAAGAAAGATCCCCGCCGGATTCATGAACGCGTGGAAATGTGTTCTTAAACCGCCAAAGTGTTCTCAGCTGTGCTCCCCTTCTTAAGTTGAATGCGTGTTCTTGTACACCTGAATTTGCATACATAAACGCCCCGCCAGCTCCTTACTAAAGGGTCGTTTGCACACAAAAGTGCAAGAATTGACATGCTTGATGTTCAAGGTCACGTGCAAATTCGACGTTTTATTCGTCACATGCAACATACCAGTAAAATGAGCAGTAAGATGTTTCTCCGCTGGCTCTTATAACGTGCACACTAAGCTTAAGCAAGGTGAAACAAACATATATAGAATAACAAAAGAAAACAAGACGGTATATATGGACTTATAATACAATATGCAAAATATATAGCCTACATGAAAGGGATGGGATGTGTTGAGAGCAGATTGAATTGTAGCCTACAGTTTAGTTAAATGCATGAGTCGGCTACTTATGGATCTTGATAGGCCCTATATCTATATTATGTAGGACCATATGATATATTTTAGTTATGGATATTCACATGTTTACAGTATTTACAGAATGTAGATGTGTCCATTCTGACGACTATGGACTATAAGGTGCTGTTGTGCTGAGTCTGAGTATAGCGAATGAGTTTAGTGCTTATTTATTTATTTTAGGACACTGTGATGCCTTGTAGAATCATGAATGTGAAACGTAATTGGAAATGATACAAATATCCTCGTATTTATAATTATGATTATTATTCAAGCCTAGGATGTCTGTAGAATTGATGTGAACGCAATCACCTCGGATTTCTCATAAATCCAGCCCTTGCGAACGGGCGCACTCCAATCTGGCCTACCTACGACTGCATTTCCACGTTCTTAAATCCTGTTCTTAGATAAGAACAAATGCGAGATAAGAAACCATTCAGGAATGCCAGAATTGTAAGTGGAGTTAAGAAGAAATGTCTTCTTAACTTCTTCTTAACTGCGTTCAGGAATGAGGTCCAATGCGCTTTACAGAGAACAAGGGAGGTGGGTATACATCCCACCCCTACATATTCCAGAGGGAAGCAAAAAACCAGTATCACCCGGGGGCCAGAAAAGTGAGCTGTAAAAATTATTCCCTGACCGCTCTCAACAAGGCGATCGAGCAAGCTCCCGTAGTATGTTTGTCTAACGGCTAAGAACATTTATAAAGCAATAAATTACATTAAATTACATTTCAGAGTAAGAGAGGCTAAAAACATCATAGGAGAGACATGGCAAACACTGGTGTATAGAATGCAAGGCATTGGGCTACTTTGTTAGGTGAAGTTACACACTCTGTGCCAGTAGGTGGCTGTATGCACATCCGCCACTAAACCCAGCGAAGGAGAAGAAGAACGAGAACGGGTTCCGTTCTGAACAGAAGCGATTGAGAAAGACCAACACGCCCGCGACAACACAGATCTTGTAAGTATCTCAATTTCAATGTATACATTAGTATGTATACATACATACTATGTATTTTGGTATCGTCCCAGATAAAACACCAACGTTATGTGCAAGCTACCCTATTGTAATGATTATCTATATGCAGATGCTTTCCAATGTTAGCTAACTAGCTAGCCAGCTAACGTGATTAGCCTTTTTCTGTACATGGCTAGCTAAGTAGCCTACGTAAAATTACTCTCGCAATTATTGTTAAAACGTTCGCTTTTGTGTAATTGTAGCTTAAATTATAATGTTGGCTTGGCAACGTGAGAATATTTCAGTTGTGTACACTATAACTTTTATGAAGTGTTGTTGTGGGCCATTGTTTCCTAATTACGGGCTCGCGCGAGCTCCTGCACGTTCGTACTGTTTCATCGCTTGGAATAAAATGGGATAATTAGCTTACTCATTGATTTCGCATTAACCCACGACACCGTTAGTATGTGTTTGTTTTTAGGCATTAATTTTTCCGATTTTAACGTTAACAGAATACAAGAAGCCCCAACAACGGAGCTAGGCTAGCTAGCAGGATTTGTTATAGTAGCCATCTTGGCTTTTGGCACGTGGTCCTGTGGAGTGTGCATGTCAGCCAACGAGAGGGTCACCCACCCACTTTCTCTCTCTCTCTCTCCCTCTCCCCTCCCATGCTCTCAGTTGCCAACCTCCCAGTTCTTGTTTGAACTGAGCAAGAAGCAGGTGAGCGGGGCAGGAAGAGGCGCTAAGACGGGGCCAGGCGTGGCCAGGGGCAGTACTGGGACAGCACCACAGGCTCTGTGAGTCTTGTTCAGTTGAATGCCCTCATGAGTATTAACAGAAGAGCACCATATCCATATGCACACATACACTCTAACATGTCGCTCTCTCCTCAGCTCAGCCCAATGGTCTCTGATGGTTCTGTCTGGCCAGCCCTGAGGTGGAGAAACACCTGATCATCAATAAAGGCAGGCACACGTAAGTACAAATGCACATACGTTTCCATAGACGGGATAAACAAATGGGAATATTGATATTGAGTTAAATGTTAGCGGTAGACATGTGAGATTCATAAGACGCATCACTGACGCCAGTGACGCCACAATATCAGGGAAATTGAGCAATTGCTTCCCTGTAGTGCAAACTTGCAAGATTCGCTCAGTTATTAACCCTTCTTGCCTTTTTTGTTGTTGGTTTTCTCTCTCCTCCTTCCTCTCTGTGCAGTTCTCCTGTGTGCTGAGCCGCTATCCCATGTATTGCCACTGATGACAGGGTAGAGCTCAGCCCCATGCAGAAGTGAGTGATGAGGAGAGGGAAGATCATTTTCCCGTTTTTTTTCCCTCCAGTTTTAGGAACCGTCTCAAGAATGTGTTCCCCACTTTTATGCCTTTAAATCAGGGTTGGAGTATTCCAGGTGTTTGGCCATGGCCATGAACACCAGTAGAGGAGGGAACCAAGTGTCTCATTCTCTCTCCACAGTTGTGTGGTTGTAACCCCCCACTAGCTACATATTCATTCAATCTTTATTTAACCTCGTGAATCAATTGAGAGTAAGCTCTCATTTACAATGACGTATAATCACTCTATATTTGAACTTGTACTACAGGTGAGATAATCCTTTTTAATGGTCTCTCTCATTCGCTCTCCTAGCTGTGATGTTAGAGTTGTGCAAGACTTGGGTGTTCTCCTGCTCTGAGTGCCCATTCTCCTATACCTCCCAGATCTACCTCCACAAGCACATCAAGAGGAGCCATGACAACCTCTGTCTCTGCTGAGGAACACACAGAGCATTATGAAGTAGCCAGTGCCTTGGCGAAGGTGTTTGAGCAGCAGTCATCAATGGATTAACTCCCAAGACACAAGGGAGAGACAGCGCAACACACGCTATGACTCCAGTGACGAAGGTAATATAATAAAGTGCATTCAACAGTCCCAAAAGAGTACTACTTGAGTTGACTAATCTGAGCTAATTTACCTCTACTATATGTTCCAGTGCCCAGGCAGCCGGTCGGCAGAACTCAGACCAGACCAGCTATGCCAGGTGCCAGAGCCGGAAGGCCTGCTCTGCCAGTTTTCAATGCAGGTATCCATGCATGTTTGTGTTGGTGAAATGTCTATGCATATTTGCACACTTACAGTTAACTCAGGACTTTCGGAAGACTCATGTACTCTGTTCACTAATTCGCTCATCTCACATCTCACTACTCGGCAGTAGATGTTCATCGCCCGGGTCCTTTGAGCCAAGGCGCTGTGAGCCCAGGCCCTTCAGCCCTTCTGACGTCCAGGCACGAGCAGCATGCATCAGCGATTAGCACCCAGACCAGGTCAGGGTCTGACATGTCTCATGTCGAGTTGATTCTTCCCCTTATGCCAGAATCACTACGCCGCCAGCACCATAGTTTCCTGCTCATCCCTTTATCCTCTGGTTTTCAGGTAGTTCTCTGATGCCATCGCCTGTGAGACCAACAGCTCCAGCTGTGTTGCCATCAAGCTCTGCAGATGCTGGTATGCTGAATTTTGTGAACTACTTCATGCTGCATGTAGGGATATACTTTGAGCTGAATATCCATTATGGGACCGTACAATTACTTATAGCCACATCTGTGTTTAATATCCAGACTTCCAGAGGATGATGTGTCAGCAGTTCTCCAGCGTCATGCAGAGTCTGAGGGAGATGGCACAGACAATGATGAGGCTGGAGCAGAGACTGTCCGGCGAGTCTGCAGACAGCTATCGGGGAGCAGTACTGGATGACCTGCACCCTGCTAAAACGGAGGAGGAGCTGCTGGTCTTGGAGGAGCAGCTGAAGGACAAGGATCATCAAAGGAAGATGGTGAGTAACTTCAGGGCAGAACTTTGTTCCTTATTTTTGCAGGGAAGTGTTAAGGAAATGTAAAAGTAAATGATTGTCTTTATGTTTTGCAGACACGATATCTGAGTTCCATTGGCGGCAAAGATCTGCCAGATGTGGTCCGGCGGGTGCTGTCAGCCATTGCCATACACAGAGTGTGGTGTGTCTACAGCGTCCATGGGAAGAGGGGGAAGAAGCCTCTGAAGAATATGACCCTCTACAATGTCATATTACGTAAGGGATTGTTCATATTTTCGCAAAATAATACATTGTCTTTGCTTCATGCCATGTGCATTGAAACCATTCCCTTTTTGGTTAAAAGGTGCAGTTATGGCCTGTAAGCCAAGCACCACTGTGACGGAGGTGTCTGCCCAGCTGCAGGAGATGCTGAAACATGCCCCTGCTCGATGCAAAAAGGTATGTGATGTCAGGCAGTTAATTTTCTCGTATCCAGTGACATGGCACGCTTCCAATGAACGTATGCGACTTGCTTTTACAGCCATTTCATTATGTCCTTAGGCATCTGACCTCCCCAGCCCAGCTGACCTCCCCAGCCCAGCCCCTGACCGCAGCTCCAGCCCTGACCACAGTGGAGTATTCAGATGAGGATGACCTCTTCTGCCCAGACCCTCGATTCAGATGTGGGTGACCCCCAGCCCGTCTCCCTAAACCTGCCTTTCCAGCCTGCCAGGATGGATGCCTTTTTTGTAAATAGATTTTGTAAATTTTAACCTTTTTTTTGTGGGATACAACGGTCTGTTCCCGGTCTGCCTGCCACAGAATGCGCACTGTTTCATTTTTGTTTTTAGAACTTTTGCAATTGTCAGATAATGGGTTGCTAGCCAGAGCTTGTACATGCTTTTTTTTGCTTTTCTGGCTATGCGTAATGTGACAGACCGTAAACCTCATCCTTGTAAATATGTATACTTTTAATTTGTAATGTACTTTGTGTAATAAAATGTTCTAAACTGTTAATGGTGTTCAGTCTTATATTGGTTTGTATCATAATGCTTGCTGCTATATCCCCATATAGCATTAATTCGTTTTTGAACTGGTAAATGCTAAATATAGCCAGTGGTACTGCAAATGCTAAATGTAGCCAGTGGTCAGTAAGTGACCATATTTGCACCGTGCGAAAAAGACGTGCAGACCAAGTCATATAAATACCTGTAAATCTAGTGTCAGCCAAGTGAGTTTATTACGGAAGTTCCTGCCCACGTTTTTTGCACGCGGCCGCACCGTATTTGCACCGTGCGAAAAAGACGTGCAGACCAAGTCATATAAATACCTGTAAATCTAGTGTCAGCCAGGTGAGTTTATAACGGAGGTTCCTGCCCACGTGATCACGTGCGTTCTTTGCACGCGGCCGCAACTTCTGAATGACGTGTCGTTCTTACGTAGCGGCTACTAAACGGCAGATCTCGCGTTTCCGTAAATGGCCGCGTAATTTCCGCACGCGGCGCACACGAATCGTCACCTATAGCGGCCGTATGTAGAACGTTTGCGCAACCTGCGTGTGTTAGTAGGGATGTCTGTGTGTGCGTGAATGTGCCTGGGCCCAGATAGAGGCAGGGGTTGGGGTAGGGAGGGGGTAGGAAAAGGATACGGACCCGGGTTAGGGTGAGGGGAAGGGAATCTGAGCCCAGGACTGGTGTATGTCTGTGTGTGTGAGCGTGAGTGTGCCTGGGTTGTGAATGAAATTCAAGTCTCACCAATGTGTATTGTTTTCCTACCTGACTGGACCTGGACCTCCCGAGTCCCAGTATTGGAAATGTAGTTTGTGATCGGGCTACAAGAAAAGGGGGCAAATTATAAAAGCGATTAGTAATAGCATTGTTATTTTGCATATGCAAAACAGCATAAATTACAACAATAGGCTATTTATCAGTAAGTCTACATTATATCGAATGAAGTTTGAGCGAGAGATAATCGGGAGATTCTTGGGGATACAAACTGACTTATAACCAACTTTGACTTCGCAACGTTGCCTATTGTATTGGCCTATACAACAAAGCACGCTCACAACAGTTCTGGTAGGATATCGCTTCGGAAACCTTACAGCACAGTTTGCACCTGGTTAATTCTGTTTAATGCCAGGGAAGGGTACAGTATGGTGCGCTGTGTTTCTGCCATTGCACAGGAGGGCTAACGTTACCAAAAGCAAATGCATTGAGAGCTAATTAGCATGCTAGGATAACTAACACAGCTAGCTGACATTCCAAACATTAGGCTAGCTAACGTCAACATGCTGGTTAGAGACATATAGCTAGCTGGATCAGACAGCTTTTTAAAAACTGTTGCCAGTTACAGCTAACGTTATGGTTTGTTTATCTAACATTAGCTAGGTTGGCTACTAATCAGACACGGAGATCATGGTAAAAACTTCCCAATTTGTATGACAACCACAAATACAATTAGGCCTATAAAACGTACAAATTATATTAAAATAAGAGGTGGTCATCATTGAGACTGCAACTATTCAATTATTCTCAAGATGAGGAGAAAGGGTTCAGGGCTGCATTACCATCCACATATCCACATTCATTGGTTCTGAGGTTTTTACAGACAACTGTCGTTCCTGGACTGCCGGATAAAGTCCACACCGGTTGGAACCGCAAGTATTTGAATAATTTGAGACGACTGCCAATTAAAGTTAGGTTAGATGATGCTAACCTCACACACACAATTCACTGTATAATTATTGTCATATTAACCTAATACGCTCAGATCTGCTTTGCGAACTGGTTTTCAGAGGTGTTGTGACTCCAACGGAGTTAATATCATCCAGCCTAAGAAGGTAAAACCACACTACATCATGGTTCACAGTCTTGTCTGTAAAAAAGACATCACTCCAATTTATCAAAGCTGTTTCAATGATTTATTTTGTTATGTTTATGTACCTCTGGCACATGATTTCTGAGAAGACCTGGTGTTCACTACAAGGGTGATGAGAAATGGGAATGTCTTTCTTTTGTCTGTCTTTTATTGTATGTAAACTGACCATGCAGCTCTGTCTGTGCGTCTGACAGGCACACAGAGACAGCTGTATGGTAAAACAGATATTTCACGTGTTATTTCTGAGTTTGTTAACAGAGAGGAGACGGGCACGGGACGAGAGATGAAGGCTACTCCAGGAATTGGATACTCACACCAGGTGACTCTCCAGCAACAGGGGTAACCTGCTTCCCATTCAGATGGGCTGACACCTTGGTTCGTGGGATGCATGGCCAAACGCCTCGACTCCGCGTAGCCCGACTAATTGTGGGTAAGAGATAGGTATGACCTAGACTAGATTTAAGGATAGTAACCAAGCGGTTGTCAGACCCAAGGGACCATCATGTCCGAAGCGTGCCCAAAACTCTCTGTCCTCAAACGCAGATATGTGGTTGTTGAAATTAAGAGCTCAACCTGCAACACCCCTAGTGTTCTCTTGAGAAAAGGCTTGATACATTTTATTTGTTTAGGATTTGAGAATTACATATGAAGCTATTCATTAAGTGTTATTTGGTTTGAGTAATGCTTTTTTTTCCCCATCTGTTCACCCTGACTTCAGGGAGTTTTTGCTTTCACCCTTAGGGGGTGTTGTTTTACATAATACGTTAGGTCTCCCCTGTTTAAATGATCAACTTCTTGTTAGAAACAAGGAGTCATGTTTTGATGACACGAAAGTGTTGTTTTATTTCAGGAAATGGCCACAGAATTTCTAAGAACAAAATCCAATTGGTGCGTGAGCAGGTTGATTACCTTGGTCACGTAATAATATTAAAAGAATGCACTGCTTGGGACTGTAGGCTACTGCAGTGCCTATCCCTAATTTTGCAGACATAACCCTCACTGGACAGAAGCTAGCTCCCCCTGACAAAATTACATGGACTGACGAGCCCGACTGGCTCTAACAACGCTTAAACAGAGACTGACCAACGCACCCTGTTTAAGTATTCTTAGACGACATCCTGGGGGATGCCATGCAACCGGACCACATGGGTGGTGAGGAGGTCTGCCGTTTCAGCCGCGGACGGGAGTCCCGGGAGAGCGATGAAGTGGACCGCCTTGGAGAACCGGTCGACCACGGTCAGGATGGTGTTGTTGCCTTGGGATGTCGGAAGGCCAGTCACAAAGTCCAGGGCGATATGTGACCATGGTCGACCGGGGATGGGCAAGGGGCGGAGGAGGCCGGCTGGAGGGCGGTGGGAGGCCTTGCTACGGGAGCAGATGTCACAAGCGGCCACGTATTCCCGGGTGTCGGCTCCCAAGGTGGGCCACCAGAACCGCCGCCGGATGAACTCCGCCGTCCGATGGGCCCCAGGGTGACAGGCCAACCGACTGGCATGGCCCCACTCCAGGACCTTGCTCCGGACGGCGGACGGGACGAAGAGGCGATGCCGGGGCCCACCGCCTGGGTCGGGCTGGGCGCGCTGGGCAGCCCGGACCACCGATTCGACTTCCCAAGTGACCACACCCACCACCCGGGCCGGGGGGAGGATGGCATCAGGGCGTTCTGTGGTGCTGGGGGCACTCTCGGGGAAGAGTCGGGAAAGGGCATCGGCCTTGATGTTCTTGGAGCCCGGGCGGTAGGTGAGGGTAAAGTCAAACCGGCTGAAGAAAAGGGCCCAGCGCGCCTGCCTAGGGCTGAGCCTCTTAGCCGTTCGGATATACAGGAGGTTTTTGTGGTCGGTCCAGACCACAAAGGGTAGCTTGGCCCCCTCCAGCCAGTGCCTCCATTCTTCCAAGGCGGCATGAACGGCAAGGAGCTCCCTGTTCCCCACGTCATAGTTCCTTTCCGCAGGCGAAAAGCGTCGGGAGAAGAACGCCACTGGGTGGAGACACTGGTCCTCTTCCGACCGCTGGGACAGGACGGCCCCGATACCCAAATCTGAGGCGTCCACCTCTACAATGAATTGTCGAGAGGGGTCGGGGAGGATGAGTACCGGAGCCGTCGCGAACAGGCCCTTAAGGGCTGAGAATGCCCTCTCCGCCTCCGGGGTCCAGAAGAAGGGGCTGAGGGTAGAGGTGAGCGCGGTGAGGGGCGCAGCAACTCGGCTGAATCCTCGGATAAACCTGCGGTAGAAGTTGGCAAACCTGAGGAAACGCCTGAGTTGAGTCCGGTCGACTGGGCGTGCCCACTTCACCACCGCGCTCTTCTTCTTGGGATCGGCTCGCACCTGCCCGCTCTCCACGATGTGGCCCAGGAACTCCACGGAGGCGGAGTGGAAAACGCACTTCTCCGCCTTGACGAAGAGCCTGTTCTCCATCAGTCGGTTGAGGACCAGGCGGACGTGTTGGATGTGCTCCTGCTCCGTCCTGGAGAAGACCAGGATGTCGTCCAGGTAAACGACGACCATGATGTTAAGCATGTCCCGGAGTACATCGTTTACCAGAGCCTGGAAGACAGCCAGACCCGTTTCCAGAATGAAATGCCAGGGGGGGCATTCAATATGTTAGGGGGGCACACACAAATTGTTTAGGTGCTTTTAAGCCCGTTTTAAGTCGTTTTTCAGCCAGATTTAGAGGGATATCTAATTTCTCATTGTTATTCTAAGTTCTCACCGACACCTACCTCTGTGTGTTTTTGACATAAGTCTATATCTATCTATCTATCTGTCTGTCTACCTACCTTACCATATCTTTGGAATGTCTCCTCACTTCTCAGAATTCATCAAAACTGTCAAAATAAGTTGATTGCTGTTATATGGAGAATATGCAAAAACATTTTTGTTAAACCTTTTTAAATAAAAATAACACTAAACCTATCAAGTCCATCATAAGTGATTCAAAGTACTGTACATGCAAAAGGGCATCCCTGCTGTGCAAACAAATAAACAAGTTTTCCCCAAAAGAAAATTGCAGCTTATGAAACTAGCATCTTCAGCCTTATTTGACGAGTCACTTAACCAGCCAACTCTCCTCTCCAGATAGGTGGGGTGACCTGAGAACCTAAACCCTGGATGGATAATTGTCTTGGTAAAGTTAAAACACGTTAAAAACGATTGTAATTACTAAAATGTTTTTATCAAGACAACTAAGCCCTGGCGTCTGGTGGGTCCTAGACCAAGTCAGGACCAGCGAAGCAAGCGCGCAGCGCGCACAATTTTGGGAGGGATGCGCTTTCAAAGCATGCCCTGGAGGGAGGTTTCACAGCACCAGAAGGGCGCTGAGCAGTGGCATTTTTATATGCAAAAACCATACAGAAACAACCAAGCTTTTAGGGACACACTAAATAAACTACAGAGCCATTATATGACAACAATGGCCAAGCACCACGAAGAGGAATGACAGAACGATAAAATACACCCCCTTAGGGCACAGCACTCATAGCCTACTCCCTCACTAATCAGTGTTTAGGCTAGGCTACTAGGCCTTAGCCCACCACTCCAGGAAGCAAAGTTCACGCTCTCAAGTGCTTATTAAATCTAGGCAAAGCAAAACGCACAGCCATAACAACTGGTAATTAATCACAAAATACCTACCTTATATCGTAACCCAAACTCATTTAATCCACTTCATTTTGTAATCAATTTTCAACAAATAGCCTACTCAAGATCTCCGTTTTCAATGTTCATTGCTGCTGCCAGTAGCTAGATAGCTTAAGTGGGTAACGTGATTGACCAATAGGTGATGTGAATGACGGGACAGTCAAGTTGTTGCATCATTTTATCTGGCCTACAATGTTAAGTGAATAACGAGCTAGTAAGACCGGTCAACGGACCGTAACGTGGACTGTATTTTCATGAGGACTGTAGGGGGCGACGGAGCACTGCCAAAACGCTAAACACGGATGAAAATGAAGCGATATGGCAGAATACAAGACGCATTTAAGACAGACAGTCTGAAAGTCGATTTTCGTGCCTTCTTTCACTGAAAGAAAGCGCACAAATCAAGTTTTATTTGTATTTGTATGGGTAGCCTAAGCCAAGGAACAATCAACACTAGCCTACTTCTGAAATCCACTAATAATTCATCCCATGTATGCAAGTTTTTGCACTAGTATGTCGTTAACATTCCCAAAAATAACCGCGCGGCACAGAATGAATGATCTGCTCTACTCTGCCTGGGATTGGCTAATATGGTGCCTTCCTTGGTTGAGATTGGTCAGGTTTTAGTGGTCAGTTCGATTGGTTAAAGTATATCAGGGTAAGCCAATCAGATGCAGAATAGCCCGGGGTCATTCCGTCATCACAGAGATTTTAGTACGTCTTTCGCGTTTCGTTCAGGGCGGGCCCAGCTGATTCAGTGGGCGGGCCTGGCCCCCAAATGCCCACCCTTGGAGACGGGACTGAAGACAGCTGGGGCGTTGGTTAAGCCAAAGGGCATCACACGGTACTCAAAATGCCCCAGGTGGGTATTGAATGCTGTCTTCCATTCATGCCCCTCACGGATACGCACCAAGTGGTATGCATTGCGTAGATCAAGTTTGGTGAATACCGTGGCGTGGGACAGTGGCTCAAACATGGAACTAAGGAGTGGCAGTGGATACTTATTTTTAATGGTGATGTCATTAAGCTAGCGGTAATCAATACAAGGCCTCAGGCTGCCATCCTTCTTCGAGACGAAAAAGAAGCCCCCGGCAACCGGGGAGGACGACGGCCTTATGACTCCTGAGGCCAAAGACCCAGTGATATAATTGCGCATAGCCTCCTTCTCCGGGACTGAGAGGTTGTACAACCGGCCGACGGGAAGGGTTGCCCCGAGAAGGAGGTCTATGGCGCAATCATATGGGCGGTGAGGAGGGAGCGAGAGTGCACTGTCCTTACTGAAAACGGGTGCCAAACCGTGGTACGCGGGTGGTACACCAGTGAGGTCAGGGGTGAGGGTTCACGTTTGATCTCACTGGGCAGAGAGTGGGCGGAGCGTAAGCAGTTGGCATGACAGGCCACGCTCCAGCCCAAAATCCGTCCAGAGGACCATGAAATGTGCGGGTCGTGTCTGTCTAACCAAGGTCTGCCCAGGACCAACGGAGCCGTCTCTACGTGATTGCCAGACAGGGTTAACGTGAGTGGTGCGGTGCAATGGGTGATCTTACCCAGAGAGCGACCATCTAGCGCCTGCGCCGAGAGGGTGGTATCAAGGGGGACGAGGGGGATGCCTGCCTGCTGGGCCAGGGTTCGGTCGATTAGGCACTCGTCGGCGCCCAAGTCCAGAAGAATCCCTGCAGAGAGCGACTCCTTTCCCCATGAAAGAGTGGCTGGGAACAGATGGTTAGGCTCCCTCCGGGATTGGGGCAGGGTGGTTAGGCTCACTAGAATGCCCCCATCTAGTGGGCCGGGGCTTTTGGCCGAGAGGGGCAGGCGCGGATGACGTGGCCCGCCTTACCGCAGTAGAGGCAGAGCCGGTCACGCATCCGCTGTTCTCTTTCCTCCGGGGACAGGCGTGACCGGCCCAGCTGCATGGCCTCCTCTTCGGCCCCAGGGGGGGACAGGTGACGGGCCCCAGAGGCCGTAGAAGGGGGCGAGGGGTCCCGGAAGGGATGGGCAGGATCCCTGGGGGGCACCCAGTTTGCGAGCGGCTTGTGGGGTGGCCCCGGCCGGTTGGCGCGCTCCAGACGCCGCTCCCGCAGCCTCTCGTCTACCTGAAGGGCAAGGGTGGCCAGCTCAGCGAAGGTGGCGGGACGGTCTCGGATGATCATGTCTTTAACAGTCTCGCTGAGGCCCCGCCTATAAGCACTCCGGAGGGCCACGTCATCCCACCCGCTGTCGGCGGCTGTTACGTTCCACGTTATATTATTTGTGTTATATACTTATTACTAGGCCTGGTTCTGTGTTTGTCTGTTGGTTGTTTCTCCCCCTGTGTGTGTGTGTGTCTTTGCACAGGATTGGCCCCGCCCCCTGTCACTCATCGACTGCATCTCCCGGCTGTCTACTTCGTTGATTTCCCCGCGCAGTCCCTCCGCCAATGGCGTCGTCCCACCTGCCCTTCTGTCACCCTATCGGGGGACTGTGCGTTCTTATTTAAGGCCGCCTACTTCCATGTCTCGGGAGGTAGCGGCACCCCATTTGTTAGTTAGAGCACGTTGTCCTTTGTATGTTTTCTGTTCCCCCAGTCTGCCTATTATTTTCTGTCGTATACATTTTGTCCATATCTTTAACTCCCTAGTAGGTCTCCCCCAGGGGAGGGCGAGGTATGTTAGGTAAGATGCCCATGGGCATACATTTGTACACGCAGATAATCAGATGTATAAATACACTAGGTTAGTTTCCCAGGCGGGTACCACCCTTCGTGTATTTTTGGGTTTAGATAGGCGGGACAGCAGCTAGTAAGTTTAGTTAGTGAGGACGGTGTTCTGATTGTAGACAAGGTAGAGATAGGGAAGTGACAGGGACATATTGGATCTAGGGCGGGATTCTGTTCCTTTGTTCGTTTGGTCCCGTCTGTTTTGGCGTCCTCCCTTTAGTTTCTCCGAGGCACGCCTTGCCTCTACATGTGAGTGTTTTTGTCGTTCTGTTACTGTTTGTTCATTCACTTCATTATTATCCTTATTATTATTGTTATCACTTATAATTATTATTGGTTACATTAAAAAACCATCACGGTTTTTATACCGTTTATTCCGTTGTCTGTGGTTCCTTAGTTATAGTTAGCCTATATTGTTTTGGGTGTGCCGTTGCTTCATGCCGGCCTGGTATAGCCTGCACACAGGCACTGCTTGTTGCGTGGTCCCCTCCTCTCACCCTAGACATTAACATCTGGTAGGGGTCCGTAACAGCGGCAAGCATGCGGACCTCCAGTGTGTAGTCCGCCACTGACCGCGACCCCTGTTGGATTGTGTGTAGCCGCCCGGCCGCGTCTGCAAAAAAGTAGTTCACACTGCCCCAGGAAGCCTCGACACTGATCAAACTCCCCGGAGAATGGCTTGGGGCAGGGGAGGTTGGGCTCAAACCGGGGCTCAGAGGGTGTTTGCTCGGGGGGCTGGGACCAGCTCTGGAGAGCCGGGTCGTTTAGGCCGGGCAGGGAAGAGCGTGGCTCTGGGGGTGGACCGGACTCGGGGGGTGGCAGATGAGTGAGTCTGGCCACCATCTCCGCCAGGCTGGAGACCTGATGAGTCAGGGAGGTGAGCACGCCCACCGTGGCATGGGAGGCCGTCCGCAGTTCCCCCATCTCCGATGTGACTCGGGCAAAAGCGTTGTCGAGCTCTGAGGTTAGCTTGTTAAGATGAACGGTGTGGCTACGGACTACGGTCTCCAGGACCGAGGGACTTGGGGGTGGGGATACTGCGGGCTTAGCTGCATCCGCCTGCCCACCGGGTCTCCTTTGGTCCATAATGGCTTGGTTATTCTGTTATGCCCCAGGGAAGGGGGGGCACCCCTGAACAGAGAACCGGACCAGGGCAGCAGACCCAGAGAGGCAGACGGACACCAGTGTAAACTCAAATAAGCCCGAAGGCGGTTTTAATAAATGTGATAAACAAAAGGTACAAAAAGGGGAATAACTAAGGTACTGCTTTGACCACACCGGGAGAAAAAGTAAACACAAAAACACAGACGGACTGCCACTTGAACGTGGGGGGAATGTATGTGTGCGTGCGTGTGCGTGTGAATGGGATGTGAAATTAAGTGAATGGATGCGTGAGAGCAAATGGCTATGTGGAGGGATGTTGTCAGTGTGCGTGCGTTAGGCTACCGCGGGGACTGGCGAGCCGGAGAGATCCCCTTGGAGGAGCGTCAGGGGGAGAGGTCAGGTCCGAGGGGCACGAGGCGAGCGAGGAAAGGAGCCGGTGGAGAGGGGTAGTCCTGGAGCTGCGTTGGTGGCGCGGGCGCCGGCGCTGAGGCGGTAGGCAGGGCGAATCGCGGAGGGGAGCCGGGAGAGCCGAGTCGCAGAGGGAGGCGCGGGACGAAGACGGGGTCTTGGAGGGGAAAACGGAGAGAGGGAAACGAGGAGTTAACAGGTAAAAGGAAAACAACAAAGGACGTTCTATCAGCTGGGAGCTTCGCAAAATAATTACCAAGATCTCAGTATAACCAAGCACTGAGCGGCGGGGCTGCTGGCATCTTGTAGCCGACCGTGATGATTGCGGCAGGTGAGCCTGATTGGTAACAGGCTGCACCTGTCGTGGTCTCGAGCTTGTTCCCGGGAGTGACCCAGCGCTCGTTCGCCCCGGCCCTGGGTGAGGCGGGGCCGGGGCTGGGACCACAACACATGGTTTGCATGTGGAAAGAAAATAATCTTGAGTTTGTTAAATAACCTTGAGTTTGTTCATCTTTATTATGCTCCACCTAGTGGAGAATATATTACTTCCTTTCCATATGTGTAGAAATAGGTTTTTTACCAAATTTGTTTGATTATTTTTATTATGATATTTCATAATTTGATTATCCACATTGTTGATTCTTTCATTTTTTATAGTTGTGGATGTTTAAGGATACGTACCCGGGTTAGGGTGAGGGGAAGGGGGACTGGCCTAAGCCGGATGTGGACTGATGTATGTCTGTGTGTGTGTTAACTAAATACTACGACATCCACAGCTGAAATGGGGGTATCTATCGGACTCAGGGTGGTCTGCAGGTGATAGTGGGGCATCAACTGGACCTGGTTAGAAGGTAGGAGGGAGAGAGAGAGGCACTAGGGAGAGGGGAGTTAGAAAATGGTTAGTAGCACGCTGAGCCATAGAAACAACACAGATATTAGAACAGAACATGCCTGTTTCAGGGCAACCAGCTTCTGTACACATCTCGATATACATACAGTGCATAGCAGGATATACACCAATGTATACAGAGGATTCACAGGTAGGTTGGAGGCTGCCTTTCTGTTTCTCTAGGTCCTGGCTAGTGATTGTAGGCTAGGCCGAAGAGGTACGTCTTGAGATCTCGCTTGAAGACCTCTGTGTTTTGGCCCCTCTTAGGCACTCCGGCAGGGTGTTCCAGAGGTTGGGGGCATAGAAACTAAAAGCTGCTTCTCCGTGTTTCTTGGTCCTGGCTTTTGGAACTGTTAAGATTTCAGTACCTGAGGATCTGAGTGGTCTGTTGGGCATGTACCTGACAAGCATGTCTGAAATGTATTCAGGTGCGTGACTGTGGAGAGATTTATAGACTAGTAATAGTATTTTAAAGTCTATTCTAGAGTTGACAGGTAACCAGTGTAGTGATTTTAAGACTGGTGTGATGTGTGCCCTCCGTCTAGTCGTAGTGAGGAATTGTGCTGCAGCATTCTGTATCATTTGTAGTTTAGAGATTGCTTTCTTTGGTAGGCCTGATAGTTGAGCATTGCAGTAGTCCAGCCTGCTTGTGATGAAAGCATGCATTAGTTTTTCGGTGTCAGCCTGAGAGAGAAAACGGTTGCACCTTGGCAATGTTCCTTAAGAAGGTGCTTTATCTGGAAACTTGGCTAATACCTGTTTTGGCAGAGGCTTTTTACACCTACAATGGGGCAACACTGGTGCCTTTTAGGGCCGAAATAGCTCAGTTGGGAGAGCGTTAGACTGAAGATCTAAAGGTCCCTGGTTCGATCCCGGGTTTCGGCAGTTAGGGGCAGCTTGCTGTCCACCACAAATTTTCCTTTATCATGTAGACAAGTGCCGCTGCCAGCAACTTTTCTCCAGCTATTCAGAAAAAGGCCCTTCATTTACAGCCCTTGTTCTCACAACCCAGCAGCTATGCCAGACTGGAGCGCGGTCATTATGAGAAGGACTGTTGAGGAGGGGATTACCTGTGTGATCCGAGGAAAATGATGAAAGGGAACGTGTTTAGAGAATGCGGGCATCGATCCCGCTACCTCTCGCATGCTAAGCGAGTGCTCTACCATTTGAGCTAATTGCTCTACCATTTGAGCTAATTCCCCACACGATCAGACACTCCAGAAAAGCCTTCACTGACCGGGAATGGAACCGAGGCAGAGGCGTTGAAAGCACCCAATCCCACCACCGGAGATTGACGTGCCAGCATTGTCTGTCTGTTGATGAGGCGGACGTCTCTCGCCAGTGTACCACGCTCTCTTGGGGAGCTGTGTCTCTGGAACAGAGACACAGCTGTGTCTCTGGTGAGTAGCACTGGTGGTCCGTAGGGGACTCTGCTGGCTCTGTACCTGTTCACCTATCTATCTATCTATCTACAAGTAGTGGTGTTCCTTGACCTGCTTCCACTTGTGCTCTTGGAGTACCTTTCCAGCAGTACCTGGGGGATGTAGGTCAGTGGAAGAGCACATGTATGATGCCCCGAGTTCAATCCTCTGCATCTACAGAACAGCTCAGGACTGTTGTCATGAGTATTTAAAAGGACATGGCAACAGGGCAGTTCCAACTGTCCAGTCTCATTTGTGATCTGCCAGAATGTACACGTGTGACCCCAAATGGACAAATGTCCCTGCCAGCAACTTTTCTTCGACTGCCCCAAATGGACAAATGCCCCTGCCAGCAACTTTTCTCCAGCTGCGTAGTCAATTTCCCAAACAGTTCACGAAAGCATGGCTTGAACTGACCGAGAGTTAAAACCTAAGTAACGACTGCGAAAGCAGCAATGCTCGCGACTCTAGTCATAGTCATAGTCACTTTTATTTAAACACGCACCAAATTGCACCAGTTTAGGGCGCCCTGGGCGCGGACTCTAAAAAACAGAAACACATAAAGGTGGCAAGACGAGAAAGGACAACATAATAAACATGGGGGAAACCAACATTCCAAACTGCACACATTTAAGACAAACATTCATACTACATAAAAACACAACAGAAACATCTCAGTAGCCCAGTTCACGACAGTAGTGGGTTTTAAGCAGTCTTGAAAGTCTGTAGGTCAAGGGCTGACTTGATGGTCAGTGGGAGGTCGTTCCACAGCTGTGGAGCTGCCACTGCTTTGTTACCAGCCTTGAACGGGGGACCTTCAAAAGTCTCTTGTTGTCGGATCTGAGCGATCTTACGCTGGAGGAATAGTCCAACAGTTCTGTGATATAAAGTGGGGCGAGGCCATTTAGGACTTTAAAGACAAACATGAGGGTCTTGAATTTCACTCTCAACCTGACTGGGAGCCAGTGAAGAGATGCCAGGACTGGAGAGATGTGGTCTCTCACTTTGGTACGTGTCAGCATCCTGGCCGCAGCGTTCTGAACCAGCTGCAGACGGTTCAAGGTCCCATCAGCTATTCCCAGGTAGAGTGAGTTACAGTAGTCGAGTGGCGAGAAAATTAGCATGATGATGACCCTTTGCAGGTCCTGAGGGGAGAGAAAGGACCTGATTTTGGCTATGGTGCGGAGTCGAAAACGATGCCCAGGTTCCTGACCTGGGGCTTCACCAGGGTGGAAAGGCTTCCCAGGCCTGGCAGGAACGATGGAAGTGGCTCGTTTGTCTAGGGGTATGATTCTCGCTTAGGGTGCGAGAGCAGGCACGCAGATTGGCTGGGGAAAGGGGGGCACTGCCCCCCCTGGTGGCCAGATGCGCAAACTGTCTGCAACGAGTCCAAAACATGTATTCTAGAGACTGGGTCGCGACCGGATCGGAGAAATGCAATGAACAGCCTGGCTCCTGCTTGCGTGAGAATTGATCGCTTTGCGGTGCTTATTCCTCATCCAGTTATGGGTGGATGGAAAACCTTCAACTGAATGTTCATATTCTGATAATTGTAGGCTATAGCAACATAAGAGTGGCAGCTTTGCCAGCAACCCAAACATGAGCTAATCCCATAGCTGTAGGCCTACCATTGCTAGCCATGAACAAACTGTTGGATAGGCCTTCTGCATATTGGTTAGAGCGTGGTGCTAATAACGCCAAGGTCGCGGGTTCGATCCCAGTACTGGCCACTAGCTGGCTTTGGATTGCCTGTGAATAGAACCTGCTGGCTGTGAATCCAGGAGCCAGTCGTCATCTAAATGCTGAATTAAGGAGCTTCTTAACTCCAAAGTACTTCTTAACTCCCATGCAAAGGGTTGCTTAAGAAGGGTTCCTTAAGTGGTAAAAAGATGTCTTTGTAATATTCTTGATGTGGTTTTCGAAATTAAGATCTGAATCAAGTATGACACCTAGGTCTTTAAATGTGCAGTTTCTCTCTTTCAGCTTTTTCTCCAATGATCAGTACTTCTGTTTTGTCCTGGTTTAGTTGGAGGAAATGATGTGACATCCATACATTTATATCCGTAATACACTTGACAAGGCAGTCAATCAAGCTGTAGTTACTGGGTGTTACAGACATATAGAGTTGGGTATCATCTGCATATCTATGGTAGCTAATGTTGTGCCTCCTGATGACACTGCCAAGGGACAACATGTACAGGCTGAAGAGTAGAGGTCCTAGGATCGATCCTTGGGGCACCCCACAGGTCATACTGTGAGAACATAAGAATGTAACTTGACCCGCGGTATTCTAACAGAGGCTTTACGGCATTCCGCACCACCGCTCGCATGCCCATAGAGGGCGCAGTAATACAAGCCTACTCATTGACCCATTCCTGTAGCTCATTTCGCACATTAGATGAGCCTACCTTGTTCTCAAACTCCTTGTTCTCTGTCTGGTTGTAATTTAAATATTACGAACAAAGCCTATCTATCTATAGGCCTATCTATCTCTGTTACTGTCGCCGGGTCTATATCTGTTAACTCATGTGTCGGGACAAGTAGAGGTTTAATACAGTAGGCTAACTGAGTGTTCTCATATGGAACAGATGGCTAACTGAGCTGACCAGATATGTGTTTGAAATGGTGAAAGTGCTACTCATAGTGAACTACATAGGGAATGATTTAACAGTTTTGGGACACTACATGGAATGGCATTGTGTAGGATATTCATGACACAACCAAGCAGACGCGCCGATCACTGATGGCAGTATTCAGGTTCGATGTTTAGTTGCATGATAAATCCCATATAAATGGTTGGAATTCTAATGATGTGCAAGTGTGATTTTGTCAACTTTAGTGCTGTCTGCTAATAGCAGGCTGTGAAGCTGCACGACAAGACCGTGATAGCAAGTTAGCTCACGACAGCAGCTTCCATAATATTAACGGTAGCTGTTGGTGGCTAAATAGCAGATAGCTAACTTTACAACAATGATTCCTACGGAAGAGCATTAGGGCCAACAACTGAGTTTATTATTTTTTTAATTTTTTTAAGCTTCTGAGTTTAAAGTCAGAATTTCTGAGAAAAAAGTCAGAAATAACTTCTCAGATTAAAGTCACAATTTCTGAGATTAAAGTCAGAATTTCTGAGAAAAAAACTCAGAATTTCTGACTTTAAAGTCAGAATTTCTGAGAAAAAAGTTAGATTGAAGTCAGAATTTCTGAGATTAAAGTCAGAATCTCTGAGAAAAAAAAACAGGAATTTCTGAGAAAAAAGTCAGAAATAACTTATGAGAAAAAAGTAAGAATTTTGACTTTAAACTCAGAAGCTTAAAAAACAAACAAAAAAACTCAGCTGTTGGCCCTAATGCTCTTCCGTAGATTCCTGTAGCTATTTTGATGCTAAACTTCTGTTTCTCGGGCAGGAACGGAAACAAACTCGCATAGCAGCAAAGCAGCTACAGGAATGATCTTAACATTAGCTAACTGCTTTAGCCACTGATAGCTACCGTCTTCTTCACTTACCCTTCGGTAAAACATGACACCGTTGTATTGTGGTATTGTGGCGTGCTTAGGCAGAAGCAGGAAGAGAAAACCATCATGGGACCTTAAATCAGAAAAAATGTGGAATGTTAGTGAACGGCGTGAGAAGCTATTGTAACCTAGACTGCAACGTAAACAAACACCATTCACATGACACAGGGGTCAGACGTCATGGATCATGGGTCAGCTAGCTAGCTAACTACTGTACCAGTTAGCTAACAACTATGTGAACTCAAACTCCTTGTTCTCTGTCTGGTTGTAATTTAATTATTACGAACAAAGCCTATCTATCTATAGTATCTATCTTTGTAACTGTCGTCAGGTCTATATCTGTTAACTCATATGGAACAGGGTATCGGGACAAGTAGAGGTTTAATACAGTAGGCTAACTAGCTAGCTAGCTGGCTAGCAATGTTCTCATATGGAACATAGCCATCAGGACGAGTAAGCTAGTTAACGGAGCGGACCAGAGATGTGTTTGAAATGGTTCACTCACTCCCTATCCCCTATGCAGTGTTACTCATAGTGAACTACATAGGGAATGATATAACAGTTTTGGGACACTACATGGAATGTCATTGCATAGGATATTCATGACGCAAACAAGCAGACGTGCCGATCACTGATGGCAGCAGGTTGAAATATCAGGTAGTATTCAGGTTCTATGTTTAATTGAATGATAAATCCCATATAAATGGTTGGAATTCGAATGATGTGCAAGTGTGATTTTGTCAACTTTAGTGCTGTCTGCTAATAGCAGGCTGTGAAGCTGCACGATAAGACCGTGATAGCAAGTTAGCTCACGACAGCAGCTTCCATAATATTAACGGTAGCTGTCGGTGGCTAAAAAGCAGATAGCTAACTTTACAACGATGATTCCTGTAGCTATTTTGATGCTATTAGTTCAACTTCTGTTTCTCGGGCAGGAACGGAGACGAACTCGCATTAGCAGCAAAGCAGCTACAGGAATGATCTTAACATTAGCTAACTGCTTTAGCCACTGATAGCTAGCGTCTTCTTCACTTATCCTTCGGTAAAACATGACACCGTTGTATTGTGGTATTGTGGAGTGCTTAGGCAGAAGCAGGAAGACAAAACCGTCATGGGACCTTAAATCAGAAAAAATGTGGAATGGTAGTGAACGGCGTGAGAAGCTATTATAAGCTAGACTGCAACGTAAACAAACACCATTCACGTGACACAGGGGTCAAACGTCAGGGTCATGGGTCAGTGTTGTATATTTCTGATGCATCTTCTTCTTGTGAAACATAACTTCAAGGAGGCCAAAATCGTCGAATCATCAATTTATTGAGCATGCCTAACAGGGCCAAAACTAAGGCAATACTACTTTCTTTCACGAGGCGGCCAGCTTATATGTCCTGGCTTCAGGCCAAATATCACATGACAAACAAATTTGCATACAAGGGATATAAACATGATCACAAACGATCAACTGATGTTCTGACTGGTCAAGGTGTCAACTGGTCTTTGCATCAGCTGAGCTCTTGCCCCCCTTCCTCAGACAATGGGGCTGCTTGGTCCTTCCTAGGATCATGTTACAACTGTAGGCTAACTGACTTCTTCTTCAGAGGTGTTATCTTTATTGACTCAGGGACAAAGGAATGTTGACTTTAGGACAGAACATATGTTGTCACTAACCTGTTAAACTACTTATAATAACACAGTTCTACCTAAAGTGAAGTTTATTCATTATTCTTAATAAATTGATTACTACATGAGAGTAATACAAATGTATTGATATAATATAGTATAATACAGTATAAAAATATACTACATCAGCTAGCTAGCTAACTACTGTACCAGTTAACTAACAACTACGTGGACACAGGCTGATCCAGGGGCGGAGCTAGGGAAGGGCCAGTGGTGGCACTGGCCCCCACTGGAATCTGATTGGCCACCCCTGGTGCTACCATGATAGGCTATTGTGTCTTGAAAGAAGCCTCTCTAGACCAATGGGAATGGACCTAAAACGAGCGAACCAAAGTTGAATCTTCCAACTTCTGCATTCAGCAATCACCATTTTAGCCAACGTCTGCTGCTGAGATGATAAATAATAATAAGGTAGGTGAACTCAAGTTCAAATGTGTTGTTTTATGTTGACTGTAATTGCTGAATTTATTGAAAAATCTAAGTTGCTGTTCGCAAATTATTTACGTTATCTAGTTTAGCTAATTTGCGATCGCTGTACTGAAACATGCTAGTAATGTGACATTAACATTAATTTGCTAGCTAGTCAACGTTAACTAACTTGAGAGAATCTAGTCATGAGGTGACTTGGAGAGCTAGCTTGTTAGCTAATGTGTTTGGCTGGCTAGCTAATATTAGTTTGTCATGAGGGCTGGGTAGCCTCACCAGCCACCCAAGCGCTGGTAAATCAACTGTGGAAGTTTTCATAATCTAGCCACTTGTTACAGGCATATTGCTCGGTCAAATTGCTCATGTGTGGTTGGGTTTGTCGCACCAATACCTCTTCTTTGATGAACAATCCAAAAATTAGATCAATGTTACATTTCTTGTACACTATGCGTGTATATTTTTCGGTGTTGTGCCCGCTGCGGGTCAACGCCACTCGACACATCGACAATATAACTTATGGATTTGTACCTAAAGGACACATGGTCATGCTTTGGGGTAAGCTATCGTTTTACTATCTGTCCTGTTTACATTAATGTAAATTCATGTTAGTCGTTAGCAAAGGCTAGTGTGATGACCATTGTTAGCCAGCTGCCTACACAGACAGAGCCAGCTAACGCTAGCTAGCTAGTGAGCTGTCCATTCGTTCCTAAACTAGCCAGCTATTATCTACTGTGGGCAATATTTTAATGTAGGCTACTTTCTTCCTTCTATTCTATTGCAGTTTTGATGCTGAGAGACCTGGCATGGTTGTGGCCAGAGAACACCGTGATGCACCAGCAGTCGAGTTTCACCTGCTGCGCAAGCCTGATGTCCTTTGGAGGCTGCGTGTTTTTCTGAAGTTGCCGATCGTTAGCTACACTACGAATTTGCGCGAGTTGAGAGATTATCTGGCGGCTGAACCGGAAACAAAACAAGTATGGCATGCTGTAGCCGGCATCAAAACAATGCACCATGCAATATTGTTGATGAAAGGAGCGCACGTATGTCGTGTGACTAGACAGATGTAAACATTTTGCTTTCCTACCCAGAGAAGATGATTCCTGAGATGAGTTAGTGATTGCAGAAGGATAACTTGTGTAACTGATCTCAATTAAATTATATCTATAGAGAATATGATGCTTGTTGTGTATTTGTGTTGTATTTGTGTTATATTGAAATGACTGACATATTATGCTTGTGAAGACAAATTTTGAATGTAGGACCTACATTACTCGCGCTAAAGAACATCTTTAGATCTGAGAGCTACAGTCACGTTTGTGCAATTGTGCTACATCAGACTTAATTGGAATAAAACAGTTTCCATCCATCCATTCACTTATAATAATCAAGTAATCTGCTTACAGTGTTCATTTTGGGTCTTTTCATACATGACAACATGGCAAATATGGAAAAACAATTAAAAAACAAAAACAACTAAAAAACTATGATACACGGACCCGGACGAATCCGGACTAGCCCGATTGGGGCCAACTCAAGTCATATCATGACTAGTCAGATCTGGACCAGAATATCACCGGTTATTTGGATCAAAAAGCGTGGGAGGAATCATCGGGCCTCTAATGCTGTTTAAATAATTCGCTTATTTCAGTGTTTTTTGTCTTGCATCAATTTAACGCAGATGCAGGTTCTCGTCGGTCACGTGGATTGATAATTCCTGCACTTAACGGCAGACGAGTCGAGGTCAGTAACGAGAGAGCAGCAGAAGAACATCCAATAGAAGAAGATCGGAGCCAAGAAAGACGTCGTCTATAAACAGGTTTGTGCGAATTTATGAATTATGAGAAAACTCTTTATAACTGGCATGGCATGGCAAGTGTATATGTAACTCTGACTTAAGTCGCTTTGGACAAAAGCGTCAAATGTACTAGCAAACTAGCTAGCTACTTCGACGTGAGAGTGTTTAATTACTTTCATTAAGTTAACATCTCATTAAGTTAACATCTCAAGTATGAGACAACTCCTGACAGTGCAATGTTTATGTATGTACTTAAATAGTGGGGAAAAAAGTTTATAGCCAACGTAAGACATACATTTAGCAAGCTAGCTACTGAAACCAAACGCAAGCAAGCAGCTTTTAGCTCGTCGGCTAGCGTTAGCATTAGCTTTAGCTGACATTCGCAAGCTCACAGCCTGGCTGCTGGCTCTAATTTGGTTCCACTAATACCGAGGTGGGACAAAGAATACATGTATTTTTACTAACGTTTAGTGGCATGGCATGATCACAGCAAAAATCTCTTCCACTTTGCTCAAACAGCTCCACCGTGTCCATTGATGGAGCCAGCCTCAAAAGAGCCTGAGGACATCCCATGGAAGTGTTCAATAATTAGTATGTGATCTTTGCCTAGTGTACAGTGTGAATGGATGTATTCATTGTGCTATGTTTGGTCCTTGTTCATTTGTTTTATGTTTTATGTTATGTGTCTCTTAAATGAATACAATCAGGTGACATTACACATTATCCACAGATTGCCCACCTGTCGAGTCGGGGGGAAGAAGTGACGGGACTGTGTGACCAACATAATGGATAGGTGTGTACACAAAGGACTAGATGAATTATGCCGTTTATTATGCAGTCGTAATGAAGTGTTGAGCAAAACATTGTATTAAAGCGGATTCAATTGAGCAAGTGAAGACGGCTTTTCAACTGTTCTGTTATTATTATTGGGTGTGTTTCTGCTGTTTTAGGATGTTCACAAACAGCATGATGGCCTTGATGAACATGAGAGGAACAGGAGTGAAGATGGCCTTTAGGCCGACAGCCCTGTTTAACGTTCTTCTAGGTAATTGCATCAACTCTAATTTTCTCTGTTTTTCTTAATGTCTGTCTCTTTTTCTGTCACCCTCTCTCTCTGTATCTGTCTCTTTCTCTGTCTCTCTCTTGTGTCTGTCTGAGTCTCTCTCCATCCCTCTGTTTCTCTCTGTCTGTCTGTTTCTCTCCCTCTGTTTCTGTCGGTCTCTCTGTCTCTGTATCTCTCTGTCCCTCTCTCTCTCAGGGATGTGATTGTTCCTGATTAAACAGGATTTCCTGCTTTTCTGACCTGATTGGCTAAATTTGGCTTAGGACAGCCCCGTTCTGCTCCACCATCAGTAATGGGCTACCCTGTGGTCACTCAGAACTTCAGTGTTCCTTTGGAGAATCTGACACAAGTTCTGCCATCTCTGAGCAATCCATCCAGTGCAGAGTCCAGTCAGGCAAACGATACTTACGATACTCTGACACTAACAGATGTTTCAATGATTCACTGATCTGAAGAGTTGACACGTTATCGTTGCCAGCTGCTGTTCTCTGGCTTCAGTCTCCAGCCCTAGTGACCAGACTGATGGAGGGCTGAAGAGGTGATATGTACTTTAGTCAGATTTTCACATGCACAGGACCTCTGAAGTTGTTAGTGACCATTATGTAGCCTTCCTCTCCCAGATGGTGGAGCAGAAAAGTGCTATCCACGTGAAGTGGAGGGTCCTGTGTTGATGTCTTTATCAGATCTAAGATAAATTATATAACAGGCCCAGGCTAGTTCTATAAACTATTCAGAAAAATACACTCACGTATGTATGCGCTCTCTCTCTCTCACACAAACACATACCATAGCCATACAACATGATAATATGATTAAATATAATTACATGTCCTCACATGCTCTGCACTCTTGTGTTTTTCTGCTTTTTTATACGTAGCCAATCAAAATATTTTATTTTATGTATGTGTGTGTGAGTGTATACAAATGTAGATTTGTACAAATGTAGATTTGAATGCAGACCGGAAAAAAATAAAACATTTTTGTATTGTAAAATGTGTATTCATTGCCCCCCTCAACAATTTAGTGACCAGTCCAGGTCATCAAGAAGTCGTCCTGAATTTGTCCATATCCACATGTGATCTGGCCTATTCTGGGACGTCTCTGAAAGACGTCATGATGGCGTCATGACGACGTCTTTCAGAGACGTTCAGGACTAAGCCAGATCACGTCTGTTTTGGCGATTTTATGGACGTCTTTTCACAACGTCATCATAACGACTTTTTAATGACCTAAAAAAACGGCCAGTTCAGGTCATTAAAAAGTCGTTATGATGGCGTCCTGAAAAGACAAAGTCAAATAAATTACCAAAACCGACATGATCTGGCTTAGTCCGGGACGTCTCTGAATCATGACGGATTTTGGCTTGCTGGGAAACGGACCTCTAAAACTGCGCCGCTGCTGTCATTGCTGCTCTCTGCTCAGCATGCAGCACAGGCGTTTACTTCTCAGGACTGTATATATATATATATATATATATATATATATATATATATATATGCAATTTATTTAGTTTAAACAGTTCATATTCCTGCTCCATCTCAGCAGACAGCAAACACTGAGATCAGTAAGCTGCAACTGACACGTTCGTTAGACGATGAGAGTAAACTACAGACTAGATTCTACCTGTAAGCCCAGGATGGGATGGGCTGGTGTCCCTGTGGATGCTATGAGAGCATGCTCTACTAAGAAACATTCTACACATCTCTGGGCAACGCAGAGAGAACAGAGACTCCTCAAAAACACCCCTCGAGCCTGTTAGTAGTGTATCTTCAACACGCTCACATTCACACTGTTTCTGAATCTTATACTATATGTGGATTCAGTTGTCCTTGAATCAAGCAGAACTTTGTTGAATAAACAGAAAAAGCAAACAGGAATGACTTTCAGCTAAGTGCCTTTGCTGTGATTATATAAAACACAGACGATTAATGAGTCATTTTTATAATCTCACTTGAATTTACTTTCCCAGAATTAATGGAGAGGGAATTATAGGCTGTCAGAGAATTTAGAGTACAGGCCTGAGTTCTGTCCTCTGCTATGTTAAACACATAAAGTACTCTGCGTGTGTGTGTGTGTGTGTGTGTGTGTGTGTGTGTGTGTGTGTGTGTGTGTGTGTGTGTGTGTGTGAGAGAGAGAGAGAGAGAGAGTTTGTATTACAGTAATACTAGTAATAGTCAGCTGAGATAGACCTGTCATGTGGATATGACAACAAGAGGACAGCCAGAATGTAACATCTCAACTAACTTCAAAACAAAAAGCAAATGCCAGTCGTCAAACATCAAATCTGAAATATGCCACGTGAGCACAGAGTTTTGCAAAAACTTGAGACTAAAAGCTCCACATCTGTAATTATAGTGCTCCTTCCATCTTAGTCTGCCATGGAAACACTGGAACCAAATGATGACTTGTCAGACCAGATACAAATCCAATTGATGTTTATGCACTGCAGTGACTGACAGACACTAGTCATGCGCAAGGATCCTCCCTCCATCCCTTCTCCCTCCTCCCTCCATCCCAGGGAGATAGGGCTGGATGACAGCTCTCCCTCTCCTCTATAACAGTCGGCTTATTAATCACATTGAGAGTATGAACCGTGAAATGAAAGCCATCCCTCCAAACTGAGCCGGCATCCACTAAATAAATGGTCCTCAGGGGGAAATAACTATATGGGATTGGCTAGGTGGTAAAAGTATCAGAATATGTAAGAGCTCCCAAAATATTCTGTAAACTGTGTGCCAAAGCGGTTGGGTGCTGAAAGGACTGTGGTGTGTAAACTGCACATTTCCTGTTCCTACAGACAGACTTATTGCTGGTTTGTTGGATTGTTGATTCCCCAGGGCATATAGAAGCAAACCATGAAAATAACAGTCAATTATGACGGAATCTGGACAAAAAATTGAGTTCCTTTAAGGCGAAACACAGATGCAGAGTGCAGCCGTCTCTCGTCTATTTGCTACCTATGGTTTCATTTCAAGATGAGCAGGCGAATGTTCTTGGCATCACCCAGTCATATGGCGATGTCTGAGGTGGTTGTCTATTCTGATTAATTTAAATGAGCTCAGTGAACTGTCACGAATGTTAATTTTCTTCATGAGGGCTTTCTGTGTTTCCTAGCCCCCGGGGAGCAGAAGGATAGCGTTCAGAAGTTTGCGAGGCTAGCTCTGACGCCACTCCCCGCTCTGCCCAACTTCGCAAGTGATGTCAGTGTCAGAGTGGGACTGATAAACAGTATAGACTCATCCTTCAACTCTTCTCTAGTGCCCCATAGAGGGTAATTGGTTTTGCAGCAAGGTTACACAAACATGAGCATCCTGTACACAAAGATGCTGTAGTTTGAAGTAGCTTTGCTCAAAGTCAGTTAAGCAGTCTTACCTGAAGCAGCCTCCTGCGTTTTATCAGGGGAATCTGAGAGTGCAGCAGTCGCAGTGGCAGCTAACAAGCTCTGCCTGGTAGGTCTCTGGCTTCTATTATAAACGGTGAGCATTCTAGTAACATATCTGATTTATCATTGTATAATCCATCCAAGAAGAATGCAAGGCTGCAGAAAAACGTTCATCATCTAAGTTCAAAGAAAGACAGTTTTCCAGATAAGGCCAGAGAGAACTTGAGAGATAAGGAGACGGTTAGTCACTTCACTTCTCCTTCCCTGTCATTCTTAATTAATGTTGTGGGGGTGTGGACTTGAAAGTGTTCCATTTTACCATAGTAGCGACCAGATACTCTGCCCATAGTTTGGATTGGGCTTTCAACTAAAGCATTCTACTCAACCTGAAACGGTAGCCTATCATAAGATCCAGATACAATAGTAATGTAGAAAACCACATTATTACACAAAATGTAACAACACCAAGTTACAAGCTACTGTACAGAAGCCTTAGGGTATGCATGGCAATATTGACCCAAGCAGAGAGACTGACGATGTGAATACATTAGTCTTGGTGTTCTTGTCAAATAGACAACAGCTGTGTATGGATCCAGAGAGATGTGCCAGCAGCCGAAGAAAGATTAATGGCTGTCTAATGTTCAGTTACACCTCCCTGTCTTAACTGTCCCATCACCAGGACAGGTTTCTTTTGTCCAACAGTAACTGATGTTTTTATGTGTGTGTGTTGTTTGTTTTTTACAGTTACTGACACATGCATACTGTACAGTAGAGCACCCTAACAGGCTGCCATACAGAAAAGCAGCCCTAAAGGCAGGCATAGAGAACAGAGTCCAGGTAGCCGGACAGGCCGTTCTCTACAGGGACAGACAGTCTAGGCACGTTCACAAGGAGCCTACTAATCCAATTACAATAGGTTTAAAAGGCCAAACCCGAATAAAAATGCTCCATATAAACACACCAATCCAAATAAACAGAAATTCCAATTGGTTGCAGAGGGGTAGTTTAAGCCTTTTCATAAACCGATCAAGTATCATATAAACAATGAAACAGATTACTCTCTGGCTACATTCTTTGGTGTCTATCTATGGTGGGTAAATTGCTTCCCGGCAGAACAGGAGAGTATTCCACAGAGCTGGCTAACTAAGTAAGCCTGACTTCTGCACAAAGTAAAACCCGGAAAGGTCTTTTTTTTCTTCAGTCCATGTTCCAGATTTGAAGAGTTTCCAGGTTTTACTCATTACAAAAGTCAGGCTCACTCAGTTAGCCAGCTTTGTGAAATATCCCCCTGGACCACAGCGGAGAGTTTGTTTTTAATCCAAAGACAGAACTGAACATTATTAGGAAAGGAAATAAAGGAATAACAACCTATTTAAACAAGTCCAATAATAATATGTTTACAATAACAGACAGACAATAGAGTTTTGACTTGAGCTCCCGTAACCATAGTAACTCACTCACTCCTGCCTGCATGCGCATGTCACACAGCTTTTCCGATTACATACGCTGGCGCATCCAAGCTCTCCCATGTGAACAGTTGAACAGAAACCTTCAATCAGATTTAATTCATTAGGGGGAATTGGGGGGGGGGGCAGGTGGCACAGACAAGCAACTCTCCTGTCATTAGATCCCAGGAGAGGAGCAGAGGAGGCAGGAGGAGGGACAGCTACTTTTAGACCAGCACCTCCTCCACCCTCCGCCCCGCTCTGCTCTTATCTCTTGTCAAGTCTTGTTTTCTGGTCTTTTTTTCTGTTGTTTTATCTTCCCCTGTATGTGGAAGTGTTCCCTCGAGGGATCTCAGAGAGACACTCGACTGTGATGCTGCTCATCAACACGTCAGCCGGTAACTTACATCCGACAACGATCGCCATGTCAAGTCAGAGCACGCTCTTTAGCGTTGTTGTTGTCTTGTTGTTGGTGTACATTTTGGTCTGTTGCACTTCAGAATCCAGGATATGTCAATTTACCCTGGCACATTTCCTTCAGCTCCTTTGATTCTGACAGCTTTACATTTCAAACACGCTGCATTGTGGGAGTTAGAGTCAGGATCCTTTATACAGCGCCGTCTTAATTCCTGTAAGTGGTTTAAAAGCTGTGATTGTCTGTTGAGAGGTGGGATTCTGACATACTCTAATCTTCTGTTTATGGGACAGGGCAGAAGGGGGTATATTAAGCTTTGTGACAGGAACCATCAGCTTTACTCTGTTCCTTCAACAAAATCCTCTAAAAACGTTATGTCTGTTCACACTGTAGGTGAGTGAGTGTCAGTACAGGGACCAGACCCTGTGAAGCTGTAACATTTTCATAGTGTTCCAACCTCATTAAAAAATAAGCGGTGTTTCTGGTATCATAGTTCTGTAATTATACTGTAATTAATGATCGCTCTATCCCCTGCATTAAGAGACTCCAGATTGTAATGTAACCTTAACATTTCCTTGAACCTATGAGCTGTGCTTCATCTGTATTCAGGGCTGGGTTGGATGAATCACTGGCCTGCCTGAGCTAACACATCCTGTTCACTGTTGGGAGGGGACACATTCTAGAGAGAGAAAGGGAGAGAGAGCGGGAGAGAGAGAGAAAGAGAGAAGGGGGGGGGAGAATGGAAGGAAGGAGGGAGAGAGAGAGCGAGAGAGAGAGAGAAGGGGGGGGGATGGAAGGAAGGAGGGAGGGAGAGAGAGAGAGCGAGCGAGAGAGAGAGAAGGGGGGGGATTGAAGGAGGGAGGGAGGGAGAGAGAGCGAGCGAGAGAGAGAAAGTGAGAAGGGGGGGAGGGGGGGGGGGTGGAAGGAAGGAGGGAGGGAGAGAGAGAGCAGTAGCAGTCCCCGGGGAGTGTGTACTTCTTCCAGACTACCTGATATCAATGAGCTGTGATCTCCAGCGTACAGAAGACCAGCCAAGCAGGATTGGACCTACAGAAGAGCAGCCAGGCAGGGCTGGGTCCCACAGAAGACCAGCCAAGCAGGATAGGACCTACAGAAGACCAACGAGGCAGGGCTGAGTCCCACAGAAGACCAGCCAAGCAGGATTGGACCTACAGAAGAGCAGCCAGGCAGGGATTGGGCCCACAGGAGCACCTCTCACCACCACCAGCAGCAGCAGGCCCCAGAGAAACTAAGGGCTATTCTTACTGCACTATGAAATGGGTACAGAACAAGGTCTGATTCCTGCTCTTAGTCTTAAACTAAAACTGTAACATTCTGGGCCTGGATCTTGTGGCATCATCTCGGGTCAAGCCCGGAAGGAGGCTGCCACAGGTCCACGCCACGCGGCCGCGCATGTACCCAAAAGGGACCCCACTGTACGTAAAACCCTTTTTTAAGCACCATGGACAGCGCCCAACAGGTAGAGTGGGCCGGGGCCCGGCGGCGACACAGGACAGCCACAGTCAGCACCACGGACAGCGTGGCCAGGTGATCGAGGGGATCTACAGGCCATTTGTGGTTGCCCAGGCAACGCTACTCCCCAGTTGCGCCCAATCCTCTAACAACGCGCTGGCGGAGAGAACACCGGCTGTAAGGAATCCGCTAATGAGCCATGTCACCTCAGAAAGGCCAGCGGGAGAGACTGTAGTCAGTCCTTGAACTCAGTGAGTAAGGCGCGTGTGCCTCTGGTTGACTCATGTTGATTTTTTCGCTCCACTTATTCTCATTTTTCTCTGCTGGTTCCAGGAGAAGCGGTCGTGTCCCGACTCTGGTCCTGAGCCCCTCCGCAACGAGAAGACAAGTTTTTGATTGTCTCCACGGGAGATCCTTACTTTGAACATTTTGCTTATTTTTTGTTTATTTAATAAACATGCCACGGTGCTAAATAGCCTCCTGCCTGGTCTGAATTATTGTGCTCCACCTGAATTTCCCTCTCTGGGTTTTACAATCTTCAGTCTCAGGTGTGAATACACAGCATGGAGAGCAAGAGCTCCTCTCAGAGAGTACAGTTCCCCGAGTCAGAGCAGTTAGCCATCAGTGTTTCTGTGGACCCCATGGCTTTGATAACTCTATAAAGGGACAACAATGGGGAATGAAACATAGGACCTTGGTCCTGGTTCAATAAAGCACAGCCAAGTAACAGCAATGAATAACCCTTCATTAATAGACATTTCACTGTAGAAAATGTATTCCATTTAAGACCAATTATGGGTTTATCATTGTGAAGACTTCTCCTTACACTGGCTCCCTGTAGCGGCTCGCATCCAGTTTAAAACTCTGGCACTAGCCTACAGAGCAATGAAAGGAACATCCTACCTCCAGGTCATGGTTCCACGGTCAAACCCTATACCCCATGCCAACCGCTGCGCTCTGCTACCTCGGGGCGACTGGTTGCCCCGTCACTCCGAGGCCCTTGTGGTCGATCAACACGGTCATGGCTCTACTCTGTCGTGGCCTGGGAAGTGGAATGAACTGCCCACTGACGTCAGGACAGCCCATCTTTCGTCGCAGGCTCAAAACTCATCTCTTCAAGAAGTACTACAACAATCCTCCCTCCTAAGCACTTATTGTATTTCAGATTGCTATTCTTGCACTTTGCCTTCAGCACTAGACTATACTCTTAGTCACTTGTTTTAGAAAGGAGATGCACTTTTGAGTTATGGCAAGTAGTAATAAGTACATTGTTTTTTCCTACGTTAAATGCAATTATTGTTAGTCGCAAGTAGTTTTTGGATAAAAGCGTCTGATAAATGACTGTTATGTAACAGGATATTTAACAGTGGAATAATTTCTCAGGTTCATAGGAATGATAATAATAGCTTAACAGACAAACACATTCTAAGCCACAGAGCCTCTTAAAGCATTCATTTCTTCAAGAAAAGCAAATGTGCAGGAGCGGAGTGAGTAGCATCCGACCCATTCAGTGCCCGGTGTTGACTGGACCTTGAGAGGTCTAACTCCCATGACCAGTCATTTCTCTATCGCTCCTGACAGACCACCAGCACGGGAACAAGACGAGAGAGAAGGCGTTCCTGCCTTTGCAGTTTCTCTCCGATGTTTGTGCTTCAACATCTGCAGGGGGGAGGGATCAAGCGTTTATTGAACCCTGGTGTGGTGGAGACGTTTCTGCCTCATTCAGCATATTACTAATGTGTTTTCTTGTGGCTGTTGGGTTAGTGACCAGCTAGTAGGTCTGCCTGTCGGACTCCTGAGAGACCAGAGGAAATAGAAGCATG